>NC_056624.2:179809619-180148873 GCF_002870075.4 Lactuca sativa | reverse complement strand
AGCAGTGGTATCAACGCAGAGTACTGTGGTTTATTGACTTCACATAAATCGTACACTTATTTGGATAATTTGTGTTTATTGAGCTTTGAATATGGTACCAAAAAACCATAGAGAATACGTAAACTATTGTTCAAAATATTCATGAAAATGATTTATTAATTTAGAAGCAAACACTTGAAATTATTTCAACTTGTAGACGTCCAAATGAATCCATGCGAACTCTTGTAGGACCGTTCTAAATTTGGCACTCATATAAATTATCATTACCTAATCAAAGGGTTTGTTATAAGAACTTGTTGGAAATGTTGTCTCAATCAATGGATTAAAATTTCAAGTCGATTTTGATTTTTGAAACAAACATATAAATGTGAGTATATTAATAAATATGTAAGCAAGTTATTCTATTTTTTTGGAGTTCAATACTAGGTTATTAGGATGTGGCGGGTTCTATTGGTTGTGTTCCTAGTAAAGCCCCGTTCACTTATTTAGGTCTCATGGTGGGTGGTAATATGTCTCGTATTGCTTCATGGGATGTTGTGATTGAGAAAGTTACTTCTAAACTTTCTTATTGGAAGGCTAAAAGCCTCTCGGTAAGGGGAATATTGATGTTACTAAAATCAATTTTGGGTGCTGTCCCGACGTAATTTATGTCTCTTTTTAGAGCTCCAAAGTTTGTGGCAAATCTATTGGAGTCATTTAGAAATTCTTTCTTCTTGGGGGTTGATTTGGAAAAACACCAAATGACTTGGGTGAGATGAAAGAAAGCTTTTGCTCACAACCAATATGGTGGTCGCGGGGTTAATAGTATGTTTGCTTTGAATCGTGCTCTTCTTTTTAAATGGGTTTGACAGTTTCTTTCGTTTCCTAATGTTTTATGGGTTAAAGTGATAGAAGCCATTCATGGTAATCATGGTTTGATTGGGAAAACTTTACCTAGACATATTGGTAGTTCTGTTTAGGTTTCTATCATTAAGACTTTCGATTCCTTAAGATCTAAAGGTCTTGAACTTTTGTCTTTTTGTAAAAGAGTGATTGAGTTTACTACCTCTTTCTGGGATGATAAATAGATTGGTAATGGGGCGTTGAAGTTAACCTTTCATAGGTTGTATTCTCTTGTGGTGGATAAGTAATTTACAGTTTCCTTGAAGATGCAACAACTAGGGTGGAACATTTCTTTTAGAGGAAGTCCGAGAGGACGGGTATAAGTGGAGCAATGGGCCAACTTTTGCACCTTATTGTCTTCGGTTTTGCTCTCTTCTTCTGCTGACAGATGGAGTTGGTCTCTTGATGGCACGGGGTTATATTTAGTGGGGTTTGCTAGATCGAAAATTGATAAGCATCTTCTTATTGATGCTCTTATTGGTATGAGATGGTGGTGGCTTACTCCTATAAAAGTGAATGTTTTTGTGTGGCGTCTTCTTTTGAGGAAAATTCCTACTTGAAATAACCTTTCTTCTAGAGGTTTGGAGATGAATTCGATTTTATGCCTATATGCAACAAGGAAGTGGAGAGCGTTGGTCATCTTTTTCTTGGGTGTGATTTGATTTACTACATCTTCTTTGTAGATGGTGGAAAATTTCAACTCCTATTATTCTTTCTTTTCAAGATTGGATTGACTAGTTTACTTCTCTACGTTTGTCTTCGGTTTGTAAGGAGTTTTGGAGGTCGTTTTCTACACTATGTGGTGGTCTATTTGGTGTTTTCGATATTCTTTGGTTTTTGGTAAAATAAAACCAAAAAAATGTTTATTGTTTGATAAGGTAAATGTCAGGAAACTAATATTAATTGGGTTTCCTAACTACAAGATCCTATTATGTCTATTTCCTCCTTGTAATTGGTTGTTTTGTCTAGTTTCTTGTTAGCTTTCATGTTCTAAAAAAAGTTATTATATAATTACTTAAAATGATTTGATAACACTACACTCATCATCATAAAATTCCCTTTGTCAATAATTTTTCTTTAAATTGTAACACCGTAAATTTCAAAACAATTTTTCGCATTTTATAAAAACATAATTCATTCATTATTCATAAAAACATCATTGTTTAAAACTCAATTCATAACATATATCAATCCCAAGATCTCATAACATAAAAATCCCGTGTGTGTACTGATCAAGTCGACGCCTTCCCGCGATCCTTACTCGTACCTGAAACACATAACACAAAACACTGTAAGCACGAAGCTTAGTGAGTTCCCCAAAATACCATATATAACACATATTAGCCACTCGAGGCTATAACTCTGTGGGTCCGTGCACCCAAACTCTGTGAACCCTCAGGTTCTAACTCTGTAAACATGCACATCATAAATCACATAGAATAATGCAATGCAACACATAACACATATAGCATACAAACACTGTATCACATAACTCTGGTTACCTACTCAAGGTAAAGTATAATGAGAAGACTCACCTCGGATATCTCAGTAAATCTCTGACTCGGTAAACTCTGGTCTAGCCCCTTCCTAATCACATGAAATAAATACTCTAATTAATACAACCCTCAGGGCTAGGCTAATCTCTCTCTCTCTCTCTCTCTCTCTATATATATATATATATATATATATATATATACATCCTCTAGTAAGGGTAAAAGACTATCCTACCCTTCTGATGACTCTAAGGTCCAAACATTGACTAACCCTAAAAGTCAACGAAGTCAATGGTCAACCTTGACCAAACTCGCCGAGTGCACAACTGTGACTCGGTGAGTCCACACACGTTCTTCACTCTCCTAGTCCTCATTCGACTCGCTGAGTCAACCTCAATTCTGCAAATCATCACTGATCACAATCTGTGAAATGTCTCGACCCAACTCGCCGAGTCTGGCTCCCGACTCGGCGAGTACCATCGTGCACTCTGTCCTCTAGATTCCCTCTGACTCACCGAGTCACTTCCCCAACTCAGTGAGTCACCAACTGTGTGATTATCGGAAAAACCCTCGTCCTACTCGTCGAGTCGGCTATTGGACTCGGCGAGTTCACGCCATGCTTGAGCTGAACTGACCTCCTGAGGTCAGATCCACTCCTCTAAACCGTAGATCCAGCTTCCCAAAGCATTATAATCACGTAAAGCTAACATCTTGGTGCACATGCAAAGGCTCAAAGGCCTTATTTGAAGATATGACCTCTAAAATGACATCCTAAGCTCATAACCCCCATTAACACCCATAAAGCTCAAGGGAAAAGGGTCTATGGATCTCTTTGGGTCCAGATCTACAGCACCAACCCAAGAAGGGACCAATTACTCCATATAACCATCCTCTCAAGGGGCTAAAAAGCCCCAACTCTAAGAATTACACCATAAACTGAAGAAGGGTCGAATGAATACCTCAAAATGAAGTCTCTGAGCCCTGGAATCACTGGATTAGCACCCTCTTCAGCCTCCTCTTGACTTGGTCCTCTTCTATTTGCAAAAACACTAACAAATGATCAAGAAATGACTCCTTTCCTCTCACAAACGCTCTAGCTCACTTAGGGTTTCTCTTTGGGTCTGGTAGCCGCAAATGACGGCCATAAGGCCCTTTAAATAGGCCCCAAACCCGAGGAATTAGGGTTTCATTAAACAGCGTGGACTCGCTGAGTCCCCGGGGCGACTCGCCGAGTCCAACCATCCACCCGGATAATGATTCGCATCACTACTCGGCGAGTCTACGCATCAACTCGCCGAGTTCTTCCACAAAACTTGAAATTCAACGAATAAATATAATACCTGAAATTCCGGATGTTACATAAATTTATATTGACTATATTATTATTTATCTGGGTTCACAAACATAATTATTTTATAGAAGATAAATCCACAATAATGTGATAAATAAATGAGATTATGACCCAAATAGACATATTTTGGGGGTATTTTCCAAAACATAAAAATAAAAAATGTTCTTTCCACATATAGCTACGGATTTCGCAAAGCTACCTTCGATGGTTCTGCGGAATGAACTTATGCTCCGAGGAATCGATCCGTAAAAAAAAGCTGAAGAACAGTTCCGCAGAGCTCCGTCCGATGAATGAACGTTGAAGAACAGTTCCTCGAAGCTCCCACTGAGGAATCGATCCGTCAAAAAAATAATTTGAAGAACAGTTCCGTAGAGCTCCCTCCGAGGATTTGATCTGTCATTTTTATGCATATTCCCCTCCTTAATTTACCTAATTGTCATTCCACGGAGGGTATCCTAATTCCTTCGAGCCGTGGAATGCTTGTCTATTTGTGGAAACATGATTTTTTACGTCATTGATGTGTTGCATGTACTGGTGTATGTAAAAATATTCCGGGTCTCCTGAACGACACATGTATGATGCAATTGCACATCCGACACAGGCCCATGATTGGTCGTGTGTATTATGAATATTGCTTTGACTATAGTCTATAAAACAAAACTGGAAATGTTAAAATTTATTTTATTTAAATATGGGTAGTCCATATTGCTTTGCCTATAGTTTTTAAAACAAAACTGTATATGTTAAAATTTTTTTTATTTAAATATGGTTAGTCCTTCAACCTATATACTTTATAATCAAAAGGCTATACAAAATGATCAAATATATTGTCTTATAAAAATAAGACAAAAGTGCAAAAATGCTCCCTATGACATGTATTTTTTTTCAGAAACATGTCCAAACCCTTCCAAAATTGGATGAATGGTCATTTCAACAAGTTTGTTTGCGGTTTTAGTCTCTGTCTAAACTGAATAACTATTATACAATTATTCCTTATATTTTAATGATTTCTATAATATTTAATAAACATTAAAAAGAAAGGGCCCCACATCTCTCTCTCTCTCTCTCTCTCTCTCCATTCTTTCAATCATTTTCCTTCGATATTTATCAATAATTCACTCGAGATCGTAGAGTAAAACCCCATTCAAATAATTACTCATGTTCCTTGGTTTTTAGCTCATAATTATAGCAACCCCAATTCATTCCTTATAATTTAACCCTTTTTTCTCACCGACTTCTTTTTTCATGGTTTTAAATAAGCTCCCTTTCTCTCTCAAAACCATCATTAAAAAATCATTTGCTATTTTCAAGTGTTTACAGATTAAAGTTGCAGGTTTTTGTCCATAAGTTGTAAAGTCGTTGGGTTTTACTCAAAAGTTGTAAGCTTTTCTTAATTTAAAAGGAAAAGTTTCACATGACGGAGGACAACAATCTCTTTGAGATTGTTAAGGAGGATGATATTTGGAATGAGAAAAACCTTGGTGTTCTACAAAGGAAGAGCTCCAAAAAGTGAAAACTGATGTGTGCTTCCTTCTTCGTTGTCTCTATTGATGGCATCTCTCATTCCTTCATTCATTGACGCCCAGAAATCACATGTTACTGAAGGATGAGGGTGGGGCGGTGACTAGAGGACAAGGGAACAATTTCAGATTCACACACACATACACACACCTTCTTGAAACACTTTCATATTTATATACAAATCGATTTCAAAAATGAAAACACACACACACACAAACATACACACATACACACACATACACATATATATATATATATATACACACACACACACACAAATCAAAATTCAAGGATGAATATACACACACAGCGTAACACCTATTTTCCAGATTGGATCGATTTAGGGCATTAAGGAGTCAAAAACTTGGTTTTGGGGGAAAACTGAAGGACACTATGTGACCATAGGGAGGTCATGACGTGACCAACCAAATGAAGAATGCGTATATGGATGATGGTCACGAAGTAACAAGGGCTGCAACCCAAGTCCATGATCTTTTATGGCTTCCTTCGTTTTTAAGCACTCTAAACTTAGATTTAGGGTTCATTTCTTAGTCTCCATATCACTCAGACCTCATAAACCCTAACCCTAGTCCTTTTTGGTGGTTTTGGCTCATTTTAGTGGGTTTGATGCTCTTTGAAGGAAGTAGAAGGAGAATTGGTGCAAGTATCAAGCAAGAAACACTTTCCCATCTTTAATAACACCTTCTGGACCATTTGTAAGGATTCAAGATTCTACCTTTATGGTTTATTCTCTTAGATCTAAGTTGTTTTAGTCCCTTTTGGTTCATAGTTTTTATTTGAGTGAATGGATGGAATAAATTTGGCAACTTTATTGTCTTCCAGAGTTCTTAGAGCATCATAATGGATCTAAGGTTTAGTTGTGGATTGTGAACCTTGCATGAGCGTAGGCAATTTTCTTTCCTTTTGACCTAGGTTGGGTAGAGGACATGCATGGAGCATGCATGTCCATAAAGTTGCTAATTTTTATGAACCTATAGAGTCCCTTAAAGATTTCTGGAAAGTTGGAGTTGAAGACTTAATGGATTAAGGACTCAAATCATTGAGATGTTACCTCATACGGTGGTCATGATGTGACATGGAGAGTGCCACGACGTGACGATGGAGGATTCTTCGATTGTCTTGTCCTGTTGTGTTCGCGATATGACCAAGGAGCATTCACGTCGTGATACCTACTAAGTGGGTTATCCATGACCAAGTTGGTTGAGTTGGTGCAAGACCGAGTTTGGAATCGAGTTAAGTGCGTTCTCACGATGTGACCAAGGGATGGTCACGGCGTGAGGGTCAACTATTGGTATTGTTGGATGTTGATGTTGACTTTGACCATTGATTTTTTGCTATGGTTGACTTTTGGTCAAATGGTTGGATTTAGGGTATAGTCTATGGTTCGACCTTATATGATTTGATAGGTGTGTTGTAGCACCGGTTGCATGGCATTGAGTAGTGGTTTAGTTGACTTCGTGAATAAGGTGATTCTTCTTATTATACTATAAGATACTAGGTGTCGTTTTGTGCATGTTGTCTTCGTTAGGGATGTCAAAAAGTCACGTGGGACCTCGATCCCGTGGGAGCCCCATCCCGTATGGGGGCATTTGTTGAAAAACATCGGGGACGGGGGCAGGGGCGGGGGCAAGGTTAACCCCCGTTTTAATTTCAGGGGCGGGGACGGGAGGTGGTAGTCCCGTCCCGAAACCCCCATGAGGGCCTCGTTAATAAATTATATAAATTAACATATATTAATTATATAAATATAATAAACATTAAAATGATTTGTACGTACAAAAATACAACAAAAAACATGTTTTTAAGTTGTTTGTAACATGTAAAATTATATTATAAATATCTATTTGTTATCCAAAAAATATTTTCTTATAGCCCAAACAAGAACTTCTTTAAACCCAAATAAGGTAGCCCAAAATCAATCGGGGGCGGGGGAACAGGGGAGGGGGCGGGGGTCATAAGGGGAATTCGGGGGCAGGGGCGGGGGCGGGGCAACGGGAAAATTTTGGGGGTGGGGGCGGGGGATGCAATCCCCATCCCGTTTACCCCCGTTGACATCCCTAGTCTTCGTGACTATTGTCGGTATGCTTGTATGTTATATGCATATGGGTTGATACGGACCCGATGTCGTCGATATGGACTCAGATTCAATACGAAATCGAGGTTGATACTAACCCGTGGTTGATACGAACCCGATGGAGTTGGTTTGGACTCAGAGTGAATACAGACTTAGGGTTTTACCAACCCGTTATAGCTACTTGTTGTTATATATGGTGTATGTGGTATTTTTTGGAACTCACTAAGCTTTGCGCTTACGATTTGTGTTTTAAAATTTTTAAGGTACTTCTAGTTCCAAAGGGAAGAGTCTGACATGATCGTATGACATCCCCCTGATTTTATTCCTCATTTTTAATTGGTTTCACTATGATGTTGAGAATGTTTATACTATGATTGGTTTGGAACAATTGGTTGTATCTTTTGGGTGTTTGAAAAATAAAAATTTTACTACTATTTTTGGGATGTTATACACAAATTGATTTCCAGAAACAAAAGCACACACACAAATCGATTCCCATAAACAAAAACCACAAGCACAAATCGATTTCCATAAACAAAAACCACACACACAAATCGACTCCATATTTGTTTTCTGGACTTCTTTTAGTTCCGGAAACAACTTTGAAGAACAAACGATTTCATATTCATTTTCTGGGCTTTTTTGGAGTTCCAGATTTGATTTTACGAATTTTCATTTTTTTGAGTTCTAGAAATGTTTTAGATTTATGAGTGTGCTTGTTTTATGTGTGTGTGTGTTTTTTTTGAAGAACCTTAGAAAATATGGAGTGTGTTAGGGGTGTGCAGAAATTAACTAATCCAATTGAAACCGACCGATCCAATTGCGAACCAACCAATTGGATTGGATTGGATGCGAAATTTCAAAATCCAATTGGATTGGATCGGTTATTGGATCGTCCTGAAAATTCAATGGATAACCGAACCAATCCAATCCAATTTTAATCTAATAAATATCCAAGATTATTATCCAAATCCAATTAATGTTATTATTCAATAAAAATATAAGTTGAATGCTTGAAGTTAATGTTACTTTGTTAGTCTTATTTAGCGTAATTGTATGTGGTTTATTTTTAGTTATCATAAGTGTATTTGGTTATTCGGTAGAAAATGATTATAATTGGTTGGATAACGGATAACCAATGGATTAAACCAATCAAAAATATCTAATGGATAAGATCGATTCAATCCAACATCCAATTGGATCAATTTGGTTCTGTTTTTTATATTGAATTGGATTGGATCACTTGACAAAATTCAACATCTAATGGATGATTGGATTGGATCGGTTCCATCGAAATCCATTGGATTTGAACATACGAATACCCCTAGAGTGTATATGTATATGTTCTTGATTTTTGACAAATGAACCTTGAAATATATATATATATATATATATATATATATATATATATATATATAGAGAGAGAGAGAGAGAGAGAGAGAGAATCTACAACTAAAGATAACCACTTGGGTTGTGGTGACTTGGTGTTACATGTGTAAGATATGGTGAATAACCTATTGACCTATGTTCAAATCATGATACTATTCAACCCGTGTAACCATGAGATGTTCATCTGTAATGACTCTAGGACAGGAGACATAGTTTCATGTTTGCAGTCAGGATTAGTTGGTTCGGGAAAATTAGTCTGGAACCCTCATTTGGGAAGTTCTCCTCCAAAAAAAAATCTACAACTAAAGATGGTTAAAAGGATCATTTATATAAATTTATTAAGGTTTGGACCAAAACTTTAAAAAATGTAAAATACAGGGACCATTTTTACTGTTTTTTGACTTTTTCTAAAATTAATAATAATTGTAATTTTAAAATTTCCATGAAAATCCTCGATCGACTTTCACAAAATGTAATATTTTAAAATCGTATACATCTAGCACAATCTTCTTATTATGGTTTTTATTTCGCAATTTCATTATTTTACAGATGAAAACAATCAAATGGATTCGAGCAAAAGAGAATACAGATCGAACTTACAACAACCCTGCAGACGGTTGCCATGTCCATAACGCCCATCGAGATGTCCTAAAACCTGGCATTCCAATTAGTCAAAACAGGTGAAGACAACAACAACAAACAATTCCCATGGTGGATCAACAACCTCCTCCGCCAGGTCGTACCAAACACACATCCATTTTTACTACAACGACCTTCCACAAATATAAACCTCCACCTCTGCTACTCCTTCATTCTCACTTCATTCACCACCTTCAATGGCTCCTAAGGATTTTCTATCTTCCTTGGCTTCAGCTTTCCTTCTCTTCATTGCTTACACTGCTGCTGCTACTGATGGAGGTGATGAAGGCACGGCGTTGGGAGCTTCTTATATATTCGGCGATTCTTTGGTAGATGCCGGAAATAATAACTTTTTGCCTACCTTATCTAAAGCTAACATCAAGCCCAACGGAATTGATTTCAAAGCTTCCGGAGGAAAACCTACCGGCCGCTACACCAATGGTAGAACCATCGGAGACATCATTGGTATGATCCTCAACTCATATCTACTCCTTTTTTTTTCATCAATGGTGAACTAACGAAATGTTATACATTGTTTACAGGGGAGGAACTAGGGCAAAAACACTATGCGGTGCCGTTTCTGGATCCGAATTCCACTGGACAAGCATTATTATACGGTGTGAATTACGCCTCCGGCGGTGGAGGAATCATGAACGCCACCGGGAGAATTTTTGTAAGTTTTAAGCTTACTGAAATCACAAAAGGATATCATTCTGTTCATGACAATTATTCTGAATTTGTTGTTACAGGTTAATCGATTATCCATGGACATCCAGATTGATTACTTCAACATCACGAGAAAACAGATCGATAAACTCATCGGTGCATCAAAAGCAAAAGAACACATCATGAAGAAATCAATCTTCTCAATCACAATCGGATCTAACGACTTCCTCAACAATTATTTGCTCCCTGTTCTATCGATTGGAGCTAGGGTTACTCAGACCCCCGATTCTTTTGTCGATGATCTCCTTAGTCACCTCAAAGCCCAGCTTACTGTAAGTCTCAGTCTACAGTTACAATCATCCATCACACACATACATTGTATTTGATTGGAAGAATATGTACGTAGTTGAAATTTGACTCCAATTATTACAGAGACTTTATCAATTGGACGCAAGGAAATTCATCCTCGGAAACGTCGGGCCAATTGGATGCATTCCATATCAGAGGACGATTAATCAGTTGAAGGAGGATGAATGTGTGGCATTACCAAATCAACTCGCACTTCAATACAATTCTAAATTGAAAGATTTGATTGCACAACTCAACGATAATCTCCCCGGAGCTACTTTTGTTCATGCCAACGTCTACGACTTAGTGATGGAGCTCATTACAAATTACGCCAAATACGGTGAGAATCAAATCAAATAATCAATGCATCAAGTATTCTTCAGATCTAAATTACATGGAATTGTTTGAATGTTGTAGGATTTAAAACTGCGAGCAAAGCATGCTGCGGGAACGGAGGTCAATATGCAGGGATAATTCCTTGTGGTCCGACGTCGACTTTGTGTACAGACAGAGATAAACATGTGTTTTGGGATCCTTACCACCCTAGCGAGGCTGCAAATGTGCTAATCGCCAAGCAGTTGATTGCAGGTGACCCAAAATATGTGTCTCCGATGAATCTCAAGGAACTTCGTGATCTATAGGTCTATAGCTGTAGCTTCCGTTTTGTATTGTGAATCTGTTGGATCTTTATGGTTAATATGTACTTATATGGTTGATTTTATACATGTATGTGGATTTGAGCAAGGTTTTTTTCTTATGGAATAATGGAAAGAATTGAATTAAATGTGTACTACATGAATCTAGGCAACTTAAGAAAAAATTGAATCAATTCAAATGTGGTCCGGCCCAACCTCGGTTTGGAACCGGAACCAGTTTAGAGTAATAACTAGATTAACTTATTATAAAACAAAATAAGAGACGAGTTAACGTTATCTTTGATATCTTTTCCATCTGGCACTGATTACTACGGTGAATGACATCTTTAACATGACGGTCAAATAATACAAAAGAAGCAGACTCAGTTTCATATTGAACACAAATTAAGACCCTCACCCTAAAAATTATAAAATGACATTTTAATGGGCGATGAAATAAAATTGGAAACATTCGAATATAGATTAATGACAATAGAACTTTACAAATGTAACTAATGAACTTACTTGCTGTAAACATCAGAAACTCCACCACAACCATCACAATTAAATGGTTCAACATTAATATCATCATCATTGTTACTTACTTTATTTGAACAGTCACGACAATAAAACGAATATCAGTGTTCATCTAAATCAAAACCGATAATAGTAGCAACGATGGACACACCAATTTACTATATCATAAATGTTTTAAAAAATATATAAATTTTTTTTCATATATATAACAATTAAAGTTATAAATTAATTTATCTTATAAATATAATATTAATGTAATGACATGGACATTTATAATAAAAAAACATTTTTACCATCCAAAGTTTTGAACTTTGCCATACTTAGGAGGATGATAACACCTGCATTATCATCTTGATGTAAATAAAGCATCTTGCAGCAAGTATGCATAATAAAGCAATATCAAAAGTACATGGTCTTGGAAAAAAAAAGAATATGTTGATTGAGAAACACAGACACAAACATATATTAAAGAAATATATGAATCATTCCCAAAAAGGTAGTTTTTACTACAAGGGTAAATAAGTCATTTTGAAGATCTAATATATGTAGATACTAAACCTTTCAGGAAGGTACTCCAATTTTACTTTTCTTTATTTCTATTTTCATCCGATCCAAACGCAAAATCAAATCCAAATACATAACTAATTAAATTGAATTTTATATCATCAAATACAAACACTGAATCCAATCCAATCCAAGCACACACACACACACACACTGAAACACAAACAGACACACATAACAAAGGTAAATAGGTCATTTTACAACAAGTATGTATAATACGACAATATCAAAATTACATTTGCCTTTTTTTTTACCTTTGGACAAAAATGCATATGCTGATTGAGAAACACAGACACACACATATATTAAAGAATATACGAATCATTCCAATTAAAAGTATTTTTACAGCAAGCCAAAATAAGTCATTTTGAAGAAATAACATATGTAGACACTAAACCCTTCATGAAGGTACTCCATTTTTACTTTTATTTATTTATTTTTTCATCCAATCCAAACACATAATCCAATCCAATTAACACATAACTAATTAGATTCAATTTTACTTAATCCAATCCAAACACATACACACACACAAAGAGAGAGAGAGAGAGAGAGAGAGAGAGAGAGTGAGTGATATATATATATATATATACACACACACACACACACACACACACAGAGAGAGAGAGAGAGAGAGAGAGAGAGAGAGAGAGAGAGAGAGAGAATAGAAAACCCATTTATCAAAAACCCACTAATAAGCCATTGATAAATATATTGAACACATAAACTATAATCAGGTGTAAAAAAATTAACCAGTAAATAAAAATTTTGCTAAGCTTATGAAGTTGGTATTCTAACGTGATGCTGCAAAGTCCATATTTCACGAAATTGTGATAACAACTAAATGAGATTATACTTATACATAATTTTGAACAACGATTTTGGAATTGATCCGAAGAAATTAACATTGTGATTCATATCATACTATTTTGAATTATTTGATTTCAAATTCTATAATTATGAAAGGTATATAAAAGTTACTTGATTTTAAATTGCAAAGAACCATATTTATGTTTTGACAATTATGCTGACATTTATTTCACTTCAATACATTCCAGTTAAAAAATTTCAGTCACCATTAATAAGTTTTCAACTTTTCAAATATAGTCAACTTAATTTAGTTCATATTAATTTAATTTAATTTTATGATGAGATCATCAAAATGATCCAGTGATTGAAATTAATCATGAAAACACAATGAATGGTCATGATTGTTGAAGATGATGTCATCAAGTTTCTCTTTTACTATATATATAAAGATGAGAATCTATATCTGGACTAGTTAGACTACAAAGGTGCTGGTGTCGGACTCTCAGTGTTGATCCTAGTTTTTTTGGTCAAATACCATGTTAAAATCAGATACACGTGGTACAACTACTTAATGCTTTGAACCCAAATGATTATAATAATACCTAATCAACCAATAAAAAAATAACCCAATACATAAAAAAAATGTTTACACGATGATTTCAGTTTTGATATTTTATATTATATGACCTAAACTGAAATACAAATGTTAAACCCCATATTGAATTAAAAATAATGTCATTTCGACTTCAAAGTGAAAAAGTTATGACAATTTAAATAAGTGCAAATTATGTATAATGTTGAAACAAAAAATAATTTCAAAGCCTACAACTCAATCAATGTGTGACCAATTGCGAGTGGTGGATCAATCCGAAAGTCAAGTGGGATGCATAGTTGACCGGTGACCATCGAAAGTTAACCGTTGACCTTTGTCCTTAGTCCCTCAACCTATTACCTTCGACCTTTGACTTTTTAAATTTTTTTCCATTTTATGGTAATAGAAATAAAAAATCATTATTCATTTATATATAAAACTCAACAATGAACAAAGAACATGTACATCTCGACAAGAACATATCAAGTTCAAAGACTTTACAAAATGAAAAAGAAAATAATCAACAAGGGAGTGAGATTTTTATGAAAAATTTATATGTATCTTTTACTCTAAAACAACCCATATGGTAACAATACATTATACGTTTATAAACCCATACCACTTCCAACAAATGATTTCCAATACAACCATAAAAATCATATATCCAATGATTTCCACAACAAAAATTGTACAGGCTATAGTCAAAGATTTCCACAACAAGACATTATACATTTACACAATCATAAAAAATACAAACCAACAAAAATTGATTTCCCTTAAAAATAAAATCAAACTGATAAAATAAATATAACACCTAGTTTCCATGATGTTTCTAATTTCGGGATAATGGGTTGTAATTTAATCGATTAAATGTTTTGGGCTTCGAAGGAATAAAGTTTAAACCCAATCGGATATTGATAATGTTGGTTAGGTGATTAAAGCTCTTGAATTGTGCCGTGAAGCAAAGGGTAAAATGGGATAGATGATATTTTGGGTTTCTTGCATGAATTAACGAGTTTAGTTCGGTATGCTTTAAGTCAAAAATAATTATATGGGATTGTGGGGCTTGTCAATACCTTCAAGTGCATATAAAGATCACTGAATACGGAGTTAGAGCGACGAAGTTATAACTGTTTGAAGCCGGAGACTTAAATTCGGAATTCAACTGGAGTACGGAGCGCAAATAAAGAGAGCAAGGCGCTTTACGACCCAGCCCACATGTCAAATTTTTTAGGGTATTTAAATACCATTAACCCCTATGCTTTGATACATGCTCTTACACACATATTCTTCATCTATCTTCATCCCAATACTTTGGGGCACTTACTTAGTGCCCCAAGCTCCAACATACATACATATATACATAAAAATATAACACACACACACACACACACATATATATATATATATATATATATATATATATATATATAGAGAGAGAGAGAGAGAGAGAGAGAGAGTAATAACTCACCTTATCAGTTAGTGATGACTAATTGTCCCATCTTGCTCTACTTTGTCATTGATGCATCTTGATCCATTTTCCTCTCTCTTAGGCCTAATCATACATGCATTCAAGTGTCATATTACTTGTCTTAGCCTATTAAGAGCTTTTGACTCTTAAAGTAAACATAACCACTTAATGGATCAATTTTCGATCTCTTCATTCTCTATCTCTTATTCTTAATCAATTAATGAATTAAGTATCCCATAATACCTAATTAATTACAATCTATCAATATAATGCATCAATTTTTAGTAACATTAGTTAGGGTTTCAATCCCTAACTTCACATACATTGGTTCCAGCATGGAAATTACTTTCTAAGTTTTGGCTTCATCTATAGACCAATCAACCCAACCAATTTAATCAATTCATCAAAACACTATTAAGTGCTAACTAGCTTAATTAAGGAGAAGATGAATACCTCATGCATTATCTACCTTCAATCCAAGCCGTAAACACCCAACATCGCCTCTTGATCACATCCTTTCCTCGGAATCGTCGGATCTCAACTCATATGGCTTGGAGGTGTATAATGTCGAGGATGAAGGGCTTAATAGCCTTTCATCTGTCTCATAACCGCGTTGTGGTTACCTATTTGCCGCATCGCAACGACCTTTTAACCTAAGGTCATAATAGAAAATAAAGGAACCTTTGTCATGTACCACTTGAATTCATGACTTAATTTGTGGATATTGTGATTATTAAACATGGCCACAAAAGTCAGCAACATTAATTCACCTCCATACAAACTTGACTTCTGTTCCCCTATGTTCGAAAAATACCTTATACCTCTACTAGACTAATAAGTGTGGTATTTGCCTTAGATGATCCTTAACTTTTAATGCTAGGTAGTTAGTATTTGTAAGCTTAAATAGAAGATGAAACGTAGCAGCTTTTAATATCTCTTTTCACCTTGTAATTTGTCTTTCATTTTAATCTAACAAAAAGCCTTCGGAAGCCCCTCTACCCTTCTTTCATTTTCTGTTTTAGATAGTAGCAAAACCCATCTTTACTCACCATCTTTTTCCTTTTAAAATGGGATACATACTGTGTTTTCTAATTTCCAACAATTGCTATCAGATAGAGGTTGTGCGAGGTTATGTATGCCAAAGTATATGTCAAGACTGTCAACATCGACTACGTCATCTTCTCAACCCGAAGTAGAAAGTGCTCAAAGTACTGGGAAGAATGGTAGTGTTACGTTGCACTATCCGATGCTTATGAAGTTTAATTAGTTGGTGTGGGCTATAAAAATGCGAGTAAATTTACAAGCACAGGGAGTGTGGGATGCAACTCAAAAGGAAGACGTGGAAGAATGGAAATATCGGATAGCTCCTGCGGCTATTTATCAAGCGATTCTGAAGGATGTACTACTTGTGTTAGCCGAGAAGGACACGACTAGAGAAGCATGGGAAACGCTTAAGATGATGCACATGGGCACCGATCGGGTAAATGAGGCTAAAGTACAAACCTTGAGAAGTGACTTTCAGGTTATCCAAATGAAAGACAGCGAGTCGGTGGATGATTTTTTTTCTTGAGATTAAATACCATAGTGACCGGTATTCGATCTCTAGGCGAGAAAATTGAGGAGACCATGGTGGCGAAGAAGTTCCTTCGAGCTATCCCTTTACTATTTATATAAATCGTAACATTTATCGAACAATTTGGTGATTTATAAAACATGACTGTGAAAGTGGTTGTGGGTTGTTTAAAAACCCATGAAGAGAGTCTTCGAGGTTATGGAGAATGATAACGTGCCCTAGCCAACATGAAAAAGTCGCGCCCAACTCAGAAGGCTGGCGTGCCCGGCAGACCAGACCCAGCGGGCTTAGTGCCCACCAGCGCCCCTAAGGCAAGGCGCTCTGGCAAAAGGATAAGCGCCCGCTAGAGACGCCCTTGCAAGAGGCTTGCGCCCGCCAAGGGCGCCCTCAAATCCAAGACAAATGATACAGTCAGGCGACAAAGCAAGGGATCAGAGCATTACCGGCAGGACCAATGGCAGTTCTCTGACAGATAGAGGAGCACGATCCTCCAATAAGTGCCCCGGATCCTATCGGTCCTGGTGATCCTGTCTCATACGGACGAGCAGGAATGTTGAGTATAAAAGGAAACGCTAACGACCCCGACAAGTAGGTCGTCTTCCCCAAGCTACTCTCATACACACTCACAGAACCCTACCAACTTGACCGTCAGAGCGTCTTTCCGGGAGCCTCCTTCCGGGAAATGGCTGACGGCCTTCTTTATCTGTGATCTTGTAGGAGCAGCTCAAGAACTATTGCCAGAATCTAGCAAGAACAAGAGCAAGGTCGCATCAGAGAACAAGGAGATAGACCTTCTTTGTTGCTTACGCATACCGAATGGGAATCACGATTCAAGAAGACCGACGGGGGGAGATCATCAAACACCTAAAAGGAGAGAGGTGGTCATGATGGATGAGGCAGAAGAGGAGGACGAGGACGAGGGCGTGGCCGATGAGGTGGCCGTGAATCCAATGCAAACCACGAAATGAAAACAAAAAAGATAAAAGAAAAATAAAATGCTTTAGATATGAAAAGTTTGTTCATTATGCATTGGAGTGCCCAGAAAAGAACTGCGATGAGGAGGCAAACCTCACACAAGCTAACGAAGACAAACCCATCTTAATGATGGCAATCTCACAAGAATATGTACCTAGAAAGGTGTCTCTAAAAGAGAATATTTGTGTTAATCTTCTTGCTTCAGGGAGAGTCGAGTTAATTCCAAAGTGTGGTATCTAGACAACGGTGCTAGCAGCCATATGATGGGAGACTGCTCAAAGTTCCATGAGCTAGATGGAAATGTGACGAGTCATGCGAGATTTGCTACGGTTCGACTATTTCTATTTTGGAAAAGGGTCGATTTTATTCGATTGCAAAAATAGCAACCAAAGACTTCTAAATGAAGTATACTACATTCCAAGCCTCAAAATAACATCATTATTCTTGGACAAATGACAGAGGAAGGAAGTCGAGTCATTATGGATGGGTCCAACTTGATGTTATATGATAAAAATAAAGATCTACTTTTAAGAGTTCCAAGATCCACAAACCGGTTATAAAAAACTCCATTAAGAACCGGTAGAGCAACATGCCTCTTAGCCACGAAGGAAGAGCTGAATTGGATATGGTACTCTAGACTTGGTAACGTTAACTTTCCCACATTGAAAAAGTTGTCCGAAAGGAATATGGCAACCGGAGTTCGAAGGATCGAACATCCGAATCAAGTGTGTGAAGGGTTGGTTCTTGCAAAACAAACCCGAATCTCTCTCCCAAATCAAACAATTTTTCGAGCTCAAAAACCACTCCCACTTTTTCATGCGGACCTGTGTGGTCTGATCACACCCACCTCTATTAGGGGAAGCACATATTTGATTCTTTTGGTTGACGATTATTGTCGGTGGATGTAGGTTTATACGTTATCCAGGAAGTTTAAAGCCATGGGTCCTTTCAAACAATTCAAGTTGTTGGTCGAAAAAAGTATGGGTTATGAATTAAAGACACTGCATGTGGATCGAGGGGGAGAGTTTACGTCAAAAGAATTCTCATTATTTTGTGAAGAAAATGGAGTAAAAAGGCATCTTATGACACCATACTCGCCTCAACAAAATTGCATCGTAGAAAGACGAAATCGTACAGTTATGGATATGGAAGGAAGTTTACTTAAAGGATGAAATGTACCAGGTGAATTTTGGGGAGAAGCTGTTAGACATGTGGTTTATCTTCTCAATCGCCTACCTACAAAAGCGCTTCCTTACATCACACCGTATGAAGCCTGGTTTGAAAAAAACCAAACCTTCAACACTTTTGGTTGCGTTGTCTTTGCCAAAACTGTAGGTGGTCACTTGAAGAAACTTGAAGACTGAAGCAAAAAGATGTAGTATTTTTGCAGTAGAAGATGGAACTAAAGGGAATTGATTATTTGATCCTGAGAGCCGGAAATTGCGGGTCAGTCGTGATGTTGTTTTTGACGAAAATAAAGGATGGAATTGGTACAAAACAAGGAAGAGGAAGACATGACTCCTAAAACCTTCACAATAATCGATCTGGACAGCGATGAAGTCAACTCGGCGAATCCGAACAACCCTGCAGTCAACTCGAAACATCCGGACATCCCCCATCTCGAATCTATCCAGCAGGAAACAACCCCAAATATACCTAATTCAACCCCATTTTCTTCTAGTTTGACCGAAACGGAAAGCTCTCGAAATGAAGTTGGGCCAAGTGGATTCTGTTCGCTTACCGATATATATGATGATGCCGAAAATGTGATCCTAGAACCCAGTAAGTTGTTGATGATTGCAGCGGATCAACCCTTGAATTTTAAAGAGGCGGTTACCTCTAAACCATGGTGGGAGTCCATGAAAATGGAGTTGGATGCAATCATGAAAAACAAAACGTGGCAACTTACTGATTTGCCACCGGGTCACAAAGCAATTGGTTTACAATGGGTCTTTAAAGTGAAAAAAAAAAAACAATCTTGGAAGCGTGATAAAACATAAAGTCCGGCTTGTCGCAAAAGGTTATGTATAAAAGCAAGGAATCAATTTTGATGAAGTTTTTACACCGGTAGCGTGACTTGACATAATAAGGCTTATTCTTGCCTTAGTGGCTATGTTGTCCACCATTTAGAAGTCAAGTCGGATTTCCTTAATGACGATACTGAAGAGGAGATTTATGTAAGTCAACCAGAAGGATACATTGACAAAGTACACATTCACAATGTGCTCAAACTCTCAAAGGCTCTTTATGGTTTACGACAAACTCCTTGAGCCTAGAATATCCGTTTGGATAAAAGCTTAAAAGGACTTGGTTTTTTGAAATGTTCACAAGACACGGCGGTGTACAAAAGGAACTCAAAAGGAAAAAGTCTTTTAGTTGGTGTTTATGTTGACGATTTGATCATAACCTGATCGAACAACGAAGACATTATCGAATTCAAGGAACAAATGAAAAAAAGAATTCAAAATGAGTGACTCTTGGGTCTACTTTCTTACTATCTTGGAATAGAAGTGTCGCAAAAGAATTGAGGAATTTCATTACAACAAACAACATATGCAAAGAAGATTTTAGAGAAATTTGGGTTACTAGATTGCAACCCGGCAACTTCACCAATGAAACCAAGGTTGAAGATCAATAAAGATGAAAATGGTGAAAAAGTTGACCCAACCGGATACAGGCAAGTAGTGGGATATTTAAGGTACTTGACACACACTCGACCAGATTTGTGTTGGAATTGCAAGTCGTTTCATGGAACAACCAACTACTTTGCATTTCCAAGTAGTAAAACATATTTATGATACGTAAAAGGAACCATTGATTATGGGCTTAATTACAGAAATGGTCGTGAAATTGAAGACTTTGTTGGGTTTAGCGATAGTGATTATGGAGCTGACAAAGTTGGTGGAAAAAGTACGAGTGAGATGATTTTCTAGCTTAGAAGAAATGCAGTGACATGACAATCTCAAAAGCAAATGACTTTTACTTTGTCTACATGTGAAGCTGAGTTCATGGCAGGCAAAGTGCCAGCGTGTCAAGTCATTTGGCTTGGGAATCTAATGAAGGAGCTTACAGCCTTACTGGACATCATGTTATGCCTATCACATTGTATGTTGACAAGAAGTCGGCAATTGCCTTGATGAAGAATCGTGTGTTTCATGGTAGAAACAAACACATTGACACGTCATCACTCCATAACGGGATGTATTGAGGAAGGGAAAATTGTAGTGGAACATGTCGTTTCCAAAGAACAACGAGCGGACATTTTTACTAAAGCCTTGACACACGTGAAGCATGGTGAAATGCGACATATGATCGGAGTGACGGATATCGAGCTTGCTCCGGTTTAAGGGGGAGAATGTGATTATTAAAACTGACCACAAAAGTCATCAACATTTATTCACCTCCATACAAACTTGACTTTTGTTCCCCTATGTTTGAAAAATACCCTATACCTCTACTAGACTAATAAGTGTGATATTTACATTAGATGATGATTGACTTTTAATGCTAGTTAGTTAGTATCTGTAAGCTTAAATAGAAGTTGATAGCAGCTTTTAATATCTCTTTACCTTGTAATTTGTCTTTCATTTTAATCTAAGAAAAAGCCTTTGGCAGCCCCTCTACCATTTTTTCTTTTTCTGTTATGGATAGCAACAAAACCCATCTTTATTCACCATCTTTTGCCTTCTAAAATTGCATACAAATTGTCTTTTCTAATTTCCAACGGATATATCATATGTATCATTTCTTCTGGATATATTCTCCATTGGCGATTGATAAAACTTCTTGAAATAATAATTTTAATATCTTACAAAAAATTAATTACTGTTTTTGTGTTGAACTGCCGCATAACACATATACTCCATCTCATTATAACTTATATTTTAATTATGTACAAAACTCGTATGCTTTCAAGAAAAGAACTATAATATCCTTCCTACGTAATTTTCTCGTGTTAACCATTTGACGCAAAATGAGAATTACAGAATGGCTCCTTCCATTCAATCAAACAAAACAAAAAACTATTAGCTCAAATTATTACGGGTAAAAGAATTGGAGAAAAAGTGTTCATTCCAAGAATAAGTCTAATAAATAAAGACCTTAAAGGCTTAAATTGTTTTCAATTTTAAATGAAAACAATTTCAAGTTTCATTTCAACCCTTGCACTTTCTGAATCAAGCAAGCGTCCACTTCTTGAAAATCCTAGTAACTCCAAAACAGCTTTACATATATGAAAAAAAAATACCAAGTTGATATGACACTAAAATTCATACAAAGGTGCCACCGAGGCACCGACAAGCCCTACAAATAAACAGAAAGTGTTGACAAATCTACCATGAATTAAGCTAACAATGATCATATGAGGTGCACAAATCTTGAATAACAATCACATCACCACTATTCCATATATTTTGTGATTCACCTTTGATAAACATTTATTATATGACAAGACTTTTTTTGGCTATCTGGACTCACAACCACTCCCAACTCCCTCCAGCTCAGCCAATTCCTTACCACCACACCCTTGGGATGCCTCTTTGCCATCCACTCATTCAAGCCTTATATATATAAGCACAAAATTTATGGGTATGTATTAGCAATTTCTTGTAAATAGAGGGCTAAATCATTCGGTTTTGATAACATGATCATATGACCAGCTTCAGGAAAGGATTTTACTTCATCTGGGGGGCTGTCTTCAACGACGAACTTTTGAAATTCTTCATCCATCACCTGGTCTTTCTCGCATATTACATAAACCCTCTTAATCGATCCATATTTGTTTATGGTAAGAATAGAATCCTTGCTCATGTCCTCCAAGAATAACCTACTCGGTCTTATCAACATCTTTGCCAATGCTAAATCCTACACCAAATTATCACATGAAAACTAAGATTGTGATACAACTGATCATATCTATATATATGATCAGTGCACGTCAAGATTAGGACGCACCTCCGATTGGCAACTCCGGTACATCATGGTGGCTAGGTAATCGCATCCTAGTTCCGCCGACACTGGCAACCCATCTTTGAACGTGAACCGACAATCCATATAAGTTTCCGGCTTCAAATTCTTGAAGTACTAAAAAAACACATGTAAAACTATGAGAGAGAGAGAGGGAGGGAGAACTAAAAAGAAACGATCGTGTGTTTATTTATACGTACCTGGTTCATCTGGAGTGCTGGTGGATCCCTGCAATTGGGCATGTATGCGGTGATGAAAATGGCAGCTGACACAATGTGTGAAAACTTCTCCATGGCGACGGAGATAGGAAGTCCACCAAAGCTGTGCCCAACTAACACCACCCTTTCATCGCCAGATAACGACTCCATAAACTGAATCAGTGGTTGTACATAATCGGAGAAGGTGGCTATTTCCTCAAGTCGACTTGGGTGCACCCCAGAACCACCAAGGTCCACCGCCGTCACACGGTGGCCGGCGGATTGCAGGTTGCTCACGACCTTGTACCAGCACCATGCTCCGTGGGATAGGCCATGAACCAGCACGAAGTGCTTCGGTGAAGTGGTGGTGCTCGGCATATTCTCGACGAGAAATTAAGGGGTTTTCTTTTCTGGATGTTTATAGTTTTTGTAAAATGTGTTGAAATTTATATTCAATCAAGAGTAGAATCCCTGTACACAAAAATTAAACTCACCCACTTATTGCATCAACCATCCTCAAATTTAATGCCCTACCAATAATGACATTAATTAACATTTCAGTCACAATTTTAATTTTGTAAATTTAATTATTAATTATAATTTATAGTTTCTGTGTGAAATAATAATTAATTTAATAGCAGGACTTCCTTTTGCAATATTAGAAAAATGTCAATAAGAATTTATAAACAATATATATCGGCATGAGGTGTACAAGCCCCACCCCCTGCTGTGAGCTTAGTTAGTCGTGTGATGATGCGGTGAACACCACGTATATTTTGTGTTGTGCGAGCTGCGGTGAAGACCGCACTTGATTCTTTTTCCTCATTACTTTTTCCTTTTTCTTTAATTTGATTAATTTATTACTCCGTATTAAAATAAATGTATATATTAACAAATGTAAAAATATATATTGAAATTCATGGTTTTAAATTCTCTGTGAATAAAATATATAATATTGATATATTATTTATATACATTTGAATATTAAAAAGTAATAATAATGAGTGACATTTTTAAAATATTTTAATTAATACGTGGCATATAATATTAATATTATATTATGTTCTCTTTCGTAAAAAAAATTTCCTCTTTCGTAATATTATATTATATTTACTATCGTGTTTAGACTTCAAACGAAAATGTATATGCCACATGATTTGTACCGTGCACAGTGCGGAACACAATGGTTAGATTTAGCGGCGCCGAAACTAGATATTCAAATGGGCAATTTAAAACAATAAACACATGTTATACTATTAATAGTTTAATGTTGTAGTATTAATAGTTAATTAATGCCAAAATTAAGTATAAATATAAATATTTATCTTTTTTCTGAATCAGCAAAAGAGAAATATATTATAAAAAAAAAAAAAAGCACCACTAGCAAGGTATTACGAGTGAAGAGTATATAACTAGACACAAAGATAATAAAATAAAATTACAACGATTTGATCGGATGGATATTCCAATCAGTCCAATTTAAGTTTTTTCCACTGCTTAGTTTAAACCAAAGGAAGGTCGTCGATTTGACATTGTCCGCTACTTTCGTAGCGCACAACCGTTTGTCACCAAATATTCGTTCGTTTCTTGCTTTCTAGATATACCAAAAAGTTGCATAACAAATGCCCCAACAATCTTTTCTTTTCCTTGGGACAGTTTCCCCAATTGGAGGCATAGTCGAGAACCTCATACACTGTGTGGATGTTTAATAATGGAACATTACACCATTTGAAAATTCATTCCATGACAGTTCTAGCAAAAGCGCATTGCACTAAAATATGATCAACGTTTCTTCCATCGAGTCACATTGACAGCATGTGGTGGTTGAAAGTTTATACCCCTTTTGGTTAAGGTTGCATCTAATGGAATACAACCCCCTTTCGCCCTCCAAATGAAACACAAGACTTTTAAGGGTATCTCCTTGATCAAACTAAATTTGGCAATATGCACATGTCCATTATCTTCCAAGATATGTCGAAGGCCACTTACCTTATAATTCCCGTCCCCAGTGAAATCGCATTTCCACAATACACAAATCCCATCCTGATGTTTCTTGATGATTTTGTCGTCTGGAATGTCCTTCCTTTCGAGTTCGCGTTTAATAACTGCTATATTGTTCCATACCCCTATCATTGTCTTCATAGAGTAGTAATCGTCTCCTTTGTCACTTAGTTTGTAAACCCATGTGATGACTTTTTCCCATAGTGTGAATGGTTCCGACCTCAAACGTCACCACCATTTCACCAGGAGTGAGATATTTAGGGATTTTAAGGATCTAACTCATAGCCCACCATTGTCTTTATTCGTGTTGACCTTCTCTCATGATACCCAATGTATCGTCTTCTTACCATGAGTCACCCTATATAAATATTTACATATCATTTTTTTCTTAATTTATATTTACCATATTTTAGAGTCAGTCGTTTTTATATGTAATTCTCAAAATTGTAAACAGTGGCGGTGCCAGAAATTTTAGTACAGGGGTACAAACATTTTCAAGATTCAAAATAACAAATGCAAAGAGTTTCTTAATATTTAAAGTTATAAATCGAAAAAACATAGTTTAATCAAAAGTTACAGATGAATCCACCTAGGCGCCATGTCTTGAAATCGATCAATGCTATTGTCATCAAAAACTTGTAGAAAGACATCATTCTCTATAAAAGTGACTAAACAATCATTTAAAACTTGATCATCTTCTCTACTTATTCTCTTTACACTTGTTGTAGTAAATGAAAAATATATATTTTATGTAGTTATCTTATCTCAGACATTAAAAACATGGTATAATCCATTTAGCTAGGGGTACAACAACATAGAATATGTTTACAAATAATTTTTTTTTCATATATAAAACAATTTTTTTGGGTTGTTGTACTACCCGTTCATCCCATGTAGCTCCGCTATTGATTGTAAAACACACTTAGCTATAAACAACAATCATACATAATCTTGCAAATTTTATGAGTATTTATAATTTTAATTACAACCCATAATTAACATAATTAACAATCAGGTTATTGTATAACTAATTGACAATTAACATATAACAAAGTCGACAATATATATATTTTTTAAGACAAAAACTCATAAATAGTCCTTGTGGTTTCTCGAAATCTATATATAGTTTCTAAGTTTAAAAAACCTCATCCATGGTTCTTTTGGTTTCAAAACTTTTAACAAATAGTCCCTCACCCACATAAAAGACTTTTATACCTTTTTAGTTTCTTTTACATTTTTTCAATTAAAACCATTTAAAAGAAAAAGAAAAAAGAAGTAATTAACCATATACATACATATATACATACATACATACATATATTCATACATACACACACCAAAGAAACAACCCAGAAAAAAAGTCCATCACTTTCACCCCCAATTTAAGGATTCCATCCTTGACACATCCATGTATGGCACCCTCTCGTTCTCTTTCTAACCTCACAGTTCTGCAACTCCTTGACCTTAGCGCACTTAAAGATTTAACGGGTCGAATCCCGCAGGAATTCAAGAAACTTTCATGTCTAACCCATATGTTTTTTTGATGCCAATAAGGTTTCTGATTTAGTTCCTACCCTCGACTCCTGTTCTGGCTAAAAAAGTTATACCTTAGTAATAATCATTTCAGTGAGAGGATCCCACCAGAGATTTTCCAATCTTATAGATCACTTTCGAAACTTGGTCTCTCAAGGAATATTCAGAATTCCGGTGAGATTTCATCGTCGATTGGTGAGATTTCAGTGAGGGGATCACACAAACACACACCTGTTTTCAGTCTCATCTTTCTCGCACCCTCAATCTTTCATCTTACATCATACATGCAACTCTGAAGAAGCCATCTAAGCTCTTCGGATTTTTAATTGGTGGACCTTCCGGTAATCGTCCCTGGTAGATATTTTGAATTCGTTATTGATCAACCTAGTGACGTAAGGAATGGTGGTGATCGGAGAAAATCCCTTTCACATCATCTAAAACCACCAGATCCCTTCCCTTTTTTCGCTTCTTCCCCAGTAATTAAGGAGGTAAACCCAATACCAAGTGGTTCGATTTCAAGTTAGTTTATCTCACTTATGCAAACTGATATATGGTTATCTGCTATGACTCAAGTAGTTTTGTCAATCCCCCAAAAATAATCCAACCCCAAAACCTCCTATGTTATTTTCCCAGAGAAAACAACCAAAAAATAGGGGAAGTAGGGTCGACAGAAGACAATGAGGTCTGCCACCATCTCTTTACCATTATTGATGGTGTTCTTCATTATATGTTTATGTGTGTGAGTATGTGTGTTTTGGAGGTGTATGAGAGTTGTTAGATTTTGATGATAATTGGGGCTAGGAAATAAATTATCAATGGGTACTCTATGATTCAACTTGTATATCAAAAAGGGGAGAGAAAAAGATAAATAAATAGATAGAGAGATGTAGACACATGTTGGGTTTTTTTATTTTCTTTTTCCTTTTTGTTTTAAAATAAATTTAAATAAAGAGAATCAAAAATATATTTAAAACGGTAAATAAGACTTTTTATGTAGGTGAGTGACTATTTATTAAAAGTTTTAAAACCATACGGACCATTTGTTAAAAGTTTTGACACCATAGGGACCATCTATGAGGTTTTTCAAACTTATGGGCTATATCCCATGAAACGTCCCAAAAATATGACCCAAAAATTTCATTTTGAATTTGAATCAAACGGTATTCGAAAAACATCATCAATACATTCCAAATGAACATAAGTGTATCAAACATCACATCCATCAGAGTAAATCACAAAAGTGGAACTATGTGGTGTGTGTGGTGCAGTCATCCCGAGCTCTTCCCTTTGGAACCAGAGGTACCTGAAACATAAATTGAAAACCGTAAGCACAAAGCTTAGAGAGTTCCCCAAGCTACCCCATATCATACATAATAAATAACATATTGGGGCCCCGCTCGATATGCAGATATGTTATTATTAGGCCCTACCCACTATCCACATACAATATATATCACATAATCGTGATAACACATACAATAATCATAAGACACTAGCATACATTTCAGTCATCGGGCCTCGCCCGACATCAAGCCCCGCCCAGTATACATAGCAGCACATAACACATGCAAGGGTCACGCAGACTCCTAGCATCCTAACATAAATAATAAGGGCCAACATTGGTTCTTTATACCTGCTAAACCCAATGAGGAAACTCAGATCGACTGCTGAATCTCACTGTAAATATTTGGCTGCTGGTCTGACGAATCCCCTAGCAATCAATACGAAATAACACCCGATTAACATTTGGGTTCTAATCGATATCAAACAATCCATTCTTAGGGTAAAACGACCATTTTACCCCTCACCTAGTTTGGTTCAAGACTATGGCACAAACTCACAATCTAAAAAGACCCAAAACCAATTAATCATCCAAGGCCTACTTATGGAAAATTGGGCCAAACCCCTACATGGGCCTTACCCTAAAGCCCAACAATTTTTCATAGTCCAAAGCATGTGCACTTAGATGGCCTAATAAGAACTCAAATACCCAAGCCCAAAAGAAAGCCCAATCTCAAAGCCCAAACGCAAAAACCCATCTAACTGGGTACGCAGGGCGTATTGTACACTAAGCGTACATGCTAAAAGTCTTGTACACCGCTTGTACAGACTTGTACGCCCAACTGTCACACCCCCAAACCAAGGATGGCGGAAACGTCCTTGGGTGGAGGACTTCATGTATAGTATCACAACAACGTGTATAATAGTGCTCAAAGTAAATACAACCATCATTAATTGAAAAAGTTACACCAATGTATATGTTTACATATTTCAAATCAATTACATTATGATGACAAAATGAACTGTTTGATGATTTATCGTCTCATCCTCAAAACGCTGTTGATTTCTTGTTTCACTGAATTCCTGAGAATACAAGTAGTTTTGAAAAAGTGTCAACACAAAGGTTGGTGAGTTCATAAGTTTTTGAGATAAAGAGTTTGGAAACCGTTCTTTGTAATGTGTTGTGTGTCACCAAGAAAAATCCAATATTTTCCTTTAAAAAGTTATGTGGTCCTAAATACCAGGACCGAAAATGAACAAGTATTTGTCATACTTAAAGATATAAAATGGTTTCAAATTGGCGTAAAACCCTTTCTGATTTGAGAAAACTCCCGTAATGAATGGTGTGTAGTCTTAAATACCAAGACTGAAAATATACAACAATATCTGTAATTATTGATATAAAAAGTGATTTTAAATCGACATAAAACCCTTTTTGATATGAAGGCGTACAAGTATTTTTTTTCCATACTTAAAGTAATTTTAGTGAGCTAAATCGACATAACTCGCTCCTTTAAAGTTAGAACCCGTAAATCTTATGATTTGTTAATAGCACATGTGAGCTATCATAACCATACTTGACATAGACGGCCTCGTAATACGACGTTCTTCAGGCGTCGCTGTTAAATGACACTTGTCACCATAGACCTGCCGGTCTAGCTGTTGCAAGCAGCTCAGGTGTGGGTTTGTCAAACCCAATATAGATCTATACACAACTATCACGTTTTCCCTACAAGAGACTCTGGTTACAATTTACAGGACTTTTTGAATTGGTTACTTTGGAAGTAACCCGAAGCGAATGACTCACAAATTTATTCGTTAACAGATTTACGTAAACTAAACTGAAAACCTTTGGTAAATAAGTTTGAGAAGTAAATGATACATAAACTATACCTATTATAGTTTATCCAAAACGTTGTAATGTATAAGAACTCTTTTATGAAAATGCATTAGTGTTATGAATCCATAAACTATGCTTATTATACCTTAATATACGAGTTCTAAATGAATGAATAATCTTATCATGAATGACTAAGTTTCACTTTATGATGATAAACTAACAAGGAAACACATTCTATATTTAGAACTTATTGTTATACACTTTGCTCAACATAATACAAAGTGTTATGAAAGTTATATGTTGTTAACTAATTTTTAACCTTTCTGCGCTGTTTTAGAAAAGTCATAGAAAAATCATACGAAGTCGAAA
This sequence comes from Lactuca sativa, assembly GCF_002870075.4. Lineage (NCBI taxonomy): Eukaryota > Viridiplantae > Streptophyta > Magnoliopsida > Asterales > Asteraceae > Lactuca > Lactuca sativa. Next base: position 180,119,146 of record NC_056624.2, on the reverse strand, counting down.
ACTAAATCCGTAAATTCTGAGAGTTCCCAAAATGTGTCTAGTTTAATCATAATTTTTATCATGATTTTTAATGACCTCCAACTTGGGTGAAAAATTCCATAATCACAGACTGGTCCGGATTGGTGTTTGAAATGATAGGCAGTTTTGTAAAAATCACCATAAATTGTAGAAAAATCGTATGGAGATGTGCAAGTAGTCATTTTAAATCTAAGAACTGGAAATACTTACACCTAAAACAGTTTTGAAAACAAAAATGTTTATGTTGCCCAAAACAGTCCGTGAATGGAGTCCAACTTTTCTGATGAAAGCTGTTAGAAAAGTTTAGTTATGTTCTTAGTGTTTTAAGTAGATGGATGGTGGAGAAAAGAAGTGTTCAACTCAAGAACACTTTGGGAGATTGCTTGAAGATTCAAAGATCTAACACCAATAGGATGGAGTTTGTGTAAGATATCTATGATTTGAGTATAAGGAAGTGAAATAATCATATGGAGGATGTTAATACTTACAAAAAGTAGAAGAAAAACTTGGAGTATAGCCTTGAATCTTGAATTTTAGAGAGAGAAAATGAAGTTTTTTCTTGATGGGGGAATGAGAGGAAATGAAAGAAATGTGAGGAGAGAAGAGGGTTTTCTAACCATTGACCAAGTGTGTGGCTGAAAAAGGGTGGGAAAAGTACCATGAAATGACTAGGTATGGGCTGATGATGAATAGTGACATGGAGTGGGTATGGTGAATAGTGACACTCCACATCTTGTACTTCACCCACTCTTCTTGGATAAGGTTTATCCCCAAAAACGTGGATAATTAGTAAATATGGGGCCTTATATGTTAAAATAAAGTTTTGGGTGAAAATCCCGCGTTAAAACAATTAAAAACGGGCCTAAAACGCAAAACTAGTCGAAAACCGGGTGAAAATGAGCTCCATGCGAAGCCTCTCGGTCCTAGGCCGAGGTTCGGTCCCTTCTGATCATGGGCCGAAGGCGAAATGGGGCGAAAGGAGTAAGACGCGAAATGGAGCGAAATGGATGAAAATGGACCGAAGGTTCGGTCCGAAGGGAGGGTTCGCTTCTGATGCCTTCGCTTCTGACAAGTTCGCTTCCTAAGAGGGGTTTCGGGTCCTTAAGAGGGGTTTCAGGTCCTTAAGTCCTTTTTATCCGTTCTTACCCCGTTTTAAGAGGTTGTTGACCGGTTAAGGGTCGGGATGTCCCGAAAGACTATAAAAAGTTTAAGGAACTTTTGAGAGAGATTTGGGAGAGATTTCACATACATAGAGAGATTTGGGAGAGATTTCACATTCTTGGAGAGATTTCTCATACAAAGAGAGATTTGGGAGAGATTTCACATACTTAGAGAGATTTGTGAGAGATTTCACATACTTAGAGAGATTTGGGAGAGATTTCACATACTTAGAGAGATTTGGGAGAGGTTTTACATTCTTGGAGAGATTTCTCATACAAAGAGAGATTTCAAAATATAGAGAGATAGAGTGAAAACGATTGAGAGAGGTTTCGTGTGTGACAAATGTGAACGTCCGGCTTCGCAATGCAAGGTCCGTAAACCCCGTTAAGCCTTGTTTAAGGATCTTACACACTCCCGATGAGTATGCAACATTGTTTTATCGGTTTGGTTCATTACTTACCACAATTTTAGGTTAAGGAGATCTAGATGTACGTACTTTTCAATTTATGACTTCTTATTAGAATAGCAAGTTGTGAAGTAATTACCTAACGTAAGCCCTAGAACCCACAGGCTAATTGAGTCGACCGGTTTGACTTGTTGACTTCAGTTGACTTTGACTTGACCGGAAATTGACGGTTGTCACATCATCCCCCCGTTAGCAAGAATTTCATCCCGAAATTTGAATTTAAGCAAGGAGTAGGCATGAAAAATCGAGCCAAGAAGTGGGGATACTTCCTAATCGACTGATTCTCGCGCTCCCAAGTGACTCCAGGTCCTTGGTTAGTATTCCAGCGAACTTTCACTAATGGGAAGCGGCGTTGCTTCGTCCGTTTGACCTCTCGGTCCATGGTCACTACGGTTCATCCACGAAGGTGAGGCTCTTGTGGAACTCGATCTCGTCGAGGGGGATTACAAGAGTCTCGTCGGATAGATATTCTGACGAGAATCCTGAAGGTCCTAATTATCCTGGATTTTAGCTTTCCATGCTTTCCGAAGCGTACTAAGCCTTCCCAGAGTGAGGCTTCCAGAGGAATTTGGTCTCTTACTCTGGAGTTCTAAAGGTTTCTCCCTCTTGCTTCTCTTCCCAGAAAAGGGTTGCTCCCTTCAGGGTCAAAGTCGTAAGGGGGGTTCTGTAATTTGTGAGAAGTTCTCTAGGGACTAAGACGGTAGGTCAGCGAGACCCAGAATTTCGGCGTGTTCCTGTTGACGCTTTTGGTGCTGACAATTTCTCAATGGTTTTGATTAATTTAAAAGGGTCCTCAATAATTTCCACATCAATAATAGTGTGTCTTAGGAATTTGACTCTTCAATTCCAAAACTCGTATCTAGAGAACTTCAGGTAAGGCTTCTCTGATCGAATTGTTCCCACGGTTGGTTGTAGATGCTTTTTTTTTGTTTTCTTCTTACTACTAGGATAGATAAGCAAGTCATTTTCAAGGACAATGACAAACTGATCCCAGTAAGAATGGCATACCCTATTCGTTAAGTTCATGAAGACTGCGAGCGGGTTGGTCCTATCCGAGGGTAATCACTACGAACTTGTAGCGTCCGCATCAAACTTGGAGGATTGTCCTCGGACATCCTTCTCCAATACTCACGATTGGTGATATTCGGATCTCGGGTCCAATTCCTGAAGGGTACCTCGTTCCTTGCGGTTGGTCGGCCTATTCGTCTATGCAAGGCAGATAGTAAATGTTTCTACTGGAGATATTGTCGGGGCCTCTGAGGTCGATGGACCTATGAGCAATTTGTCTTTCTATTTGAAGAATAAGACCGGATCTCTCCAGGGTGAGAAGCTTGGTTCTTCAATTTCATTGTTAAGTAGTTCGACAGGTTTGACCTGACAGTTCTTGTAGCTCGTTAGGAAGCATGTGGGTTTGGTTTACGCGACTAGACCTTTTTCGGATATTAGGACATTCACCCGTCCTTATGGGCAATCTTGGCCCGAAGTTCATGGCAGGACTCGTACCTGGTCCTTCTATCATGTACTTGCACATATAGGTCGTATGTGTTTAAGATTGGCAAGGCAGTTGGATGGGTGACTCTGCCCCAAGTCCACAACAAAACATGGAACAGAAAATAGGGCGAAAGCACACATCCAATGTCCGTAGAATCTTAATTATACATTATCCTCGCGTATACACGTAGTAGTGGTAGACTAACAGTATCCGTCCAAAGCTTCTGTGCTTGAACCTTGTCTGTTGTATGCGTGACATTCCCGAAGGTCTCCTGTAAATACTTGTGATAAGGTTTCGGGAAGTATAACACTCCTCTGGTGCGTGTTTTAGAGTTTCACAGCGAGAGATGACCCGGAGGTCCGTGCTGGACGCGTTTATGGGAGACAAAGGTTTCGATATTCGGTGGGTTAGGTGAAGGGTCCTTTTGTAGTCGTTAAATCGGGAAGATGAGGACTATACTAATCGAAACTGAATGGTGACAACCGGATCTTTTTAGATAACATGCGTTAAGCTGTATTCATAAGAAGAGCTCACCAGAGTGATAGAGTATCTTGTGTTTCTTTTCAGGGTGTTCCGTTTTATTTGATATCATTATTATTGTAGATGATTCATACCACAGTGTCTAGCACTAGTAGTGGGTGTGTTTCGATAGCCAGTAATGATACTTGATATCATGATCCCTGACAGGTCTCCCTACGATCGAGCGGTATATGAACGTCGTATGTAAGTTGATGTTGGTGAAATCGTCGAGTGGGTGGCCCCACTCAATTCCTACTACTAGACATGGAATAGGAGTCAGGATGGAATTATTTGTTTCAAGACTTCAGTATTTTGATTATAATTAACCCCGATGTATGTACAAAGTCATCACATCTTATAGGTAATGGTCCTAAGGTCATATATGAATGTCTTTGGTTTGATTTGAACGAGAGAGTATTTTAACTATTTTTAGAAAGATGGTGATTTTACCAAACATACCAAATTCATTACAAACATATGGTACTTAAACGTTTTTGTCGTTGGAAACATTATAAAAGTCCTAATATGGTTCCCTGTTACCCTTGCTGGTTCGTTTGTCACACTCCTCCGGCTCCCCCGTCATTCCTCTCAGTTGGAAACATTACAAAAGTCCTAATATGGTTCCCTGTTACCCTGCCTAAGCAGGCGTATTGTTTCTTCCATCTGACGATCCAACATCATTTGAATCATCATTTGTACACCAGCCATTGTTATCGGCTCAGGTGCATCAGCTACAACAGGTACTTGTTGATTTACAGGCGGTTGATTCCTGTTTTCATCAGCATTTCCAACTCCGCTTTATTTTCTCACCATTTTTGATCTACACACCGAATAATTTCACCTTATTACTCCAAACGATTACATGCTAGTTCTAATATCGTATACATACGCTTAGAATCCTAAACACATAAACCTTCAGATCCGGTTGGCAACAAACCGTAGATCCGAACAAATAATATCATATATGGCAACATATAACATTTAGCACATAAAAGCATTTTAGGCAACTTTCCTAAAATAAACTAGTGCTCGTGTCTAAAATTTATCAGACACACATCTCACAATCTCCACTTAGCATACTAAGTTTAATCTAGAAATTCTACAAATTCCTAGTTTGCTTAAACTAATGCTCTGATACCAACTGTGACATCCCCAAAATCTCGGCCAGAAAAAACCGATTTCATTTATGCTTTTTAAACATTTTCAGAGTAAATCCTTTTACTTTTAAAAGAGATGCGGAATTTGTTCCCAAGAACAAAACATGTTAAAATAGATATTTATCAAAACGTTTCATAAAGAAATATGATTTCATTTCATAATCAAAAGTCGGGATGTCATGTTCCGATACAGATCATAAAGCATAAACGATAACATTACAAGTCGTTCAACAAATATATACATATACAGACTTGTAAACAAAACAACTTGATGATTCGCCCATCTTAAGCTCTTGCGCCACTTCCTGTAATGCAAATAAACTGAGTGGGTCAGGCTTGGGAGCCTGGTGAGCATATAGGGTTTTCAAACCCACAATAATTATATTTAATTACAACAATCAACAATAAACCCGATTACCCATTCCCGTTATCCTCACCTTACGTTCCTAAAAATAACGTCTATTACAAGGAACTTATTTCAGGATTTTCATCGGGACGGACATTACTGCAGAGGGGCTTCCTCAACAATAAGTGTCCTAAAGGCAACCATGTGGGGGACAGAGTACACCGGTGAACACATCGTTCACAACTCCTACAGGTAATGAGCCTGCTAGTGTTCCACAGGACAGTCTAGAATAGTCTGTGGTCGTCATCCATACTCTGCTGAATGACTAGAATAACACCAATAACACCGATGCCTCTCATCAGTTTATTTCACACCAATTATCTACCCATGTTCTACCCAACATATTAGTAGATAAAAATATACATTTTTATACATTGTTTAAAAACCTGTATAGCATGCTTTAATCAATACATATTCCACATAACAGATGAGGCATACACACATAACACGTATTTCATAGAGAATATATCAGATCTATGAGATAGAAGAGAGTGAATATACACTCACACATATAACCACAAAATATATACACGTAGCATGTATTTTATATTAAATACTTCATAATATTGCGTTGGAATGAAAATAACTACACACTCACTTGATTAGAAGATGATCCGACAGCACTACGGCTTATAGAAGTAGTATACTTCGATAGATCTGGAAGATCTTCACAAAAACCGGGCTCCTCGCAGGTAGGGATTCGGCTCGGAAATCTCACTTCTCGGGATCCTCGGGACTTCGGAACTTGCTTCGGGGCTCGGGAATATTACCGGGGCTTCGGGGTACAAATGGCATGCAAAACGAGGCAAAAACTAGAGAGAAGGAAGAGTTTGAACAAGAGAAAATGGCTGATTTCGAGTTCTATTTATAGGCTGAGGGTCTGGGATTACGCGGGGCGTAATCTCAAATTACGCAGGGTGTACTCAGTACGCGGGGCGTAATCGAGTTACGTGGGGCGTACTCGAGTTACGCGGGGCGTACTTTGACGTCACTGCATGCGTCGACTGGTGGCACTCGAGTATTGGTCAGACAAGTTGCATCCGACTGAGTACGCTGGGCGTACTCAAATTACGATGGGCGTAATTGACTCGTCGAACTTCTAAATTGCGTAACTTTCGCATACGAGCTCCGTTTTCGACGTTCTTTATATCCATGCGAAGGTCAGACCATACTCTACAACTTTCATTTAGACTCCGTCGGCTAATTTTGACATTTATTTTTATTATTTATTTTTAGAAGGCCGAGACAGAAAAACTTCGTTATAAATTCATAACTTCTTCATCTGACGTCCGTTCTCGCCTAACTTTTCATTGTTTCGCTATTAACAACGAGATCTTCGATTCTCGTTTAGATTGTTTCGGCTAAAAACCGCTCGATCTCAAATCGAGTATTTGGGGTGCATACTGTCACGTCGAAACTTCATAAAATCATAACTTCCTCATACGAAGTCAGATTTGGGCGTTCAATATATATTCGGAAACCTCGTTTCAACTACTACAACATTATCTAAAGATATCAAGTTTATTTTACACTTAAATTTTGACGCTCATTTTATTCTTAATTCATTAAGTTATAATAATTAAGAAAACACACACATAAATCACATAATTCACAAATAATACATTTTATTATTTCAAATTGGGGTTACAAAGGTTAACCTAGACTATTACATTGCTGTGACAACCTGAAATTTTCATTGTACGAACATCACCTATTCAATAGAAACTAGTTCAGTTTCTGTGGTTTTCAAGCTTTTCCGAACAAGTTTGTGTACATTAGGGTTTATGTTTTAGATGATATCAGGAGAGTGGATACTCCTGGTTTTGTGAAACTTGGGCATTTCAAGTTTCATAATGTTACAGTCCAACATCAGGAATAAAAATATTTTCTGCCAAAATATTCCAGGACTATAAATAGTTTTCTGAATTAAATTAATTCATTATTCACAATCTTCGGGTTTTCGTCCCAGATTGTGAGTCTACTTTTCTATATGTGATTCAATACTTGTTAGGTGTTTATTAACATCAATTGCATGCTTAGATTACAAGATCCGGGAGTTTACCGCCCAAGAACGTTCTTGGGGAGTAAACTCCAAAATGGAACATTATGGCTTCCTAGTCCCGATTCCTTGTTAGACAACTTGTTTAGGAGTTAGGGTATGACCTTTATGGATCAAAAAGCAACCAAGAAACACAAGTTCTTGGAGTTTACGGTCAAGGAACTCCCTTGGGCCGTAAACCCCTTTTCAAGGGCAATTAGTGCCCTAAACTCCCCCAAATGCTTAAGGACTTTAATCCTCAATGGCTTGTGCTTATTTAGAACATCAAAAACCCTTCAAAACCATAGATTAGTAGGAGTTTACGGCCAAGAACTCCTCTTGGGCCGTAAACCCCTTTTTGTAGGGCAAAAGTCACTCCAAGCACACCTAAGGCCTTAAGACGATTTACCTTGAACCCTTGGGACTAGAATGGAGAGTAGAACACAAAATAATCACTCTTTGACAGGAGTTTACGTCCAAGGAACATGTCTTGGGCCGTAAACTCCAAGTGAAGGCACCAAAGTGTGCCTCTTGTCCCCATTAGCCTTAGATAAATTCATGGAAGCCATCCTTGATGTTTAAGTGCCTCAAAACAATTAAAATCCAAGAGTTTACGGCCGTAAACTCTAGGGTGAATGACTTTAGGCCGTAAACTCCCATATGGGGTGTTCTAGAGCCTTAAACTACTTCATGTGTTATTCCAATAAAGCTAGGAGTGTTCTAGGATCAAGATAGCACCACAAAACACCCAAAACCACCCTTTGAGGAGTTCACGGCCATAAACCTATGAGTTTACGGCCGTAAACTCCAAGGTGTGGGGTTTTTTGGGTGGTGAACTCCTATACAAGGCCCTTTGATGTTTCAAACCCTTTTGCCTTGTCCCGTAGCAACTTAGATGCAACCATTTGAACCTTAAACACTCATAAAAGTGTTTAAATGTTTTCTAAGTGTCTTAACTTATTTATTTAAGTTATTATATGTCTAATTAGTTATATATATGCTTATTATATGATAACTAGGCTCGTGCGTGTAAACCAGTCTCCGTTTGCCACCTAGCACGGTGTCCGACACTGCAATTCAAACGACTCACCACAAGTGAGTTCATACCCCTTGAATCAACCTTTGAAATGATTTTAAGTGTTTTAAATACTTTATGGGGGGGGGGGGAATACAAGTCAAATACTTATAGTTATTGCTTCAATCACATGTGATTGCATTTAATCACATGTGATTAATAACTGGGAAAACAACGATTTTCACCACTGTTCAAACTGTTTTTCAAACTGCTTTACTATTGAAATGTTTTACAAACTGTTTTACTATCCAAACTTACTTATAGACTGTGATTCAAACAAATGCTTCTTATACTTAAACTGTTTTATCAACTTATGCCTTCAAAATGTTTTATAAATCGACATCAAGTCGATCTTCTCTTGAAATTATATTTCTGCTTCAAATGTTTTAGGAAAACTTATTTATGCTCTTATATATCCAATTGCATGCCCATATATGTATAGATATATAAATAATGTTCAAAGGGCTTAGGAAGGCCATCCGCCCTATTTCCTTTTCCTCGATTTGGATGTGGTCTGGTGGGATTTCGGGTGACCATCCGAAGGTCGTTTCCATATTACTTATATATCATATATACATGTATAGACATAAAAGTACTTCAATATTCATACTCATCAGTACATCATTAGCTGGTTACCATCGGGGTAACACAGGATCATACATATACAGATATACTAGAAACAATACATATACAGATATACTAGAAACAATACATATACAGATATACTAGAAACAATACATATACAGATATACGAGAAACAATACATATACAGATATACTAGAAACAATACATATACAGATATACTAGAAACAATACATATACAGATATACGAGAAACAATACATATACAGATATACGAGAAACAATACATATACAGATATACGAGAAACAATACATATACAGATATACGAGAAACAATACATATACATAAATACGTAATAATTGTGATCCACTGTGTCGGAGCATGCCTTAAGTGTCATGGCCCGAGTTGTAGCCAGAATTCTCTTGGAGGGAGAGCGTGAGTTTGCGTATAGATCTATACTGGATTGACTATCCTACACCTTGCTGCTAGCTACAGCCGGACCTGCAGGTCTGCGGGTGCCAAACGTCATTTCTTTATTACGACCATTCATTATGTCGTTGTTACTAGTCGATAGCATGGTGCAATTTATCACAATATACCTTAATATAAATCCGGTTTAAGGTAGTAGTATTTAGTACAGCAGTAGTCTTATTATACAAAGCTACAGTACTACAATGATTTACCCATTACATATTTTAGTGATAACATCACTTAAACATTAATGTACAAACTATATTTTTAACAAATGATAGTTATACTTGGGTAATTACACACTTTACAACAAACAAGTTTACAAAACAGTCTAGCCTTGGTAGAAGGTTACTTTTATAGAAAATATAGGATTTTCTGAGAGATTCAAACTTTTACAAACACTTTCAAACATTTACTTACATTTTCACAAACTTATACATTGAGACAGGTTCAAACGATTTTGACAAGAAACATTGACACTAAAATACTTATGAACTCACCAGCTTAATGCTGATAAACTCTTTCAAAATAACTTGTATTCTCAGGTCATCAGTAGACAGGTACCGAGGCCAGCTTTTGAGAAGATGGAGTGCATTCAAGACTCATCTCATATTATTTTGTGTTTCATTATTTTTGGTGTCTATAACTGTACAGAACACACTTGTATTGAAATTATATATTTAATGCAATGGATGATGTTGGTTGCTTATTTACATTTACTGTGTTGTGATACTATACATGACGTCCTCCGCCCCAGAACGTTTCCGCTGTTCAAGGTTTTGGGGTGTGACAATTGCTAAAAATGGTAAGCCCATAAACACGGGCATTACATCGGGGCCTTACAAAAACGGACGGTATGCCCTTTCCTGTCGCAGTTTTTACAGTGTATCTCCCGGCAAGCCCCATTGTGATGGAAGCCACATTGGTTACACTTTGGGAGTGATCCCTTATATGGTCTGGCCGGCGTTTGGGTGGCAGACCCCATGGCTAGTGTCGAGGCATGTGTCGTGACTGCTGTTGTAATTGTAGGGGTGGCCATGGGTTGTTGTCTTTTAGCGGATCTTTGAGATTGGTTGCGCTCCTGTTTGTTCCAAAACTTTCGCTTCTTGTTCGTAGGTTTGTGGCCTGAGGTATTTTCGTTGGCAGACACCCGTTGGTGTTCCTGATTGTTACCACAATCTGTATTGTCAGTACCGCTTCCATTTCTGCTGGCGTTGTTAGCATTAAATTGCGCCATGACGGCTGTCACGGCTGCCGTGACTGCAACCTAAAAAGTAGTAGAGTCTATCTGCAGAGTTGGCGCCTTGCTAGTTGGTTGGTTGCCTCTTGGTGAAGACATAGCTCTGTTTCACAATGAAAAACGACTTCGTTAGTGGAAATAATTATCTTAAGTGCATCCTTACGATTTATATTTACGCATATAAATTTTTGCACATTACTGTACTATTCCTAGTGTTTCCGCTAACGTTCCTGAGATGGAGTTATGGCAATGGGTAGGAGTAGGTTTCATACGGGCATTAAGCTTTACTCATCTTAGAATCATGTTTGTCCGAACACACTTGGCTGAGGAGTTTTGATGGGACCCGGTGTATTAGTTCCTAGACGATCGCACCCCATAGGTCTATGAAGAAGGAACTTCTCAACAAAATGTTTAAAGGTGAGACGATAACGAGTTTTTAGAATGGCCATACGTCACGATTTTTCTAACTAAGTTTATCTTATATCGATTTGTAACATAATTCGGTTGTTAAGGGTGTTCTGAAAACAATTCATAACGAGATTCTTTATATGGTAAACTCATGTATTTTAGTAGTTCTGTATCCAAGTGAAACCTTATACTTGACCCAAGCTAGGTCCTTATTATGACCAATTGATGTATGCTTAGTTATATAATTAAGACTAAATAGACCTTCGAGTCTGTTAGGTATATCCTAAGCCCATCTTGTTAATATGACTCTAGTAATTATGGTTTCAGTGAAAATTTTGACCTCGATGCAGGTCTACCTCACATCCTTGCAGTGTCGTGCTTTTACCTATAATTGAGTAGCACCAACGCATACTCATGAACCTAATTTACCAGGTCTTGTGAGCGGTATGAACTCTACTCACGATGATCCATCCCTTGTGATGCCTGAGGCAAGGTCGATGCATCTTGTAGCTTTTCCAATCGACGCTTGGCTGCAATCATCCTCTCTTTGAATGTCGTGTGTCTACCCTGTTACTCTCTTTCCTCTTCACGAGCGGCGATAAGGTCCTAAAAAGAGAGTTGGTCTCGGGAATAGTAGTCTAATTCTGAGTCTCGGGTACGTGAGATGGTAGGGTCCGTAGTAGCGCGCAGTTTTCTGAACTCGGGTTGTAGTCTTCTTGTTTTAATCCCCGATGTTCGCGAGCCGCCGGGTCTTCACCGAGAGGGCCCTGTTAGTCGGTCCCCCGTGGTTGAGGTCATAGCCTAAACATTGTAACTAGGAATCAAAGTTATGCCTAAACATTGTAACTAGGAATCAAAGAATTTTATATATAAATGAATGGAATAAAAAACTTTGATTTTATCAATTAAATCAATTAAAAATGTGTCACAAGTATTTTTTCTAAGAGATTGACGATGTTTTATTAAATAATGTTTTATAAATTTTGACATAAAAAGTATAAGAATATAATATTTTTTCATATTTATATAAACAACTTCAACGACCATTATTGTAATAAACTTTTATTTATAAATTTGTCAAAAATATCTGTTTGTGTCATCGAACTTTTTTTTAAAAGTATTGTAACTTTTTTTTAAGTATTTTAACTTTTTTTTTTCAAATTGTTTATCACTAATAAAGTTGGAATAAATATAAATTCAAAAAAACTAAAAACAAATAAAGTATATGTGTTTTTTAGGCTAGAAGATTTCTGAAGATGTTAGAAGACTCTAGTCCACGGCTGCGCCAAGTAGAGGGCGCACAGACAATTTTTGGTCTGCAATTTTCAAAATAACAAATAGTCTGCGAAGGCTAATGTCTGCGCGTGGTCTGCGCCGCGCAGACAAAAGAGGCCAGGAAGATCTGCGGACAAAAAACAAACACCATCTTGGTGTATTCCAAGACTAGAGAGCAACATGAGGAGCATCTTCGTGAGCTTCTAAGGGTTTTGAGGCGAGAATGACTTTATGCAGTGAGTTATAGTTACGAGAGGTTCAATTCCTTGGACACCTCGTTAACCAGGATGGGATATTGGTAGATCCAGCCAAGATCGAGGTCGTGATGCAGTGGGAGGTTCCGAAGTCTCCCTCGAATATCATGAGTTTCTTGGGTTTGGCAGGGTACTATCGGAGATTCATTCAGGCTTTCTCCAAGATTGCAGTGCCCCTCACTCATCTGACAAGGAAGGGGTAGATTTACGATGGGGCCCTAAGCAACAATCAACATTTAAGACCCTTCCGCAGAGATTATGCGAGGCCCATGTATTGACCCTCCCGGATGGAATTGAGGATTTTGTGGTATTCTGTGATGCATCCATGACTGATTTGGGGGCGGTCCACATGCAGAGGGGACGGGTGATAGCTTATGCTTCGCGGCAGCTGAAGCCACACGAGACGCGATATCGCACCAACGATTTGGAGTTGGCGGCAGTAGTTTTTGCCCTCAAGATTTGGATGCACTATCTATATGGGGTCCGTTGTACTATCTACACGGATCAAAAGAATCTGAGGAATATTATAGATCAGTTGAACTTGAACATGAGGCAATGCAGGTGGTTATACGTAGTCAACGATTATGATTGCGAGATCCTTTACCATCCAAGTAAATCGAATGTTGTGGCGGATGCCTTGAGCCGCAAGTCGGTTGGGTCTTCAGATGGGGTGTCGTGTATAAGGATATCAGCGGATTCTCCGCTTTTGGGATTGATTAGGGAGGGTCAGGCCAAGGATATTCGGGAAGAGAATTAGAAGAAAGAGAGGATCAAGGGTGAGATTTCCAGATTTGTCACGAATAGGCATGGGTTGTTGACCTTATGTGGTCGGGTCTGGGTTCTGATGTCTGGTGGGGTCAGATAGATTTGTATTGGAGGAGGCTCATAAGTCTCATTTTTCGATCCATCCGGGGGCCACCAATATGTATCGGGATTTGAGATTGAGCTATTGGTAGCCGTGTATGAAGAGAGAGATAGCCTGGTACGCTGAGAGATGCTTGACCTGCAAGATGGTCAAGGCTGATCATCAGAGGTCGAACGGAAAGCTGCAGCCTCTAGAGGTTCCCATGTGGAAATGGGATCATATATCGAAAGATTTTATCACCAAGTTTCCGAAGACGACAAAGGTTTTTGATGATATATGGTTCATCATGGATCGATTGACCAAGAGTGCCCACTTCCTGGCGATTCGGGGGACTTCTACAGCCGAGAAGTTGACCAATGTGTATGTTCGCGAGATCGTTGCTCGTTGTGACATCCCAATTTTCACGGCTAGAAAAGACCGATTTTGTTTATGCATTATAAAAATTAGAGTACTTCTTTTAATAAAAATGTTGCGGAATTTGTTCCCAGAAAAACATGATAAATACGTTATCAAAGCATTTTCAAATAAAGGTATTTTTTATTCATTTAAAACACTTGGGATTTCATTGTCAATACATAAACATAAGCATAAACAGAACTTACATTCATTTACACTAGTGATCTACATCTCTTTTAAATCTCTCAATGCAAAGTAGCTTCGTATCAACACCTGTGATACAAATAAGCTGGAGTGGGTCAGGTTGGGAAACTTGGTGAGTACATAGGGTTTTCAACCCACAATAATATAATTATTATATTTAAGCATCAAACAATCAAACCGATTACTCATCCCCGTTATCTTCTTTGATATTCCTTAAAGAATTATCTTAAGGGTCGTCTCCTATATCATATTTACCTCTAATCTTTTTACCTCACATTTCCTTATATGCTCGTTCCTAAGGCATGACTACGTAGTTACAACGTCGCCTGAACTCGTAATTCATAGTAAGGGTTAGAGTATCATCACATGAATATACAGTCACAACATGACCTGGACTCGTAATTCATCACCTACAGGTTATAAGTTCGCTGGTGTTTCCACGGGTTGTCTAGAATAGTCTGTGGTTGCCATCTATACTCTAGTAGATGACTACATCTCCAAATTGTCGGACAAGGTTATAGTATCTTTCATCCTACATCACCGATTCATCATCACCTATCCATCACCTAATCATCATCACCTTCCTATCATCACCTATCTCTCATCATTTTATTTCATCACACACCAGCTATTTCTTCTACCCATGTTTTATCCCAACATATTTGTGGATATAAAATAAATATATATTTAAATCATTTAAAACATGTATAAAATCATTCATCCATCATAGACAGCAAGTGTTCAGATAATATGCACACATAGCACGTAATTTATATAAAATACTTCATATCTATGTGTAAGATGAAAGGTTCCATGCACTCACTTGAAAATGTGGTGAATCTGAACTCAGACTCGCTTCTTAAAAATAATTTCCTTCGACGAAACCTAGTATTATTACCACTAGAGTTTAGTCTGTTATTCGCCAAGACTAAAGACTAATTAATAGTCTAGCTATTATTACTATTATATAGGCGTTAAACAATATTTATATAACCCATAATAATAGCCCAAATACTTATTATAAGTTCCTAATAACGTTACTATAATTAAATAAACGATATATTAAAAATAGCGTAGGCGTAGCTCAGTTACAGTGGGTTTTATAGAAAACCGGTATTTGCTTGAAGCAGCGTTCCTAAGCTAAAAAGCTCTTCTTCTCGGAGCTGTCGAGCACTCTGTGGCTTCTGCCTCGTGCTAGGGAGGTTCCCTAGGCTTTTCGGGGGGGGGGGGGGGGGGGTTTGGGGCTAGAGAGAGGTTCTAGAGAGAGAATAAAGTGAATAAAGAATGAGAAAAGTGTGAAGAAAATGAGGGTGGAAGAGGTTCTATTTATAGGGTGAAAATGGTTGAACTTGGTGCCACATGTCACCATCTAGTGGCAAGACTTGGGGAGAAAGCAATGGCCAAGATTGTGCCACATCACCCATTTTCGCACAGCACACTTCCGGCTTCTAAAATCCGTAACTTTCACATACGATCTCTATTTTTTATGTTATTTATATCCACACGTAGGTAAAAATGAGATCTACAACTTTTATTTTGACTTCGTCGGCTAATTCTAGACCAGTCTTAAATTTAACAGTACGGGAAGATTATACTGTTAAATGTCCGTGTAAAATTCATAACTTCTACATACGGACTCCGTTTTCGTCTGTATTTTTACTGTTGAGTTCCTATTAATGAGATATTCAATTCTCATTTAGGTCGCTTAGGCCAAAAACTGCTCGATCTAAAATTCGCGTTTCGGGCTGTGCATTGCTAAGCCAAATCATAGAAAATTCAAAATTTCCTCATACGAAGTCGGATTTGGGCGTTCTTTTTTTTTTTTTATGTTCTTTGTTTAACGTATACTAAAACTTTTGTTTATATCACTAAGGCTAAAAAGTCATCCATTATAAATTCACTATTTACATCTCCCGGTGTCGTGTCGGTTTTGCCGTAAAACTTCGACGGACCATAACTTCTTCGTTATAACTCGGATTTCGACGTTTTTTATATGTACGGAGCCCTTGAGATGTATTCTACAACTTGGTTAAGATTATTTATTCTAAATAATCTTTTGTCAAAAAGTCATTTTCGACCCCTATTATCTCTAAATTGACTAGCCCGGATCTATGGGCGTAACACTCGTCATGGGGTTCTGGTCTCCATTGTGTCAGACTGTGATGTTCGGTTCACCTTTCGTTTTTGGCAGAAGTTCCATAAGGAATTGGGCATGAGGTTGCCCTTCAGCACTACTTATCATCCACAGACTGACGACCAGAGTGAGTGGACGATACAAACCCTTGAGGATATGTTGTGGGCATGTGTTATCGATTTCGGTGGAAGTTGGGACTCCTAACTGCCTCTTGTGGAGTTTTCATACAACAACAATTATCACTCCGGCATTGGTGCTCCACCTTTCGAGCTCTTGTATGGGCGGAGATGTCATACCTCGATTTGTTGGGGTGAGGTTGGGCACAAGGTTATGGGGTGGACCGAAGTGGTCCTTCAGACCACCGAGCTGATCCAGCAGATCAGGTAAAGGCTGCAGACCGCTCAGAATCGCTAAAAGAGCTATGTCGACCGACGCCGATCCAAGATGGAGTTTCAGGTTAGCGAAATGGTATTACTGAAGGTCTCAGATTGGAAAGGTGTCATGTTCTCCATGAAGAGGGGAAATTTAGGGCCCCGGTATATTTGGCCTTTTCAGGTGATTGACAGGGTTAGGAAGGTTGCTTACAGATTGGATCTTCCTGAGGAGCTCAGTCAGATTCACAACACTTTCTATGTTTCATAGCTACGAAAGTGTGTATTGAATGAGGATGTCATGGTATCATTAGATGATATTTAGGTCGATGGGCGCCTAAACTATGTTGAGAGGCCGGTAGCTATCCTTGATAGGAAGATGAAGATTCTGCGTAACAAGGAAGTAACTTTGGTAAAGGTTGGTGACATCATCGGAGGGGCTCCAAGAGGACCTATGAGCTAAAGGCTGAGATGCAGGATCACTATCCGCATTTGTTCACTGCAGCAAACTTCGAGGGGGAATTCTAGTTTATGTGGGGGAGAATTGTAACATCTCGATGTTCGGCTACTTCTAAATCCATCCCTATAATTCTATTACATGTCAATTGTTCAAGTGGTAGCCCCCTTGGGTATAACTAGAGATTGGACATGGTGTGTTGGAGGCACCAACACAGCGTATCTAGATATGAGAAGATTTGGGTTTCATTTTGGGCAACACAGCGTGTTTCCTCTTGGAACATGGCGTGTTGATGACTGGAATGAAACCCTAATCTTCCGGATTTTTCTCATTATTTAAAGGAATGTGGAGGCTAAGGTTTGTTTCACCCTCAGCCCCCATCAGCCCCTCAAGAACTTAAAGAAACCCTAATCATTTTCTCTCCCATTTCTGAAGCTATTTTGGTGTTTTGAGGCTAAAGAAGGAAGAAGGTGGAAGAAGGAAGCAAAGATCCAACAAGCAAACCCCATTCTTCAGTTTGGAACTCTTCTGGAGCTTTGTAAGTGTCCAAGACCCGATTTTTATCACTCAAAGTTGTTAGATCTTGAGTTTTGTCCCTTTTGCTACTTGTTCTTAAATGTTTCAATGGTTGGATCTCATAAAGTTTGCAACTTTATGAATCTCCAGGTCAAGGTAACCTAGTAGTGTCTTGGATCTGGTATATGATCAAGTTCTGATGACATGCATATATATTAGGTCATAAATCCTCATTTTGACCTAATATTGGTTCAAGCCATGCATTGGACATGTATTTCTAAAAAGAACCAACCATTGGGATGGTTTAAGTATTAGAATCACTTCTGGAAAGGATGGAATTTAGATCTCAAGGATTAGGTGTATTGTGGTTGATCCCTTGCATTATCAAGCTTATGATGTGGGTTTTTCGACCTTTTTGGTAGTCCTAATGGATAAATTTGGAAACTTTTATCCTTCATAAGCACATTTTGGTCTAGATCTGACCTTTGGGGCTCTTGGAGACGAAAAGGCAGCTGGATGTATTAGGTTGTTGGAACTTAGGCGAACACGGCGTGTTTGCAAGTCAACACGACATGTTGGATGAGGTTTTCCCGACTGTTTGGATGCTCGAGGAACACGGCGTGTTGGGTCAACATGGACTGTTGACCTTGACCGTTTACTTTGACCAAGTTGGACCTTGAGGGTATTTTGGGTATTTTGGGATCTTGATGGAATGGGTCACTTGCTGGAAACAGGTATCATTTAGAGAAATGAGATTTCGAAGTCGGACTTCATCAGTTATGTTCAGTCTGCGAGGTGAGTTTTCCTCATAGTATATTACGGTTCGAAGGCACCAATGTCGACCCATTGGATTGATATCATGTTATGCATGATATTGTATTGTAGTGATCTGTTAGATCGCTATCTTGGTATTTAGGATGATGTTATGCTTGGTGATGTTTCGGTTTTGGGTTATGTTTCAGGTACTTCAGATGATCATGGGAAAGCAAAGCCATTATCGTGCACATCCTCATGTTTTGATTTATGATTTTAGGAAAACTCTAATGTTAAACATATTTTGAAAACTATTTTGTAAACTGTGACGATTTGTGGGTTGATTTTAAAAGTTTAAATTTTTCATGAATTTTATGGGTGTTACAGAATGTGTGACTTGTTAAAGAGTAAAAGAACAACATCAGAAGCAATATGGATGCTTGGAACCTCTACCAGCATCCATAGGTAAGTGGTATGACATTACCATGTACTTCATAACTAAGTTGCCAAGGACGTAGAAGGGCCATGACATGATTTGGGTTATAGTAGACCGATTGACAAAGAATGCACATTTCGTAGCCGCATGAGAAAACTAGTCTATGGAGAAGTTGGCAGAAACCTACGTGAAAGAGATTGTCAAAATTCATGTAGTACCCTTATCGATCATATCAGACAGAGACAGTCAATTTACCTCAAAATTATGGAGAAGTATGCAAGAAGAAATAGGTACAAAGTTATGTTTAAGTACTACATATCATCCATAAATAGGTGGGCATAGTGAAAAAACTATCAAAACACTGGAAGATATGTTGTGGGCATGTGCTTTAGAATTCACTAGTAGTTAGGAATCACCTACCATTAGCAGAATTTGCCTACAATAATAGTTATCACTCAAGCATCTAGATGCCTCCTTACAAAGCATTATATGGAAGGAAGTGTCGTACACCATCTTGTTGACTGGAAGCAGGAGAGAAACACTTTGCGTGTCCTGAGATGGTTCAACAGACCGCTGATAAAGTGAAAAACATTTGATAGAGAATGTTGGTTGTTCAAAGTAGTCAGAAGAGTTGTGCAGATAAGAAGCGACGATCTATAACGTTTGAGGTCGGTAATTAAGTGCTACTTAAAGTCTCTCCACGGAAGGGACTTACCAGATTCGGAAAATATGGGAAGTTAAGTCCTCGTTTTATTGTTCCATTCAAGGTACTTCAAAAGATTGGGAAACAAGGTTACAAGCTTGAATTGCCACATGAACGGGAGGGTATCTACAACACCTTTCATTTTTTCTATTTGAGGAATTGCCTAGGAGAAGAACCCAAAATGATTCCACTTTTGGAATTAAGGATTGATGAGAATAAAAGGCTTATAGAAGAGCCTCAAGCGATCGTTGACTACAAAAGGAAGAAATTAAGACATAAGATGATTGACTTAGTGTTCGTGCGATGGAAACATTTGGTGGGGCAAAACCTTGCCTGGGAGATAGAAAGCAACATTAAGAGTTTCTATCCACGTCTATTTGTTGATACATGATTTCGGGACGGAATCATCCTAAGGGAGAAAATAAATGTAACATCGCGTTTATCGGTAGGCGTAGTTAAGAATCTATATGTATGTTGTTCGATGATTGAAATCTTATATAAATAGATAAAATTAAATCACTATATATATATATATATATATATATATATATATATATAGGTTATTATATTTAAATTAATTATTGTACATCTGCCGTATGCTATGACAATTACTAAAAGAATAATTTGTTTAGCAATGCAAATACATTCAATATTACAAGAATATCGTCATTTTCATGCACTTTCGTCAATTTTTTTTTGTTCTCACACATCGTTTTTCACTCATTTTCATTCTGACATAATACGACCCAATAAAACAATCTAACAGAAATGAGAATAATAATAATAAGTGTATAATAACCTTATAGACTATTTAATTAGTGAGAATGTGTGTTAGTGACAATAGTTATGTAAGATTGAACGTATTTATATTATCAAACAACATATTTTCTTTATCATTCTCATAGCATACGATAGATGTACAATAATATATATATATATATATATATATATATATATATATATATATATATATATATATATATATATATATATATATATATATATATATATATAGGCTTAGGTTATTTTGTTTTTACTAAGTATTGTGTGCCAGAATGCACAGATCTGGAGCAACGGATGAAATTAATCAATGGACATGATTTGAAAGTGTATGATATTACAATGGGGTAACATGTACCATATAATCACACAATTTTTAGCAAAAGGGTATTTTGGACATATAACTACATTTATAAAAGGAAATTTTCGGATTTTTAGGGATGATTAATTCTCCTAATTTAAAAAAAAATCTTAAAGTTTTAATTAATTCAATTTAAAATTTTACCGATTTTATTCTATCAGAATATTTTTTGTCAGATTGATATTTTTTTCAGAATTTTATTCTAATAGAATATTATTGAAGAAAAACAAAATTCTTGAATCAGATGTTGAAAAATAACAAACATTCTAATATATTCTTATACATCCGAACTTAAATACAAATTTATACATATTCTTACAGACTAAAAGTTTTATACATTTTAATATAGTTATAAATATTCTAAAAGAATATCAACAAAAATGAATACCATTCTTAAAAAACAACAGCATTCTGCTAGAATACTCTCGTTCTCCATGTTTTCTTCATTTTCCACATCAATGGCAGCCCCTTCAAAACCTAAATCCAAAAAAACATAATCAACTTTAAAATAGTATAACTTTCAGTATATTCTAACAGAATAAAACTATAATTTTAACAGAATGTGTTAGACATTAATGACTTTTAATTTATTCTAACAGAATGTACTCGAGTCACTTGATCAAGTATTCCCCGAGTCTTCTGATCCAAATTATCGACTTAATCTAATTACAATGACTACATTGTAGCTAACATAGAGGACACTACTTTGGAAAAAGGTCAACTTATTACAATTTAGAATGTGGTAAATATGATAGTTCAAAGATCACAAATGTTTCTGAACAAAAAGTGCTAAAAATACAGCTGTAACATCGCATGTTCGAAGGACTATAACTCAACCAATATTAATCAAATTTAAATGACTTCTGAACCTAACTTGGAGCTAACACAAGGGAGAATATGCAGAAACAAATTTCATATAATTCCAAGCTAGTATGAGAGAGATATGATAGCTCAAATATTACAAAAAAAATGGTTGAAATATTTGATTCAAGCATTTTATCAAACATTTGGCGGGCAAATCAGATGCACAAATCTTTATACTCCATTTGATGAAACATACAACATATGTAATTAATAAATACATGAATATGACTAAATTTACAATAAAAAAGATAATACAGTGCCTACCTGGAAGCCGATTCCTGCACAAATCTGTATACTCGATTCACAAGGCTGGACTGTTTTTCCTCTTTTCAATCGCGATCTTCTCATCAAGGATGAAGTTAAATCAAAGGATAATGAGATTCATGCTTCTGATTCTATCACCAGTTCATTACGGAAGCTGTTTATTGATGAACCAGAAGAATCTTCTTTGTGTTCATCATCAGAAGCCGAGGAATTGGAAGCTCTACCTTCTGGAACTTTCTGTGTTTGGAGGCCTAAGACGGAAAGTGGATCATCACCTGTTATGCGGGTGGAGTAGTTCTACCGGGTCTCTATGTGTGTGTGGGTACTGTATGAGATGAAGAAGGAGCGTACAACCCTAATCTGGTGGGGGTGAGGTTTTAAAACTGATATCTTTATTTAAAAGGGGATATTATTTAATTGTATCAATTTACCATAATTAATTATAGTATAGATTACTATTATACCCTTATATTTATTATTAATGATTTATTTTTTTCCTAAATTCCTATTGGTGCATTCATGCACACAATAGTTGCTGAAAACATTTGAACCTATCTCTCTCTCTCTCTCTCTCTCTCTATATATATATATATATATATATATATATATATATATATATATATATATATATATATGTGTGTGTGTGTGTGTTTATGTGAATTTTATAGATATTAGGTGCATATGATATATGGATGAAAACTTGCATTGAAATGTAATAAATAAAGCTATATAAAAAAATAAAAAATAAAAAATATTTAAGATAAATAATCTAAAAAAAAAGCTCATAGTAATCGAAAAAGTGAACTCTTTAATATAAAAAAACACCTACATCTGACTTCGTGATAAGAAATTATGATTTTTCGAAGTTTTCAGCTTAGCAGTGTGCGATACAGAAACCGAAAATTAAATCGGTTGATTGTTAGGAAAAAAATCTAACCTATAGTTGAAGATTTCGTCAATACCTATCCATCGATATAAGGAAAGTTGAGAACGGATATCGTATGTGAAGGTTATGATTTTTATACGGACTTTAGCAGTCTAAACCTATTAAAAATATAGCTTTAAAAAAAAAGTGAGAATTAGCCGACGATGTCTAAAAAAAGTTGTAGTACTCATTGATAGCTATGTGTGGATATAATGAACGTCAGAAACGGAGCTCGTATGAAGGATATATGATTTTTTTAAGAAAATTAAGTTTTCATGCGCAGACAAGGGGCACGGCACGCTTAGACAGCCAAACACGACCCACCAGATTTTTTCCAAGTGTCGCGCACCTGATGAGCCATGTCACTCTTCTCCAACAAGGGGCACGACACGCCTCCTGTTCCAGCCTATATATGTGCGTTTTCCAGCCATTTCCTCACGCCATTTCCATCCAATCTCTCTGGTTCCAACCCCTTATCCCTTTACTCCTTATTTCCCGAATACTTTAGTGAGGCCCTACGACATCAGAGAGCCCGAGAAAAAGAAGTTCCCAGGTTAAAGTTTTGTCCGCACAGTTACCGGTTCTCGCTAGAAAACTCTGTAAGTTAGGTTGCACTTATTTTAATTTATGTGTAACTTAGATTTATAGTCATAATCATTATTATGAACCCATAAATAAGATTTATTAGTGATTCGAAGTCAAAATACTGATTGATGTAACATCCTAAAAATCAAGGAAAAAGTTCATTTTTAAAACCATTCCAAAACCCATAAATTACACAAAACATAGTTTTCCAAACACCATAATCATGAATCAGAGTATCCCAAAATCATAAGTCATATAAAAATCCAGGATGAAGTGCACAATCAAGCCTTCGCCTTGCCCCTGTCCTCTGAGTACCTGAAACCATCAAAATCAAACTATAAGCCAAAGCTTAGTGTGTTCCCCCAAAGTACCCCCACACAACAAAACAGATAACAACATGCATATATGAGTCTTCAACCTAACTGGACCTCCTTGCAAGGCCTGCAACCTAGTAGGACCACTTTCCGGGCCTTCAACCTAACTGGACCGCCTCTCAAGGCCTACAGCCTTTCTGGACCGCCCCGAGTATCTTGGCCTTCAGCACTAAGCAAGATCGCCTCAACCCAACAAAACAGTAACATGTCGATATATACAATAACAATCAATAACCAGCAGGTACATGTAATCATATAGATCTACTAGTCGAACATATAACTAGCATAACATCATCCTATATACCATCATACATAACCTAGTGGACCGGCATTAGTGCCTTCGACCCACAAGTACAATGAGGAAAAACTCACCCCATAGTCTGAAAGATAGTTGAACTGATCACTTCTCCAAATATTGTCCCTACAGTTCACCTATACAATAAAAATGGACCCAATCTCAATCTACTATTCAAATCACCTCAAATAACGTAAAGTTAAACTTGGTCAAATTCAACGGTCAAAAGTTAAAAGTCATCATGCAGACCAAGTACGCCCTACATACTCCAACTCTACGCCATATGTAAAGTGTGTCTTGGCTTTTGCGGGGCAATATAGGGGTACGTGTTGCATACCCATATGTACGCCATGTGTACTCACACCGAAGCCAATAATCCCATAAGTGCTTAATATAGAAAGGCATCACGTCCGTCTCTCAGATCTGGTCTACATAAGTGTCTTAAGTGATAAAGTTCCAAACATTATGCACTTGCATGGCTAATCAAGGCTCAAGAGCAAGCATTAATCTCATAACAACTTCTAAGGATCTCAAACTCATGCATGAATGGTTAGAAATGTCCAAGATTCTATTTTTATGACTTAATAACCTTAAATATCTCTAGAAATGCACTCCACAAGTTCTAGAATCGTTCACACTCAAAGGGACCAAAATAATGGGACAAAATGGCATAACTTCAACATCTAAGTTAGATCTATCAATGGAGGCATAAAGGTAAAAACTTTATACTTTCTAAAGATAAATGGGGGTGAAGAACATCCAGATCCAAGGTTGATTTAAGCTTCCAAGTACCACCACCGCCTTCTTCTTTCTTCAGAGGCACCAAAAAACACCCTTTTAACCTCACAATGCACTAATATTGGGTTAGGGTTTTAAGGAGTCGTTTGGAGGAATGGAGGCTAAGAATGGAAAGTGTCCATGAAGGTTAAGGTGCTGAAATAGGGCTCAAAACCCCAAATTTAGGATTTGGACCCTAGTTGAGTACGCCACACATAAGTTTATAAAACCTCGCCTCCAAGTAACCATCTACGAAACACATAGAGGAAATCTACGCCCTGCGTAGATCATAAGTTTACACTTATGCTTATTGATTAAAGAAGGAATTTTACCTGAATGGATCGGGTGTTACAATTGATCTACTTATAGGAGTTATGTCTAGGCTAGATTTAGTGAGGTGTTTAAAGTGGGATTTCCAAACAGTATACTTTGTATACCAAACGAACCCTACCTCCGATATGATCCTACCCAGTTATTCCTTATTTGATAGATCTTGATGTGGACATTTGGATTATTGAGAAATCTAGACTATCATTATTATAGTCACAAGGAATATGAAAATAGATTAAGAATTAGTGTCATTTAAATCTAGGTTTTTTGAAAGGATAAAGTGTTAAGGCGAAGCGCTGCCCTAACCTCGAATCACCCAGTTTTGTCAGGTGAGTGTAATTACTTTCAAGAGCATAATTTAATAAAAGTGCTTATTAAATGTTAATAGTATTAATTACACTTTGTGATTTTTATATACTATAATAGTATTGCTTAGTAAGAACTGTATTGGAATCAGATTTGCCTTTAGTATAATTTACTAATTTAGGTTAGTTATAGACTAATAAAGGGTGTTTAGTTCCGAATAAGCAGTTATAGAATATGTCTCATTCTGGGGTAGAATGTGAGATCAGAGCGAAGTGTAGTAGTCCTTCTCTTTTTGGATAACCAAAAATGGTGGGTCTAGATCAGATAATTGGCTATTCTAGGTGATCTAGTCAGTTATGTTGCTAGTGTGGACTTATAACCTACAGACATAGATAAAATGGAATACCATATTTATCAAACACTGTGTACATTGGTTGCTCTATTATGACTTACACTGGCCAAGGACTCCCTTAGCTGTGTAGTCAAACAGTTACTCAGACAATTAATTATTTAAGGTGATTCTTCTAGATGATCGCCGAATTAGGATTTGTGAGAATCGATTGGGCAGGGTAGGTGGTCTTACATCAAATTATATACACATATAATGTTTGTTTGTAGGAATTTTATTATGATTTATAATTATTAGAATATTATGGGCTTGAAAACCTTATGCATCTCACCAGGTTTCCCAAACCTGACCCACTTAATTTAAATGCATCGAAGTTAGCGGAACTAAGGCTACTGGAAACTAGTTAGGATGTCGAGTGAAATTACGCTATAGCATATGTTTAGATATCAATGGTGACGCCATGGTATTTTAGTAAAATGAAATAACTTACGTTATCTCAAACTGTTTTAATTAAACTGAGATTTTCCACGACACAACAACTTAAAGCGTAAAGTGAAAATTTTAATTGGTTCTGCAAATAAAGGGATGTCACACCGCCCCATTTATATATGCATGTATGTGTGCATACATACACACACACACACACATATATATATACATATATATATATATATATATATATATATATATATGTGTATATATATATATATATATATATATATATATATATATATAACACTAAAGTATGCAACTTTATGTTTAAGTAAAATATAATTATTATTTTATTGGATTTTGAGTATTAAGTAATGTATATATTGTTTAAGTAGACATTTTATATAGAAAAATGGTTGGGTTAATGGGTTGGGTATTACTTGATTTGGTGGATACAGGTATGGATTCGATTATTCAAAACCCTGGGGGTTATTGGAGCTGGGCGAGTCATGTTTTTAGATTTTTTAAAGAGTTTAGATCAAGTATGATTCGCTCCATACCCGCTTCATTGATAGGTCTAGCCGCCCTGCATCCTTTGCGATAAATTCCAGATTTTTAGATTTTTCAACAAATGCGATTAAAGGCTTCCTGCATCACTATATCCTTCTACTTTCTTTTATACTATGAAATCCTCAATTTTTTTTCTGGTTCGGCTACACCGATTCCAAGTAAAAACCGGTTTTGGACCGGTAATTCTTGAAATTCTTTTAAGGTCCAAAACTTGTTCGTTTGGAATCAGAATGACATGATACTTGTATCAACATGTGTTTATTGTTTGTACTTCAATTAGACTATAATTTCACCTTATATTATTACATATTCATTGAGTTACAGCCCAAAACACGGTATATCAAATTTGAATTGTTTTCAGCATTTCTGTATAATGTTGAATCTGTAAAATTCTTTAAACTGTCATAACTCATTCATTTAAAGTGAAAATAACATGATATTTTTTCCATCATATATTTTATTATTTGTACTTCACTTTAGACTACAACTTCACCTCATTTAGTTGTATATTCATTAACTTAAAGTCCCCCGAAGACGATGAAATCTTAAAAAAACTGATGGGTTTTAACCGAAAGACATCTTATGTGCTCATGCAAACCCTAAAGCTTGGATCTAGGTTTCTCTATCGTACATGCCATTAATCCAAGACTTAAAACCCTAAATCTAATCAATATAACATATGAATAAGGGTTTAGATCATACCTTGATTGTTATATAGCAATAACAATCTCAATTCCTTCTTGTATTGACTTTAGAAAGCTTAGAGTCACAAATGTCACTCCTCTAATGGTTCACAAACACCAAGAGCAAGAGGATGAAGAGGAGAAGAGAAGGAGGCTGCCCAAAACGTGTGGAAAACCTAGAGAACAAGTTCACCACGTTTTTGGGGCTTAAGGGTTCCTTAAATAGTGAGGCTATTAGGGTTATCTAACAAGGAAACCCTAATTTGGATGCTTAAGCCCTAAGCAACCCATGGACTCTTTCCTTAAGGCCTTTGGACGATTTCTAATGGGTTTCCCCATAGGATTCGTCCACCCCTTTAATATGGAGTCCATTAGCCCAATATTCAACTATCACACAATTGACAGTTCTAGTCCCTTAAGTTTAATTAATGTCTTTTAGTCACAAACTTAATTCTTATTAATTCTTGACTAATATTAATTAAACAATATGATTTCTCCTTTAATATATTATTCTCATAATATATGATTTCTCCATAATTCATCCTGTCAAGTTGCTTTGGTGAAGGCAACCCAAAAGGACCATGCACCATCGGGTCAAGTACATACCAAAATAGCTATGGACTTAGACACTAATCTAACAGTCTCCCACTTGGATAAGTCTAATAACTATTCCACATATGACTTCAGATCCTGATCTGCAATCGTAGCTTTCCAAAGCCGTTGTCAACTCTGATCTTATCAGATATGTGTGTCCTTCAGATAAGGGATCATTTGTTCCTCCATTCTAGATATTGTCGTATAGACTGAGACATGGATCTAAATCATTCTCTCTGTCTATGTGCTGTTTCCCGAGTTCCGATTTATGACGACTGACAACAGACTACAATTGAACACATCAATTTAGTCCTGGCTTGGCCAAGCGCTTAGGTGCCATCACTAAATCATCGAGGGGCCCATAGATATCGCTTTTATCCTACCTTGGATAAAATGAACGGATAAACTTTGACTCAATGCTCGCTTGCACTCACTCACCAAATCACACACAACAATATGTTTTGTAACACCAAGTTACTGGTTCGTTTACATATTATCAATGTGCAACCAACTCGCAAGATACAACTCACACATCTCGGTTTCAAGAATATAAGATGTTATCGTCTCACCAATCACTCGTGATAAAATCCATGAAGTGATCCAAGTGAGCGTGGGTTTTATCCAATGCTCAATCATATTCATAAGCACTCATGAACGTTGCAGCAAACATTTGCTTATGTCTAATGCTCTTTAGACAATCCACACACCAATTCACGACAGTCTTCATTCATACCTACTTCCAACATATGAACGACTGTGGCTCGTTCGAATAATTTGACTGTTCTTAACCAATTAAATTATTCAGGAAGTCAAAACATGCAAAGTGGAACACAAGGATAATACTAATCCCATATGGCCTCAAACCTTTGAGTATAAATAAAACATCTTTTATTTATCACCATATCGATTACTCATTATTTGTCATTTTCGGTAATCAACTTCTTACTTGAATTTTACTACACTCGTCCCATGCTCTTAGCATGCACACAATGTGAATTTTTTTACTACACTTGTCCTATGCTCTTAGCATGCACACAATGTTT
Source organism: Lactuca sativa (assembly GCF_002870075.4). Lineage (NCBI taxonomy): Eukaryota > Viridiplantae > Streptophyta > Magnoliopsida > Asterales > Asteraceae > Lactuca > Lactuca sativa. Next base: position 180,090,217 of record NC_056624.2, on the reverse strand, counting down.
ACCTATGTACCTTACTTTGTGATATAGATTAAATGAACACATTTCCAATCATACTCATTTCACAACTATTAATCCTTTCTACAAGTGAAAGAATATCAAATTCTTGCCACTTATAAAATATGCTAGATTCTAACATTTTATGCAATGATCCTTTCGTAATATCACTGCACTAAAGTCACAAGGACTATTGCCAATGAAACTACAAAGTCCTCTATCGGAGATTGTTACAAGAAAATTCCATAGATTTGATGTCTCTCACTCAAGGTACATTCCTTTGAACATCCTTTTGCATAAAAGTTTCTAATCTAGACATAGATTCTCAATATCTAACTCCCAATATGGAAACCTTTCCATACTTACCATTTGACAACTCATTCTTAATAGAATCTTATCTATTCATAATAATGTCGATATGGTTCATCCAATACTATACTTCCAACTACTCGCAAGCGACCAATCCTCGGCGAACTTTGGATTGTCCTTTGATAGTTGTTTAATTATCTTAGTCAAAACCGATTCTTGTCCTTTTCCCTCTAAATGCGCCAGACATTTGGAAAATTTTAGAATGGTCAAATATTATAGCATTTGCAATCTATCCTATACCTAAAGCGTATGGGACACAATGCATAATGTCTTACATAAAGATTTGATACTTTATCAATCCTCTGCCATAATATTTTATGTGCTACGTTCTCATAATTTGAAATATGAAGAGGAATGCCGTAATCATAATCGAAATTTAAGAACACACTATGTATCCTTGACTAAATTTATTAACATTCCACAACCTAAGTTTTAGATTTGAAATGAAGCATAATATTCTCTCCCTTAATTATAGCAAAACAACTTTACATCTTTACTACTTTGCAAAGTATGACTCTTGTTTTCTATAATTAATATTGCTAACTTGCAATACTTGCCTTAATAATCATACAATCATAACATTTATGCTCCCACTATCATGATGATTATTATAAACATAAGACTTATGCTCCTACTAGCTTTGACATGTATTTAGAAAACAACTTAACTTACAGAAAAACAATACCTATTGAATTTCTTAAGTTCATATTTCTAATACTTAATGCTTTGATAATCTTTTATCTAAGCTTCTTAATCTCATACACCTTTATCCAAGATAGCTCATATGTGCGCTTAAACAATTCAGACTAATTGCCAAATCTCACAATTCGAATTATGGAGAGGGATACCGTAACCATAATCAAATTTGAGAATGCAATTTTACAATTGCTATCTTCTTAAAGTCTTTCTTAGCGAAAGCATTTTCTCACAGTCATTTTCATGAGGGAGAAAATCTTATGACACTTAGATTTCAATGGTATATGTGTTCCAATCCATGTGAATTCGTCAAAAACAAAGTTTATGACAAATTCAAACCCATATGGACTGAACCTTTTCAATCTTGATTTCTTGCCTTATGGTAACACGGCTGCCCACCATGTCTTCCAAGTAGTTAAGCAGCTCACCCTTTCCCATCAATGTACATTTCATTGATTAAGGTCCTTGCCTTTTATGCATTCGAATGAGAACTCATAGATCTTACATGCATAATTAACTCAATTGGAACGGCACAAAAACAAGATAATGTCAACACGATAGGTTGTAAACCTCAAGTCGTGTGCTAGTGATGATCGATAAGGTTTATTCTTGATTAGTTCTTGAAACCTTTCAAAATCATTAAGACTCACACTGACTCCTTGATATATAAGATTCTCCTGTCAGTAAACATTTCTTGACAAACGAATATTCAAGAGTTAGTGTAGCTTTTATCAAAACAAAACACTTCATAAAATTTGGTCCTAGTTGGTCTTTGTCTTATCAAGACACCACAACTTTCCATATTTGATGAATGTTATAAACCTTCCTAATATTTGTCACTTAATGTCACAATCTTAACTCTAAGACTTGTTTTGGAACGAAGTACGATTTACTTATTGATTTAACCATTTCTTCAATTCTTAATTTCTCTTCTTAGACATATAATTGCACTAAGACTCACGTAGAGGATCAATTGAGATATGGTTCTTAATCATTAAGACCTATCATAAAACATAATAAAAGGTACTCTCCCTTCTTCATAGAATGGAGAAACTTTTATCTTTCTGCCTACTTGATTCTTCTTATTCGTTCTGCTATTGATTTAAACCTTTTTCAATCAACTAAGAATTGCACTTAATCTCATAAGTGTAATCATATTTACTTAACCTTCGTAAATAATGACGAATATCTTTGTTACTTTTGTGGTGGACTTGATCAACACACAACCTTGTGTACTTGATCTCCTAGTCCTTCACTTGACACTTTGTCAACGAATTAGTCTAATTTCCAAATATGAAACTTCTCATTCATCATGCAACACTTGTTGTATGATTCCAAGTCTCTATCCAATTGAAACTTGGGCGATGAGAAACTTTCCTTATTCGGTAAATTCTTGACCTTTTCCACAAATAACATAATTAAGAATCACATCCATTCGTTGTAGAAATATGCAAACATCAATTTTTCATTATAACGATTTCATTGCAAAGAAATAAATAAAAAAATAAATGAGTCAAACCAAAATTTATTTTATTTATAAAAGCAGCGGAAAACATTTGTCCTTACAATGCAAAATCAATTGAAAATACTATGTAATAAATATTCCTAACAACTCTATCATAACTTTCTAAGCTCAAAATCTAATCTTCGAATCCATGCAATCAAGATCCATTTCTTCGTGATTAGACTCATCTTGCTCTTTCATCAAGCTTCCTCTCTTTTCACTGATCCTACAAAACATTCAAATGCAATCTTATCACATCATGTATTAAGAATCAACGAATAGGAGCTTAATGTCGTTAGATAGTGGATTTTACCTGAAGTACAGTCATACTCTTTGACTCTCCCATCTTCTGGACTCTTCAGGCTCTTAGGACAGACTTGTACCCAATGCCCTTTCTCTTGGCAGCAAACGCAGGTCGATTCTCCTAGAACGTCCTCGGAAGCATGGTTGGTTGACTTTCCCAACAAATATGCTCCATTGCTTTGCCAAATCATTTCTGATTCAGCAGCGATAAGCATGTAAGTTAGGTCAATGAGGTTTGCATCATGATCCATCATATAATACTTTCTTTTGAACTCATTATATGATTCAGGGAGTGACTGTAGAACCCAGCCTATAGCCAACTCATCAGGGATTGACGCACCCAACATTATCAACCTATCGATGTGTGATTTCATTCCTAGGACGTGAGCACACACGGGTTTACCATCTTCATGTTTCATTTCCAATAGGGCTTTAGTGACATTGAACCTTTCAATTCTTCGATCTTGTGGGTTAGGGAGAACAGCGGGAGGAGGAGGAGGAAGTGAAGCATGATTTCTTGTTCCTCGATCGAATCGTGGAATATCATCTTCATGTGGAATGCTTGTTCCACGGGATTTGGGAAGACCATAGTTGTCAAACTTTGACATCTACAAAACAGGAGAAAACAAATTCAAGTTAGTTGATAGATTGAGTCCTTAATAAATCACCCAAATGAGATATTAAGGGTAGGACCCAACATAATATTCTACAACCTAGAAAAGGGATGTCGTAATCTAGTTGCAGAATATTTGAAGGTAAGTGAATGACGATTCACTAATTTCCACCATTATAAACGAAAAAGAATTTTAAGTTTTAAATCTATGAAAACTCCTAGATCCTTTGAGATTCATTGAACATTTCAATGGCATGTTTAAATCTCGATATGCCCCTCTAGTTTGTGACTGGGATGTCGAGGATCACAAAGCGGGTGTGAATAACCATGCAAACTTACATGGTGCCCCCACATGTTACAGTCACCTATTCGATGTGCCGGTAAACCACACACGCTCCACCAAACTATGACAAACATTGAGTCACCCTTTGTTACCTTTGCTTAGAACCATTTAGTGTGCCGGTTAACCACACGCGCTCCACTAACGTCTTCGCAAGGGCACAAAGTGTAATTTCATGGAATTGCATCAATTCACTTTTGCCTAAAGTAACTAAGATTGGGAATTTTATGAAAACATTTAGTTACTTTTATAATTCATTATACTTATAATGGAAGGTTTCATCCTATCCTACCCGTTCGGCTAACGACCCTCCACTAGTTAAGAGTACGGTGGGTAAGAGTGGATACCCATTCAATCGCCATTTTATAGGCAATTTCCTTAAACACCCCTTATAGACCAGCTTCGTGAATGAGGCCTACTAACGGTAAGACTGACTTTTACTCATACATATATATATATATATATATATATATATATATATATATATATATATATATATATATATATATATATATATATATATATATATATATATATATATATATAATGTTAGACTTGTAATGTTATATATAGTATAGGGTGTATTTTACACTTTTAAAGTACTAGGTGTTCTAATTATACTTTTAATTTAATTAAATTGTACACCAAAACTATATGGATTTATTAAATCTCTTTTAATTATACACCTTAATTAATTAATAAAACCATAAGGGTGTGATTTGACCTTTTCAAAACTATACTAGGGTTTTAGAATTTAACATTCCTAAATTAAACTTTTTTAATCAACTTTTAAATTCCAAAACTTGAGGGCAAGTTTTGAAACATTTCAAAACATTAGGGTTTAGAATTTAAATATTTCAAAATTAAACTTTTCAATCAAAATTTAAATTCCAAAACTTGAGGGCAAGTTTTGAAACTTTTCAAAACATTAGGGTTTCAACTATTTAAATTTCAAAACAAAACTATTAAGTTCAAATTTAAACTATAATACCTAAAGGGGAAAAATTGAAACTTTTTCACAAGATAATTCAAATCTAAATTACAAATAATCAAATTTTATCTAATAAAACAAGAGATTATCTAAATCTTGACAATTATCTTCTATTTAGGTAAGGATAATCACCAAATATTGATAAAATTAGGATTTTATAACAAAAATATGTTTATGGTAATTATCCAAAGCTAAAACAGGAAGAAAATCGCGAAAATTAGCTGTCAGACGTTTCGACTCGTCGAGTCTGGACTTGGACTCGTCGAGTACACCAGACTCGGCGAGTCAAACACTCAGAACCCAAAAATTTCGATTTTCAGTGCTGATTTCGATCAAATATGCATCAATACAATAGAAACCAATCTAGGCTCTGATACCACTGATGGGTTTTAACCAAAAGACATCCTATGTGCTCATGCAAACCCTAAAGCTTAGACCTAGGTTTCTCTATTGTACATGTCATTAATCCAAGACTTAAAACCCTAAATCTAATCAATATAACATATGAATAAGGGTTTAGATCATACCTTGATTGTTATGTAGCAATAACAATCTTTATTCCTTCTTGTATTGACTTTAGAAAGCTTAGAGTCACAAATGTCACTCCTCTAATGGTTCACAAACACCAAGAGCAAGAGGATGAAGAGGAAAAAAAGAAGGAGGCTGCCCAAAACGTGTGGAAACCCTAGAGAACAAGTTCACCACATTTTTGGGGCTTAGGGGTTCCTTAAATAGTGAGGCTATTAGGGTTATCTAACAAGGAAACCCTAATTTGGATGCTTAAGCCCTAAGCAACCCATGGACTCTTTCCTTAAGGCCTTTGGACGATTTCTAATGGGTTTCCCCATAGAATTCGTCCACCCCTTTAATATGGAGTCCATTAGCCAAATATTCAACTATCACACAATTGACAGTTCTAGTCCCTTAAGTTTAATTAATGTCTTTTAGTCACAAACTTAATTCTTATTAATTCTTGACTAATATTAATTAAACAATATGATTTCTCCTTTAATATATTATTCTCATAATATATTAATAAATCATATTTAATCCTTTCTCTCTATAATTCATCATATCAAGTTGCTTTGGTGAAGGCAACCCAAAAGGACCATGCACCATCAGGTCAAGTATATACCAAAATAGTTATGGACATAGACACTAATCCAACAAAAACATCATCTTATGATTACATGATAAACATTAGAAACATCATTTTAAATAAATCTGTTTTCTTTAAAAAAAAAAAAAAAAAAAAAACTCGTTAAACAGATTCAAGACAACAACTCAAATATTTCATCTAAAGTTGTAAATGTTCTAAACCATGGGATAGCAACTGCTTCAATGGCTTGTACCCGCTGTATTACATGTTTTACTGGTCCAACTGGTCCAAAAACCAAAAACCAAAACCGGCATCGATATATGCTTAACGGTTCGATCCACAAGTCACTCGTTTACCCTAAACCGGTTCTAATTTGTTCCAAATAACAAGTCAAAATAGTTTCTCTTTCTGAAAACATTTAAAATGTCAATTGAGTTTTGAATGAAAAATAATAATGTAGTGCTTCCTAGATAGAAGGTTGAAAATATAGTAGCTTTTCTAGAAATTTCCCTATTTATTACCTAACATTTATCTATATAAATTGCACATAATTTTTATGTGCTGGCGAACCCCCAACCTCCTTAGGTTGTGTTTTGGGTCTTGTAGAGCAAACTTATTTTTTTTTTTTAATTTGTTGTAATATATGTTTATGTTTAGCTTGCATAAGCTTTATTTCAATATAATGTTTTATGAAACCATTAAAATATCTTATAAGCTAGCTTTTAAAAAAAATTGAGATAGCTTATTTATGAGCTAATCGGGTTTTTTTTGTAAGTTTTTCAAATATACTCTTAGGGCAGGTTTGGTTCAAGTTTTTAAAAGGAATTGGAATCATAAATGAGGCCAACTTTCCATCAAATGTTAAATACTCATAGAGTAGTCAAAGACATGATATAATCAAAAATTCATAATAATATTGCAAATATAATATTTTTTCTTCATATTTATTTAACTGTTCAATCATCATCATATCCAGTGATACTAGAAAGGATAACATACAAGACAAATGCTAACATCAAACAATATGTACATCTGAACAAATGCAATAATGTCCAAATTACCCTTTTACACAACTACTATCCATTTTTTACAGACATACCACTTTGCATATCCAGAATTTTTTTTTTTTTTTAATAAAATCAGCTGAGCATTGTAGGATGCCCAGTCTGGAGCATCCTCTTAAACATGTCCATCCCGAACGCTGAATCTGATGAACTAAAAATAAGGCAGAAATTCATGTTAAAAACAATATAATTATTATTACTCCAACTAAAAAATAATAAAAACTACTAACCTTGAGATTGTAATTTCATAGGGAAATGAAACTCCCTCCATATTTGGTATTGGAGGAATATGATCTTTCTTCTCATTTACAAATTTGATTATTTGGAATAAAACTTCATGCAAAGAGGATTCTAGTGTTGCTCGCCTAGCATTTCTCTCCTCAGATGCACTTTCTGTAAAATTAGTAATTTTTTTTATATAAAGTGTGATAGTTAAAAAAAAAAAGGTAATATTTATAGTTTAATACCTCCAGGGTCTAAAACCAATTTAGAATGATGAGACTTTCCAGAAATTGGTTTTGGATGTTGGGCAACATTTATATTTATATACCATTGTTCCCAGTATAAATGTTCAACTTTGTGTGTAAACCATGTTGCTTGTTTGTTCTTTACTTCAAAGAAAGATAAACATATCTGCATCATTTAAAACTTTTGATGTAAGTGATCATTTGTGTTAGTTTTATTTCTCTGAAAAGATTATAATGTTTACCTGGTTTTTCTTGTTTGGGTGTTTCTCTACTTTATCAATGAACTGATCAATCTTCTCATCTACTTTCTTTTCAAGCTCTGCATCACCACATTGCACCTAGAAAAACAAGTTTCCAGTATTAAGTAATAAATGAAGATGGATGAAGTAATAAATTGATGGATGATGTAATAAGGATGTATATGTTACATTTATAGATACATTGATGGATGAAGTAATAAATGAAGATGACATATGTATCAATAAAGGAAGTAGATGTTACTTACATATGTAATTTCAAACAGTTGCAAATCAATGTCTTTGGGTCGCACCAGACCTAATGCTCTGTGAAAGAAAATTGTGTGCAGGATGCCTGCAAGCGTATCAGTAAATGAGAAGATGGATCAGTTCAGTATTTGAATGATGAACCAATTTATCTTCCATCTTCCACCTTTAAAATCAACAAAAGAAGCCTGAAACTATATGAGACGTATACCAAAATGACTGCGATTTGAACTTTAGGAGATTTTTGAGGATGTAAAAGTAGATCGGGAAGAAATGGAGATCATCAAGAAGACGATACTATATATAGAATGCTCATTTAAACCCGTAACATAAATTCATTTCGTGGATTGGCTTGGCGTACTTCAACCACCGATATACAAGATTACAAGTACAGTTGGCTCGGTAATCAGATAAGAACAAATTGGGAAAACAAGAAGATATGATCCACACAAACAACTTACATTGAAGAACTTCCCGTATCTCAAAGTACTCAACATCCTGCGAACAGAAGACAAATTCATCTTTTAGAAAAATAACCTAAGTACAAGCAAGGGAAGTTAATCTACAGTAATCCATTCGGATTATCCATAACCCAGTATAATCATGTATATTGGATACTAGATTCCGCCATAAAGCATGAATCCGCGTTAATCAAAATGAGAAATTACCAGTTCTTTGAGTTGACAAACTTCGCAGTTCATAATATGTCGGATAAGAAAACTATTGTTTAAGATCGTCAAGTGGATTCAGGTACGAAATTTTGCTTCTGAAAGAACCCTAATTGTAGGTTTTGCTAAGCAACCAATTATTTGAGACTTTGAGTTCAATCGAAGTTTACCGATAGCATATCGGTATTGGATCCGGCTGCTGCTCCGTTTCGTAGTGAACTTGCCCTTCTGTTTTTGGGGAATAGGCCTTCAAGTATCGGAATCCGGTCATTATCATCTCAAATTTTTCGAAGCCCACATTTTGACCCCCTATACTTTTGGACGTTGAACCTTTCCATCATAATAATCAAAATTTTATATTTTGCACTCAATAAACAAGTAACTCTCTGTTGGAATGGCCAAATCGAAAAGAAAAAAGAATGATTAGCATTGTCGTCTAGAGTGGGAACTTTGGTTCGACCATTTTTTTGGCAATTGCACGGTAGAAATCATGATTAATTTATCACTCACCTTAAACTTTGTTTGTATGGAAAGATTTATAAATTATACCACGTATTTATCTTTTCATTGTAGTCCATATCTAAATAAGGGAAAATTTCGTGTATATCCTTGTTAAACAACAAAATATCGTATTTGTCCAGCTTAAAACCTAAATAACATATTTGTCCTTGTTAACCTTTAAAATATCATATTCACCCGAAATCTTATTTTTAAATATTTTTTAATAACTTATAATCAAATATTGTGTTTTATAATTATTATATTTAAAACAAAAATATAAATTGACCATATTGTCCTTGAATATTACAACCATTTTCACATGACCAAGTTACTACTAACCTTGGAAATCAAGTACTATATCACCGAATTCATGCAAGCTTCAAACTACGCCTTTTCCCTTTGTTTAGTATCAAGAAACCAATTGATCAATTACTAGGTATTTATCAGAAGGAGGAATAAAGGTGACACCAACAACCGACTTCCCAATTTTTCTATAAGGTGAATTTCGTTCCTTAACCACATCGATTAACTACCAACAAATTGTCGGTGGCCTTTGATTTTACTCTTATCAAGATGGGTTTTCATGTTTGAAACCTTTTCCACATACATGGCGTAAATTCCTTCCTTAACCACCTCAATTGAGAGGATCAATTTCTTGATCATTTACTTTCATAGATGTAATTTTAAGCCCTAGTTTGGCAAATTTCGTTTTGGTTTTTAATAAGTTATGTGCTTCTTCTTCTTGTCTACATATGACGTTTGGGTTCCTTTTCACTTCTTACAATGGTACTTCATGCTTGGTTATGGTTCATATGGTACCTAATTCTAGAAATAATTATGTTTTTGGTTCAAAATGCAAGGATAATCTAGTAGGTGAACCGATTAACTTATTTCAAAACAAATGATAATAGTAATTTGTCTGGAAATTAGGAAGATAAGTGGATTATTGTAGCCAAATGATTGGATTTTAGAATCAGTAACAACAGAGAACGCATAGGTTGTAATTCAAGATGAAAAACATCGATCTACTTAATTACTAGTTGAGTAATCAAAAATCAGAACTTTCAATCAAATTTTGATAATATGAAATTCCAATCAAAATGTTATGAATCAGAATTGTTTGATCAATTATAAAAATTGACAACATCAGTCTATGTTTCACGTTCAATTACTTGATCCGACTTTAATTCCCATCTTCCCGCTTCTTTGTTGTACAAATGTTGTTGATGGCGACATTGGATGAAGCTGGTTTTAGTTGGTGCAGATCATAGTCGTAGCTTCCATTACGTAATCAGGAAAAAGGTTTAAGATCAAAGGGCAAGTTGGTCAATTAGCCTTTAAACTTTAAGTTAAATTGATTATAAATACTAACAGTGATTAAAAGATTTTTAAAAATATTTAAAAATTAAATTTGGGTAAATATGATATTTTAAAAGTCAAGAAGGACAAATACGATATTTAGGTTTTAAGCTGGATAAATACGATATTTTGTTGTTTAACAAGGGTATACATGAAATTTTCCCTTTAAATAAACACTTGTACAGGATTAAGCAAGACAGACAGCCTTCAATGGATTATTTGTTAATTCAGCAACTCAAATATGAAAAGAGATTTTTAGGAGTTATATTTGTTTTCCAATATATATTTATGATAATCCTAAAAACTAAAAACTAGTTTGAATATGTTGATGTTTTCTTTATTGTGCCCATTACTATTGTAAGTCTTTGACAATACGTTAAACTCTAGGGGGTGGGATTTCGACTCGGTATCACCATGGGGTATCCCAATAGACCCCTAAATAAATTATTAGTATAATTCTTTTTCGGACTATTGTCATAAAAGCCCTTAATTTTACACAAATATACGGTTATGTCCAAAGTAGATTTTTTTCCTATTAATGCCTTAAATTTGCCCATTTAGTTTCATTTAATGTTTTTAACAGGTTTCATCAGTTTTTAACAAGTTTAACCCATCTAGGGCTTTCTGATGGGAGAGGGCAAAGAAACAAGAAAAGTATTTTGTAGAGTGGGTGTGTGCAATTGGCTATAGGGGAGGTAGTCTTCTCCGGTGAGACCTTTTCCTCTAGTCTCGTCATTGCAATAGGGGATGTCTTCTTCTCCGGTAAGACCTCTGCCTCCAAGCATCGTATGCGATACAGAGGAGCATACAAACTGATTCAGACCTGCAAATTAGTTCATCAATGAAGAAGAGAACTTGTGTTCTTAATTCATCAAGATTATCAAACACAAGGATGCTAGAATTGAGATTAGTCCCTATGATTTGCAGGTCTCTCTTTTCTTGCTTTGTATCATCGATCCACACTTACCAAGATTCATAGCTTCCTTCTCCTTTTTTTCCCTCAAATTGCATAAAAGAATTGAGTTTCACCCCCTAGGTTGATTAATAGGTTAAATGTTTCTTTATTGCTTTCTGTGTGTGCACTCTTCTCATAAAGAAATTGACTTCAAAATTGAAGTATCAATCCCCTACTTTTCTCTTAATCGATGGTGGACTAAGGTGATGGCAATGTTGTTTATTTGTGTTAATGTTTTTTTAGATTTTTATGTTGCAATTTTTGTTTTTGGTGTTCAGATGTGCTTATCAGGGCTAGATGTTGTTTGTGTGGGTGGTATTTGTTGGTTCTGAAAAGGTGAAATGGGATGATGGTCGGTCCAGATGGGGTTTTTCACATATGGGTTCTTCATCACCGAACACCCACCTTCATCATCACCATTGTTGTTTTTTCTAATAACCTGCAACTAGTTAAAAAGAAGGGGATAGGCTGATTTTGTAATCCATCATCTTTCATGGAACCTGTTCAACTAGAAATCAGAAATTGGTATGTAGATCAATGATTTGTTTCCGATCAGAAGATGGGAGAGAGAGAGAGAGAGAGAGAGAGGAGATCGATTTTCATGATCGATGTTGGAGCTTTTTTGGTCAATTGGTGGTAAAGTGTGGTGGTAGGTGGTGGTGGAGTGTTGTGGTAGTGGTGGTGGCAAACCCAGACTTTTAATGTAAATATGAGGGCTTTTTATGGCTTAGATGAGTTAGTCCATAAGCTGGGTTACCTGCTATAGCCGGGCACGGGTAAAATTGAGCCAATTTTCAGGTATGTTAGGGCATTAACACACGGAAAATTCGACTTTGGGCATAACCAAACATTTTGGGTAAAATTAGGGGTTTTTATGGCAATAACCCTTCTTTTCGGAAAAATTTCATTTATATTGTGGTTATACCACGGAAAATAATTTGGGTTATCCTACTTTATTTTTTTAGGTTTTTCTAAATGGTAAATCCAATTACAAACTAGTCCATGAAATAGACCAAACTTATTAAGCCCAATTGTCAAGTGCCCAACACAGAATTAGTTTAATTTAACCCAAAATTTAGCCCAATACCAATTAAAAATTGAAAATAATCATTAAGAAAATCCAATTGACACTTTGATCCTGATTTCGACTGCCACTCGCGACTCCTCCCCCTGTGACAAACAATGTTGTTGCTGCCCTACCTTCTTCTATCGGCGATTGGTCATCGGTGGTGGTTGTTTTCCTGCAAAATTGATCAAAGTGGTGGACAATGAAGCAAGTAAGTAAAAATTTCGTGATTATTTTTTGGTTAATTGAAATTTAATTTTTTAGCAGTGTTGAAAAAATAGAAATTATAGGATTGCTAAATTAGGGACTTATGGTTAATAATTAATGATTATTTGTTGTTGAAAATTTAAATCGAGTTTATAGTTCATATATTTTGATAATTTGATTGTAAGTTGTTATTAGTTGTTGAAACTTGAAATCAAGTTATAGAATTATAGTTGATTGTTGTAAAGTCCCAAAAATCATAGTAAAACTTTCATTTTCAAAACCATTTAATAATTCATAAATCATACATTGTTCCCAAGAATCCAAATCATAAGTTAGAGTATCCCACAATCATCTATCAGTAAAATATCCAATAATGATGTGCACAATCTGTAACGCCCGCAGATTCGAGCTAGTCAATTTAGAGACAATGAGCGTCAAAAATGAGTTTTAGATGGAATATTATTTAGATGGATTAATCTTAACCAAGTTGTAGTATATGTTACAAGGGCTCCGTACATATAAAGAACGCCAAAATCCGAGTTATAACGATGAAGTTATGGCCCGTCGAAGTTTTACAGCAAAACCGGCACGGCATCGGGAGACGTAAATGTGAATTTACGATAGAGGAATTTTTAGCCTTAGTAATCTAAATAAAAGTTGTAGTATATGTTAAACTGAGAACATAAAAAAAGAACGCCCAAATCTGACTTCGTATGACGAAGTTATGAATTTTCTAAGATTTGGCTTAGCAGTGCACGACCCGAAACTCGAATTTTAGTTCGAGCGGTTTTTGGCTTATGCGACCTAAATGAGAGTTGAAGATCTCATTAATAGGAACTTAACAGTAAAAAGACAGATGAAAACAGAGTTTGTATGAAGGAGTTACGAATTTTTCGCGGTCATTTAACAGTCTAATCTCCTCCTACTGTTAAATTTAAGATCGATCTAGAATTAGCCGATGGAGTCTAAATGAAAGTTTTAGATTATGATCCCGCCTACGCGTAGATATAGAGAACGACAAAAACGGAGCTCGTATGCGAGAGTTATTGTTTTTCTAAGTCGGGAGGGTGTTGTGCGAGTTTGGGTGACGTGGCGCGATCACAACCGTTGCTTTCTCCCCTAAAAAAGCCATCAGATGATGACACATGGCACTGAATCGGCGAGTCAGTGACCCAACTCGGCATATCCAGCTGCCTGGCAGCCTATAAATAGAAGTGTCGGATTCCCTCATTCTTCACATCATTCCAAACTCTTATCTCTCTCTCTCTCTAAACTCTCCCTCTCTAGCCCCCCCCCCCAAACCTAGGTAAACCCCCTAGCACCCGAAGGAAGCCTCGAGGCTCCTGAATCCCCGAGAAAAGAGCCTTTCGGCTCGGGAACACTGCTCCAACGAAGCCCGGTTTTCGAGAAAACCCGCTGTAAGTGAGCTACGCCTAACCTATCTTTAGTATAGCTTATGTTTCAATATAGTAATGTTATTAGGAACTTATAATGAGTATTTGGGCTATTATTATGAGTTATATAAGTGTCGTTATAATATATTTTTAACCACTCGCGGTACGAGGAATCTGGTTTGGAGGGCTGCTTGGGTTGCTGGATTCAGAAGTGTTATATGCCAAAATGATCTCGCCCTTCGGTGTTCCATGTCTGGCCCCTATCTGTACATAGTTGGTGAAGAGTATTGTTTAACACTTATATAATAGTAATAATAGCTAGACTATTAATTAGTCTCGTCAAACATTAGACTAAACTCTAGTGGTAACTGTTGGGTTTTGATCATTATAACACTCCTATGGTGTACATGCAACCCTATAAACCTTGGATCTATGTTTTCTCTATTATACATGCAAATAAGAACTTTCCAAGGCTTTAATCCTAACTAGCATACTATGAGGCAACTATACTACAAAGACTAGTTAGATGACATACCTTTTGGTGTAGCTTGATGTCTTCAAGCTTTAAGAACTTAGCCCCAATAGTGTGGAAGCCTCAAGTGGAATCACAAATCACCAAAACACCTTGGAAGACTTTAGAGAATATGGTACTTGGCTCTCTCTAGTGAAATCGGCTAGCCCTCTTAGTGTACCCACACTAGTGCCAATTTCACCAACCAAGGACATCTTTATATAGTGTGGAGACTAGGGTTAAACCCATGACCTTTCATTTCATATGATCCATGGGTTAAACATTCCATGGACTATCCATGAAAGCTTAGCCCAACCTAAATGAACTTGGCACTTTCCATATATATAAGAGTCCATATTTAATTAGTTCATTTGATCACTTAATCAATTATAAATTAATTCTTGATCAATACTAATTAAATAATATGATTATATATTAATATATTAGAACTTATAATATATTAATATAAATCATAAATATACTATTCTCAAAAGACTTTCCATATAAATTGTGTTGGTGAAGTGCAACCCAAATGGACAATGCCGGTTCGGTTCAAGTACATACCAAATATAGTTATGGACTTAGATATTAATCCAACAGTCTAGTATGACTTCAAAACCTAACTGGAAATCGTAGCTCTTAAAGTCGTTGTCGAACTCTGACCTTTGTCAGTGACTTGTACATTAGATAAGGGATCATATATTCCTCCATTAATCTAGATATCATATGGACTGAGACATGGATTATAATCATTCTCTCAGTCCATTTGTTGTTTCCCGATTTCCGATTCATAACGACTGACTGACTGAACAAATCAAATCAGTCCTGGCTTGGCCAAGCACTCACATGTGTCATCATTAAATCATCGAGGGGCCGACATATATCGCTTTTATCCCGAAGGTAAAAGGAATGGATAAACTTCGACTCATATGGCTTGTTCTACTACTTGTTGAATCATACACAAAGGCACGTTTTATAACGTCAATTTACCAATGCATTTTCGTGCAATCAATGTACTATCAGCTCTTAGTAACAACTCGTATCTGTAGGTTTGAAGAATATAAGATATTATCGTCTCATGATCACTCATGATAAAATCCATGAAGTGATTCAAATGAGCGCGGGTTGAATCCGATACTCAGAACTTATGAGCACTCATGATTGTTGTAGCACAACTTTGTCCACCAACTTGGACCTCTACAAGCCAACCCATGAAAGTCTTGATTCATATCTACTTCCAACATATGATCGACTGTGGATGGTTTGAATAACTTAGTCATTCCGAAAGAATAA
Organism: Lactuca sativa; assembly: GCF_002870075.4. Lineage (NCBI taxonomy): Eukaryota > Viridiplantae > Streptophyta > Magnoliopsida > Asterales > Asteraceae > Lactuca > Lactuca sativa. The sequence continues at coordinate 180,074,320 of NC_056624.2, read as the reverse complement.
CCTAGTTATTATGGAAGTCAAAACATGCAAAGTGAAACACAAGAATAAATGAATCTAATATGGTATCAAAACCTATGAATATAAATAAAACACTTTCTATTTATCACCATACTGATTACTCATTATTCATTGTTTCGGTTTTATCGACTTTATACTTAAATTAAAACACTAGGTGTCCCATGCTCCAAGCATGTACACTATGTTTTCTAAACACTAGCTTTGCCATACACCAAGTATGAATTCTATGTTTGTCTATGATCCTTTTTCTTTGTGAACTAGATCAACTGAATATAATTTCAATGATTCTCTTTTCACACTCCCAAATCCTTGTCTTAAATGTAAGAATTCCAAATTCCTATCATTTATCGAAATCTGTTTAGATTTTAAACTTATATGCATTGTTCCTCTTGTAATGATTATGCACGAAGCCACAAAGGCTTGGCAACAACCATTACAGAGTATCCCAATGGAGAGTAATTCCATGGAAACGATGTCTCAGATTCAAAGCGCATTGCTTTGAACATGCTTCTTGCATTAAGTTTCTTTAACCTTACACAGATTGTTTCCACCTATGTAGACAACTCTATATTCCCATTTTGACTACCACTTCTGAACAAGCGTTGCCTCTTTTCAGACTATGTCAATATGGTCCTTCCAATATTAACAGTATACTTCAAACTGTCCTTGAGCAACCAATCTTTGGTAAACCTTAGATTGTCCTCGACAATTGCTTAGTCACTTTAGTCATATCCAATTCTAGACATTTTCCTCCAATTAAAACTTAATAATTTATTTTGTTTTTCATGGTGGAAATTGGTAAATCGTCATTTACCTACCTTCAAATATTTTATATCTTGGATTACGGCATCCCTCTTCCAAGTTATAAAATAGTTTGTAGGGTCCTAGCCTTGATATTTCATTTGGGTGACTTATTAAGGATTCTTCATCTAATTAAACTTATCCTTCTTTCTTTTCAAATGTTAAACAACATTGCTGCTGGCTCAAACCCTACGGGCTCCTTTTCCCTCATGAACTTGTGTGGGAAAGTCACTTTTGATGGGTATAACTTCAATGAATGGATGAGAAACATCAGGATGATTACACGCTATGAGGACAAGGAATATGTCCTTGATAAGGATCTTAAGATCATCAATGAGTCCACTGCTACTCCTGACGAGGTTGCAGAGTACACTACACATGAGAGGGATGCTACCAAAGTGTCATGCATCATGTTGGCTAACATGACTCCCGAACTCCAGAAATCCTATGAAGATTTTTACCCCTATGAGATGCATTTGGATCTGATGGATAGGTACCATCAGAGCGCGCGTCAAGAGAGGTATGAAATCATCTCCTCTATGATAACAACCAGGATGAAGGATGGTGAACCCATCACCGGTCACTTACAGAAGATGCAAAGGTTCATGGACCGGTTGCTAAAGCTAAATGTGGACATTCCTGAGGACATGGCGATTGATATCATTCTCCATTCCTTACCTCCAAGTTATGATCAGTTTCATATGACTTATCATATGAACAAGGAGGAAGTCACACTTAGCAACCTTCAAGGGATTTTAAGGAACCCTGAAAATGGCCTTAAAGGCAAGTCGGTTGTTACCTCTACTACTACTCCTACTACAGCCCTTGTTCTGGCAATTGGGCAGGGAAAGGGGAAGAAGAGGAAGACCCCTTCGAAGGGTACCAAGGGAAAGTCCCTTGATGTCTCCTCCTCAAGTGGGACCAAGAAAGGTCTCATTCCTCCTTCTTCAAACCCAAAGGAAGCACAATGCTTCTTCTGCAACGAAAAGGGGCACTGGAAGCGAAGCTGTCCCAAATACTTGCAGGATGTAAAGGATGGGAAAGTTAAACCCACCCATGCATGTATTTATACTATATTGTCTGGTAACTCATTGCACACTAACTCTTAGGTGCTTGATACAGGTTGCAGTATTCACATTTGTACTGATTTGTAGGGCCTAAGAAGTAGTGAAAAAGTGGAGCACGGGAAGATAAACCTAATCATGGGCAATAGGAAAGCATCACCTGTGACCAAGATTGTCTTTATTGCTTAATAATGGGTTAACTTTAGATTTGAATAAATGTTGTTACTCATTAGAAATGGCGAGAAATATTATCTCCCTTCATAGTTTGTACAAACAAGGTTTCACATTTTCATTTGATAATAAAATTGGTGCTATTGATGCTTATTATAATAATGTGTTTTATTTTAAAGCATTACCTTGTGATGGTGTATATGAAACTGTGTCGATTGTAGACAACTTAGGAAATAATGTATATCATATTGATTCTTCGATGAGCTTAGATAAAGCATCCTTGTGGCATTGTTGTGACATCCCCAAAATCACGGCCAGAAAAGACCGATTTTGTTTATGCTTTATAAAAATCAGAGTACTTCATTTTATAAAAAGGTTGCGGAATTTGTTCCCAGAAAAACATGGTAAATACGTTATTAAAACATTTTCGAAGAAACGTATTTATTTCATTTTAAAATGTTTAGGATGTCATCGTTAATACCGAAACATAAGCATAAACAGAACTTACAATGATTTACACTAGTGATCTACATCTCTTTTAAATCTCTCAGTGTAATGTCACTTCACTTCGTCACCTGTGATATACATAAACTGAGTGGGTCAGGTTGGGAAACCTGGTGAGTACATAGGGTTTTCAACCCACAATAATATAATTATTATGTTCAATCAAACAATCAACCCAATTACCCATCCCCATTATCTTCTTTACTCTTTAAGGATTTAACCTAAGAGTCATCTATCTTGCATTTGTTTATTCCGAAGTCCCTTACTTCCAGGGTTATAGGACTGGCACTAAATCCATAGCTGCCAATGTTCGTTCATAAAGCACTAATTCCATAGCTGCTATAGTCTATTCATCGGGTACTAAATCCATAGCTACTAGTCTTTATCTAATAAGTACTAAGTCCATAGCTACCAATGTTCAACAGGTACTAAGTCCATAGCTACCAATTCCTACAGGTACTAAATCCTTAGCTACCAGCGTCTAACTAATAGGTACTAAGTCCATAGCTACCAATTTCCATCAGGTACTAAATCCATAGCTACCAACGTCTAATAGGTACTAAGTCCATAGCTACCGGTGTTTGTCCCATAGGCACTAAGTCTATAGCTGCCAATGTATACTCACGTCGTCTTCTATCTCTCATCATTCATCTATCCATCTCATACCCAACATATTCGTATATATAAAATACGTATACAGTTTAAATCCTTTAAAACATGTATAAAACGTTCATCAGCAAGTATTCAGATAATATGCACACATAGCACGTAGTTTATATAAAATACTTCATATCTATGTGTAAGATGAAAGGGACTATGCACTCACCTGAGTAGGTGGTGACTCAGTACTCGGACAGCGCTTCGATACTCTCAAAACGATATTCCTTCGATAAAACTTAGTACCAATACCACTAGGGTTTAGTTTAACGATAACCACGACAAATTAATTAGTCCGAGTATTATTAAGTGTTAATAATACTCGATATAACTCATTTTAATAGCCCAAATAATTATTTTAAGGACCTAATAACATTCCTATAATTATATGAAAGCTATATTAAAAATTGCGTAAGTGTAGCACACTTACAACGAATTTTATGGAAAACCGGGACCTAATTGGAGCAGCGTTTCGAAACCGAAAAACTCCTTTTTCTCGGGACTCCGGGAGCCTCGGGGCTTCCCTAGGGTGCTAAGGAGGTTCCCTAGGGTTTGGGGGTGTTTAGAACACTTAGAGAGAGAAAGAAGTTAGAGAGAGAGTGAAGAAAGGTGTGAAAAATGAAGGATAATCGGCCCCCTTTTATAGCCCTGCGAGGCCTCGGTAAGTTGGGCGTACCTCGGACCTACGCGGGGCGTAGTCATCGGATAAGAGTGCCAGCGAGGGTCCAGCTGTCTAACACTCGGAGTAGATCAAGGCGAGGGTACGCGGGGCGTACAGACTTCGGACGCGGGGCATAGGGCGAGGCTTCGTGGCATGATCCGAAGCGAGATCTGAATCATCATCTGACGGCCCACAACGTGCCACGTCATCAATCCTCATCAGCCTTCGCAAATTCGATTATAAACTTTAAAGATTCGTAACTTTCGTGTACGAGCTCCGTTTTCGACGTTCTTTATATCCACGCGAAGGTGGGAACGTACTCTACAACTTTCGTTTAGACTTCGTCGGCTAATTTTGGCTTGATTTTAAATTTTATATTATTAACGGGCCGGGACAGGATTGGTCCGTTTAAATCCTCATAACTTCTTCATCCGACATCCGTTTTCGCTCATCTTTTTCTCGTTACGCTACTCTCAACGAGATCTTCGATTCTCGTTTAGGTCGTGTCAGCTAAAAACCGCTCGATCTAATATTCGAATTTCGGGCTGTACACTGCTAGTAAGAAACTTCGACGGGTCATAACTTCTTCGTTATAAATCGGATTTTGACGTTCTTTTTCGACTCCTATTGCCTCTAATTTGACTAGCCCGGATTTGCGGGCGTTACAATTATCGTATTAGACATGTTAACAAGAAGCACATAGGCCAACTCTAGAAGGTTGGAGTATTGGAATCATTTGACCTAAAGTCGGATGATAGTTGCGAGTCTTGTTTACTTGGAAAAATACCAAAGTCACCCTTCACTGGTACTTGTGAGTGGGTTGAGGGTTTGTTGGATCTCATACACACAGATGTGTGTGGACCCTTCAAATCAGCCACAAGGGATGCTAATCGGTACTATGTGACTTTTACTGATGATTATAACAGGTATGGATATATCTACTTAATCAAGCATAAGTCAGAAACCTTTGAAAAATTCAAAGAGGTTAAGCAGGAAATCGAGAATCAGTTGGGCAGGAATATCAAGATGCTCCGATCCGATCAGGGAGGAGAGTATCTTACTATTGAGTTCCTTGACTATCTTAAGGAATATGGGATAGTCTCATAATTGACACCTCCTAGGACACCACAGTTGAATGGTGTTGCCGAGAGACGCAATCAGACCTTGTTGGACATGGTTCGTTCCATGATGAGTCGAGCTTCGTTATCAATCTCATTATGGGGGTATGCCTTAGAGACTGTCGCCCATATCCTTAATCTAGTCCCTTCTAAGAAGGTTACCAATCTCATAGATATTGGGTTTATCTAATATTTTACTTTAACGATTATTTTATCGTTAATTCAATTAAGTCACAATAATTAAGCCTAAAACACATAACACTCAAATAATACATTTCTATTATTTCAAAATGAGTTACAAAGGTTAACCTAGACTATTACATCAATATTAATGCCTAGTCTAGAAACACGGGGGTTACAAGTAACCCCAGGGTTTTGTGATTCCTCGAGAACATATCATGTTTGTTTACTTCATAAATATCTTTATGGTCTAAAGCAGGCACCACACGCTTGGTTTCAGCGCTTTGCAATGTTTATCTCTCGCATTGGTTTTGTGTATAACAAGTGTGACTCATCTTTTTTTAATTTATAGGCATGGATCTCACATGGCATACTTGTTACTATATGTCGATGACATTGTTCTTACCGGGTCCTCTATACAATTCTTATCTCACATTATCTCTTTGTTGAGTGCTGAATTTTCTATGTCCAACCTCGATGATCTTCATTATTATCTTGGGGTTTCTGCTACTCACACTACTAATGGCCTTTTTTGGTCTCAGCAAAAATATGCTAAGGAGATACTTAAATGACCTAATATGCTTAACTGCAAACCTGCTTGCACTTCTGTTGACCTATCTGCCAAATTTGATGGCTCAGGTCCCCCGGTTGCTGATCCTACTCTTTATCGTAGTCTCACAGGTGCTCTTCAGTATCTCACATTCATAAGGCCTGACATTACATATGTTGTTCAACAAATATGCTTATACATGCACGACCCTCAGGAACCACATTTCACTGCTTTGAAGCGCATTCTACGTTACATTCGGGGGGGGGGGGGGGGGGGGGGGTCCACGACTTATGGTCTTCAGATATTCATATCTCCTAATCGTGACTTTATTGCTTATTCAGATGCTGACTGGGCTGGTTGTCCCGTCACAAGGTGCTCTACTTCAGGTTACTGTGCCTTTTTGGGACACAATCTTCTCTTATGGTTATCCAAGCATCAAAATACGATATCCATATCTAGTGTTGAAGCCGAGTATAGGGGTGTGGCAAATACTGTTGCAGAGACATGTTGGATCTGTAATCTTCTTCTTTAAATTCACTACTCTCCACATCGGGCTACTATTGTTTATTGTGATAGTGTGAGTGTTGTCTACATGTCGTCCAATTTGGTTCATCATCAATGGACGAAACACATAGAAATTGATCTTCATTTTGTGCGAGACAAGGTTGCCACTTGACAAGTTCGTGTTCTTCATGTCCATTATTCTACTCAGTTTGTAGACATATTCACGAAGAGCCTTCCATCTCCTTTGTTCTAGACTTTCGGTAAAGCTTGAACATTACAGATTCTCCTCCCGTTCTCAATGTAGGGGGCTGTTAGCGAGTCTTCATTATTCTTATTATATGTTGTTATTATATTTGCTTATATTCGAGCCCATATATTGGCCCTTCTATATTGGCCTAAGTTTATGTATTTTGTATATAATTTTGGCAATTAATGAGAGATCTCTTTATGGGAAATATTGTTAATTTCAACAAAATGACCAAAATACCCATATGAGGGCTGCTAACATCATGACCTCGTTTTTAACTTTAAACCCTTATTATAAGTCTTCATGGAAGTTTTGGGGGGAATCAGTAGTCAAACATTATTTGAATAAAAAAAAGTTGGATTTCAACTTTGGCATTCAGAAGAACACATAGCCAGTGTGGACTTGCTCTTGGAAAATCAACATGTAAACTTTTGTCGTGGGTCACCATTAGAATGTGTTCAAATATAAATACATATTTATACACCCATGATGAACTAAAGTGATAGGATGTGCTTCCTCTGTTAGAAGATTTTTCCCACCAATAAAATTGGTGCCTATAACCGACCTAAGAAGATTTTCATTCTGTGTTGATCGGTTTAAAATTTTACTGTTTTTTCCAGCTTTTCTTCATTTATATTTTCATCAAGGACATCCCTAATTGAGTATACATTAATACATCGATTAAGGATGATACAATTTCAATTCGAAGTGCGCACTTTTGTTGTCTTTCACTAATATCCCTACCACTCAAAGGCGTCAACCACAATATTAGCCTTTTCGGATGATATAAAATTCTAACATAATCCTTATTTACTTCCAATCAATCTCTTTATTTCATATTCAAATATTTTTATATTAAACAAGTATTGCAAGCTTTAATGATTCATAAAATGTATGCACCTCATCCTTCATCCCATAAATGTAGTGTTGTCAAATCTTCAAAGCATAAATAAAAGCATAAACAACTCACTACTTCAAATAAGATGTCTGATAATTCACCTTGTCTACCTTAAACTTTGGGATGCATGAACAATAACTTTATCATGTTTTGTGAGAGCATAACTCAAGCCCTTAAAGCATCGTTTGGTGCTTCACACAATCTTTTCTTAACTCCGTTAAAGTTTCTTTATGATCCTTTGAGAAGTTTTTAATGAGTTTCCAATAATAACTTGTCAATCCCAATAAGCTTTAAATGTTACTCAGACTTTTAGGTGGTTACCATTTTATAACCTACATTAATTCCTTCACAGTTCATCATGTCATCCAAACATTGGATTGTATGAATTCAATAGTCACACTTTTAATAATTTACTTAAAGTTTCTCTCGTATAAGTACTTTGAGTACTTCTCTTAGATGTTTCTTGTTTACCTCCACAAATTTGGAGTTGATGAGAATGTCATCGGTGAAGAGAGTCAGCAAGTTATCAAGAAATGGTTTGCCAACAAGTCATAGGGCCCAAGAACAAATTTGATGCATTCATCAAACCAAACAGCATCACATGGGCTATACGATTATTTACAAGGTTGGACCAAAGATCTAAAAGTATAATGTAACTCGATTTCATGCAAATTGTACCAAGACCATACAACGTTCAGGCAATGTTTCAACATAACACTAATGCTACAAGGATAACATATCAATTCTCAAAGAAGTCTACCTTACTGATAAGAGATAGTTCACATGTCATACAAATGCTAAAAAATATTTCCTTGAACACGTCCAAATTTCCAAATTTAAATATATAACGCCGGTCCAAATTTAAATAGTGTATCAACAATCTCAAACATAAACTAAGATATACTATTATTGAATCCAAAGTTTTCAATCTTTTATCAATGTTGCTAGAAAAGTTATTACAAACTTATTAATTTTTTATTTTTTCTGGCTTGATGTTACAATAACAATTAATTTATATAAAAGATTGTCATGGCATTTAAAAATAAATATATATAATTTACCTTTTGTTTTATTATAATCCATGGCTAATATTACAAAATTTTCCTTTTATGTCTTTAAATATTTAACTATAGTGCCTAATCATTTAGCAATATTATATATTGAATTTAATCTATACATACCAGATTGGTCAAAGCAAGAAGAATTGGGGGTTGCAGCAACGACAAAAAGAATCATGAGCATAATAATTTGGTAATGTGTCCTCTCTAAACGGTCGTAGATTTAGAATAAGGGCCCTCTGCACTGTCAGTGTCCACTGGGAAAAAAAAGTGGAAAATAAATTTTAAAGAATAACGTTTTGATAGCTTTTTAATGGTATTTTGATTGCAAATATACATATTTTAATTTTTTCTTAGGAAGATTATCTAATTAGTTTTTTCATAAATCTAAACTATCGTACTTTCAAAGGAGTCGCTCGACTTTTTTTTTTTTAAAACCCATTAACGCTAGAAAGTATCTCTTGTAATTATATTTAAAAGAAATTATTTGTATTCAATTTATTTATAATTAATCGTTTTTTAAAGTATATATAGTGACATATTTGAATGGAAAAAAAAAAGTTCTATAGCCAAACATGACAAACCAATAATTTGGTTATTACCAAAGAGTTTCTTGCCTATAATGTGGTATCATATACCAAGTGTTGTCTTTCTTTTATGAAGTCGATTGATTCTTCAAATGATATAAGTATAATCAGAAATAGTTTAAAAAATAAATTAGATTTGATGTTTAAAAAAATGTTCTTATTATGTGTGAGCTTAATCATATAAGAAATATGTATAAGTTAATTATTTCAGTATCCAACATATGTGACTAATCATATAAGAAATATGTATAAGTTAATTATTTCAGTGTCCAAACTCCAGCATATGTGACGTAAGTTTGAACTAGTTAATGTGATAAAGTTTGAATGAGTTTGGAGGGAATCTTTTCAATAAAACATTTACTACTTACTGTTTACTTTATATAACTTGAATAAATATTTTTTATTGTTGTACTCCATTGGTCCTATATATTAAAGCTTGCATCCTTCATGCCTTTATTCTCCTGCATACAAGAAAGCAAAAGATGATGGAGGAGCTGTTTACTGCTCCACAGCCAAATGTTCCCACTAATTCTCAAATTCTCAAACCTTCACCACCGGCGCCACCGTCTTCCGCCACCAATACTCCCAACTCCTCGGAAAACCACCATCTGAGATGCCCACGATGCGATTCCTCCAACACAAAGTTCTGTTACTACAACAACTACAACCTCACTCAGCCACGCTACTTCTGCAAGACTTGCCGACGTTACTGGACTAAAGGTGGAGCCCTCCGTAATGTTCCCATCGGCGGTGGCTGCCGGAAAAACAAGGGAACCACCATAGCAGCTGCTTTAGCAAACCATAATATTTCCAACACCTCAAAGCTGAAGGCGGTTCTTTCTTCCGAGCTCGGAAAAACAGGCTTCATGAACGGGTTTCAGCATTCCGACCCGATCTTTTGGGCTAGCTTACCTCAAACCTCTCATCTTCTTCCCTTACTACGACCCACACAAAACCCTAACCCTAATTTTGCGTTAAACCCAGTCACCCACACAAACACGTTCAGTTCATCTTGGAGAAACAGTCAAACGGAGCAAAATCAACGTGAGGAAAACGGAGGGATTATAAACACAGGAAACAATCTTAATCTAGGTCGAATGTATCAACGTTTAAGATCATTTCCATCAAACTATAGTTACCATCATGATAATCAGACACCACCTGTGATGAATACTTTATCTTCATCTGTAATGGAGTCTCCTCCCGCTGTTTCAAATGGTGAGCCGGGTTTATGGAATCCGACACTTCCATGGTCGGATCTGCTGTTAACCAATGCTGCATATCGTTAAATTAATAAACTTTTTATACACAGTTTGTGTTTGTACGTAGCTCATGCATAAAATTAAGAGAAAATTAGCTAGCTAGCGTTTAGTGTTGCATGTTTGATGGTTGTACTTGAACTATAGATGTTTAATTTAGATGTTTTTTTTTTCTTTTTGTTAAAGTGATTAATATAATTTATTCGGCATGAGGTTTGAATTTCATATCCATCTACACCGATCGTGGACTAATGGACAAAGGGTAACAACAGATATTGAAAATCTTTTATGTGGTTTTCGAGATCTTTAATTAATTAAGTGACAATAAAAATATGCTTGTGGCATAATTGATTGCAAAACTTGTTAGTGACGGAATCTTGAACGTAATTGGTGAAAATTTGTAATTTCACTAAATGGTATCACATCAAATTTTCAGAGCTTTGTTCCGATGGCATATGTTATAAAAAACAATTTGTATTATTTTCGTCCGAACACGTTTAACGGGAAACTTTTGATTTACTTATTAATAAAACTAGGTGTGAGATCCGTGTATTACACGGGTTTATTAAAAATAAAAAATTAATATTAATATATATAAACAATAAATATTGTATAAAATAATGTTTTTCCTTAATAAAATGTAATCTTTTGAAATATTTATGAATGAAATCAAATCATTTAAAGCATTTATGAGAATTTATTATCAAATTAATAGAATGATAACCTTACATATATAACCCATTAGAATTTTTTGAAAAAATTATTTTAAGAAAATCAAGAATTCCCCAAAAAATGACAAGTGGAAAATAACAATTTTAAAAATCCTAAAAAATGACATTTGTCAAAATAAAGGAGAAGATGACAAGTGGCAAAAGTATTTTTATTTATTAGGTAGGATTAATTAATTAGCATATCATGTAAAAAATTGAGTTTCACCTTCGGTTGTATAATTAAATACATGGTAATTCATATTTGCATAACAAATTTTTACCTTATAAAAGGCTTACATAACTCAAAATTAATTAACTGTATTCAGTAAAATTATAGGTAAAATACAAAAAATCACAATATACATTACTATTTTATAGTGCTTGGATTATGTGATTGATATTCCATCTCAATCTAATTTGTTGATCACAAGAATGACTCCAACTGTGTCATACTACTGCTACCAAGGCTAGTTGGTGTCCTTTATCATTATTTTCATATTTGTTTGGGTGATGTTAAATAGACATACACCCTTTAATTCACAAAGGTAATCTATCATATTTGTAATCAATTTTTTCAGAAAATAATATATTTTTAATGAATAAAAATAATTCAATAAATAGACAATGTGTCTAAATAGTAAAATGATATGTATTTTTAGCAAAAAAAAATAATAATAAAATAAATTTATCATTCTCTTCATCCTTCTCATTTAGGCTAAAAAGTGTCATGTATTTTTTGTCAATGGTAAATGGGTATCACCTAGGTGTCATATCATCTTTTATATTTTTTACAAAATTTACCTATGAACTAAGGTGTGGTAAATGGTTTTACCTATGATTTGTTTTAATTTCAATTTTTAATAAAAACTATACTAAATTAAAAAATAACATAAAATTAAAATTTACATTTTAGAAATCCTAAAAATAAAAAATAACATGAAATTAAAAATTGCATTAAAAACCTAAACAAAAACATTAAGTGAAAAATTAAAAAAACAAACATAACATCCAAATTTCAATTGCGTTTGAGCTTATATTTTTCATGAATCGAAGTCTTCACCAATTTAGTTGCCTCCTGATATTCGGTGTCGATGTGCCGCACATCTTACATCAACAATGAATATTTTGTGAGTCGGACCGTTTCAGTTATATGTTTCTTGAAAGTTATATTCAATTGTGTGTCATTTATGCCATCATTTTCTCCGATCTAGTTGACCGCTCCGTTTCGACTGAAGAATTTGACGATGTTGCTTTTTCTTTTCCTTTTCCTCGAGCTTTTGCTTTGTCCTTTCCTATGGGACGATGATGAGAGTGTATTTCTTCGATGTCATCGTTATCATCGTTAAGATCAACATGAATGTGACCTTTCGATGATATTTGTTGTGAGCTCGAATATGAAGATGTTTGGCTTCTTTTTTGTGGATTAGCGATGTCTTTATGTGTTGCAAGCTCCTTCCACCTAATGCTTCTTTTGACAACTTCCCACACATGAATGAACTTAAAAGGCTTCAATATCTCATCTTGGAATTTCATGTGCATTTTTTTCAAACTTGCTTCACTTTCGCCGCTAGCCCATTGCTTTTCGAAGTTTATATAAATTATGTCCCAATGTGTCATGAGTTTGTTAAAAAGATTCCTTTTAAGTTACATTGGTCGGACGTCCAATAATCTGGGTCTTGACCCATACCAATACAAAACCGCTCAGTAACACGCAACCAAAATTTATCAAGAGATTGGTCCTTTCCTGTGTTGCTATCTTCTGATATCTCAACCCATGCTCCTAATAATTTTGTCTAAATAACTACGTTGTTTAGTACATCCTGTGTATTATTCAATGCATATATTGGCCTGAAATCTCAACACCCTAACGTTGCACAGCCTGGCGCTTCCGCTGCCGGCCATGGGTGTGACAGTTGCTAACAAGAAGAAGAAGGTTTCTCATTTCAAGGGAAAGACCAAGGCTGGACCTTATAATCAAGGTCTCACAAGAAAAGACGACTCAGGGATAGTTCCTAACACCGACCCAAAATAGGCCATTTGCTTTTACTTCCAAAAGAAGGGTCATTGGAGACGTAGATTCCCAAAGTATCTTGAAGGCATGAAAAAGAAAAAATCCAAGGGTATTGGTACGTCAAGTATTTTCTATGATTGAACTTCATAGTATGTCAAATTCTAGTTATCGGGTTCTTGATTTTGGATGTGGTACTCGCATTACCCAGAATTTGTAAGAACTAAGGGAAAGTCAAAGGTTGAAGCATGAGGAGTTGAACCTGATCATGAGAAACAGAGGGATTACACCCGTTCAAGGATTGGGGAATATAAGCTCATGTTAAATAATGAAGTGTCTTTTAGTTTAGTTAATTGTTGTTACTCGTCTAGTTGACACGAAACATTATTTCTTTTCATGCATTGTACAAGGATGGATTTCGTTTTTCTCTTGATAATAATAATGGTGATATTTTGGTTTACAAAAGTGGTTCATTTATTTTAAAAGCTAGTCCGAGTAATGGTGTTTATCATAGTGTTGTTAGTATAGGAAACACTAATAATCTAATGTTAAATGTTACTTCTTTTAATTCTAGCGTGTTAGATAAATCGTGCGTGTGGCATTGTTGTATTGGGCATGTGAACAAGAAAAGCATTGATAAGGTTGGGATCTTAGAATCATTTGACTTAGATTCAAATGATGTATGTGAGTCTTGCTTACTTGGCAAGATGATAAAAGCGCCTTTCACAGGAAAGTGTGAAGAAGGCAAGGATTTATTGGAATTAATCCTCACTAACGTACGTGGACCTTTCAAATCCATTACAAAGCATGGAGAATGTTACTTTGTGAATTTACTGATGATTTTATTAGATATGGATATATCTAGTTAATGAAGCATAAGTCAGAAACTTTTTAAGTGCTTAAAGAATTCCAAAAGGAAGTTGAAAACCAACTGGGCAAAAAGATCAAGATGCTCCGATCTGATAGGGGTGGGGAATATTTGAGTCTTGAATTTATTGATCATCTAAAGGATTATAGGATTGTCTCACAATTTTCTCCTCCCAGAACACCACAACTGAATGGTGTTGCTAAGAGAAGAAATAAAACACTACTTGATATGGTTCGATATATGGTGAATCGAGTTATGCTTCCAATAAGTTTTTGGGGTTACTACCTAGAAAGAGCCTCCAATATGTTAAACCTCCTACCAACTAATAAGATCTCTAAGACACCTTCCAAAAGGTAGAATTGGAAACCTCCGATCTTGCACAATTGAACGTATGGGGTTGCAAAGTTTTTGTTCATCATGAGGCTAATGATAAACTAGAACCTAGATCAAAAAAGTGTTTCATCGTAGGATACCCATAAAAGTTTGTTTTATATTTGTTCTATAATCCTTTTGAGAACAAGGAAGCAATGTATGGCACCAAAGCTACTAAATGGAAGGAGAGCATGAAAAGTGGAATTCAATCAATGTATGATAACCAAGTTTGGAGTTTGGTTAATCCTACATCTGACATTAAAACCGTTGGGTGCAAATGGATCTTTAAGAACACGACCGACATGGATGGGAATGTGTATACTTTTAAATATAGGTTGGTTGTGAAGGGCTACACTTAAACTCAAGGCATTAACTGTAAGGAAACATTCTTACAAGTATCCAAGATTAAATCTATCATAATATTACTTACAATATATGCTTATGATTATGGAATATGACAAATGGATGTAAAGACTGCTTTCCTTAACAAGAAATTAACAAATGATGTCTATATGACACAACCCGAAGGCTTATTTGATCCAAAATATCATAATAGCATGTTCGATCTTGAGAGGGCCATTTATAGACTCAAACAAACATCATGAAGCTAGAATCTTTACTTTCATGAAAAGGTTAAGGAATTTGGATTTTCTAGAAGCGAGAATGAGTCTTACATATATGTCAAAGCCAGTAAGAGTAATATGGTTTTCCCAGTAGGGTAGTGTATGTTGATGATATAATCCGTGTGACATCCCCAATTTTAGAACCGAAAAAATCTTTACACTTTCAAAAATCATAATATAATTTATTGCGGAAATTCCCAATACATTACAATATTTTGAGTACAAATGATTGCCTCAATTAATAAAATTTTGGGATTTCATAACCAATACAATACATATGTTATAGCGTAAAGACCTAACGGTCCTGAATACTATTGCAGGTTTCCTCTTCGGTTACTCAGCATCTTACTCATATCTTCAAAAGACTTAACACCGCTACCTGTGATGCATATAAAATGAGTGGGCCAGGTCAGGAAACCTGGTGAGATACATAAGGTATTCAATCCCGCAATGTGATAATATATATATATATATATATATATATATATATATATATATATATATCATCAACACATCTTGTCAGTCTACCCATCATGTCATATCATATCAGTCTACCCATCATGTCGATCCTCACGTACTGATCCTATACAAAGACCTTATGAGTTTAGCCTAAAGGATCAATGTGAACAACAAGATGACTATGTTGAGGATCAATAAAGGCATCAAATAAGGGTAATGGAATAAATCATATCTCACTGTTCAAAATTACCATGATATAATTGAGTCAAGGGTGGTTATCTAGATAATTTTGCCTAGCAGTGGTCTGGTTCTGAGGTGTTTATACTTGAAGTACTACCCCCAAACTCACCCTAAATGTAACATCCCCTTTTGATATGTATCACAATATTTTCCGCTTTGGGTCACTCGGCACAAGTACTTCCCAGGGTGTCACCCATCCTGGTACCACTCTCGCCTGAGCACGCTTAACTGCAAAGTTCTTATGGGATCTGCTACCCTCACGGCTTTAAAACACGTTGTGACAAGGAAGGTATCCACACCCCTTATAAGGAAATGTTCCGTTCTCCTTCCAAGCCGATGTGGGATCAGTTGTAACCCACTTTATTTGTAACATCCTCCTCTTGCATGTATCACAATATTGTCCGCTTTGGGCTCCCGACACGAAAATTCCCACGGGGTCACCCATCCCTGGATTGCTCTCGCCTGGCCATGCTTAACTGCAGAGTTTTTATGAGATCTGCTGCCCTCACAACTTTAAAACACGTTGTGACAAAGAAGGTATTTACACCCCTTATAAGAATGCTTAGTTCTCCTTCCTAGTCGATGCAGGATCAAGTCCAACCCACCTAC
The DNA here is from genome assembly GCF_002870075.4 of Lactuca sativa. Lineage (NCBI taxonomy): Eukaryota > Viridiplantae > Streptophyta > Magnoliopsida > Asterales > Asteraceae > Lactuca > Lactuca sativa. The sequence continues at coordinate 180,058,154 of NC_056624.2, read as the reverse complement.
CCTTATCAGCCTTCACTGCTTTTAACGTCCTTAAAACCCTAGTTTGCCTTTGAGAGTGAAATTTAAGCTTGGAGGTAACTTTAGTGTCCTTTGTGGTGTGGTTGCAAGAAGAAGAACTTGGTGATCAAGCCTTGGACGTGGTTGAGCTTCAAGATCCTGAATCTACATCATCTTAGGAAGCTTTTGAAGTGTGGGACTTTTCTGTTCAGCAACTGAGTGTTTATTGTGTTTCCAGTAGACTGAGGTGAGTTTTCTCACTGTATCAATGGGTCGAAGGCACCAAGGCCGCCCCATTATTTGTGTTATAGGATACAGACTACTTGTGTGATATGTGAATGAAATACCAGAATCTGGCCCCTAGCAATTGCATGAAAGACCAGGACCTGGCTCCTGATAATTGCATGAAAGATCAGGATTTAACCCCTAACAATTGTATGGAAGACCGAGATTTGGCCCTCGGCAAGAATTATACGTAAGACTATGATTTGACCCATAGCATTAATTTGTATGTTGGTATGCAATATTTTGTGGAAAACTTAGTAAGTGTTTGCTTACCGATTGTGTTTATGGTTTCAGGTACTTTCAGTACTAAGGAGAAGGGTCTGACGTAATATTTTTTTTATAAAAATCTAATTTATCTCTGTCGTTTAATAGTTGAAAACAATTGAATAAATTAAACAACAAATGATTATTCTTTATTTTTTAACATTATATTACAATTATAATGTTAAATCTTTTTTACAATCTAAATTAAAAAAATATTAAATGTATTTAAAGAATAACTCATATAAAATATTATATCATTAGTGTTTGGTTAATAACATCCCTTTTGTTAGGTTTAGAGCTATCATTTGTTTTTAATTCATTAACAACCAGTTGCAGCTTTAACATATAGACAAACCGGTATTTAATAAAGTTGAGTTGTGTATTCATATGGATCTTTAAGGTTAAATAAATAAAAATAATTATAGCAAAACAAATTCTTCATAGTATTCTTCATTTGATATTCATTGTATATATCATCGGTGGATATACAATACTTTATATTATAACACTTAAGAAGACCTTATAAATAGTAGTACAAAATACACGTACCCTTAAAATAGAGTTGTGTCTTATACGATTTTCCATGTTTCAAAATCGCATCAACATCTTCTAATTATATACACACCCGAAAGGGAATGCAGTTTTTAAAACTACTTATTTCCAATAGCAACAGAAAGGGAATACAGTTTTTAATTATGAAAAAGAGTTAAACTGGTTAATTGATAGAAAAACAAGGCACGTTGTACCTTTTATAATTTACCCAAAAGTAAAATATATATGATTTGTTTTTGTAATTGTTGGTGGATAGAGGCAAGGTTCAAAGGAAATTCATAGTTTTGTGTACTTTGAATTATTCCTCTGAAAAAGGATTCTTCTTTATCAACGGCAGCCTTATGCTCCCCCATCCGACCTCCCAAAAGCACACCCACACACACAGTACACATGTACGCACATTTTCATGAAGGAAAATGTTATTTTGCACAACCACGATTCTTGCTTTTTCATTAATTCTTCAACTATACAATTAATATCTAGTTAAATTGGTTTCCGTAAGTAACGAAAAAGTATTTTTGATTTTCCATCTATATTCTATCTTCCCATTGTTATTACTCCTTATTCCATGTACTTTATACACTTTGATTTATATGATTAAATGATTTTCAAGTATAACATTGATTAATCATAAAAAAGAAACTTATAACTTTCTTTTTCAAAATAAATGTAACACAACCTGTTGTTCTAAACAAAACAAAAACAAAAAAGAATTCGATGAATAATTTGAAATGTTGAACTTTCAGCCAACATTGAAAAAAATAGCACAATTATTTATCTTGCACGCGACAATAGTACAGACCAAATGAAGAAAATACATACATGTGTAGTCAAGATCCATGTTTGTTTCTTTTGATTCTTTGATGTGAATGACAAAACCCATAAACATATTGAAAGCTCTTGATTTTGATCAATATTATATGCCAATAAACGATTTTTTGCTGAATTTTTATGCCTTTTTTTTTAATATATATGAACATAAAAGAGTATATATCAATTACATATTATAATAATCCAACGGAAGGTTGGACTCATAAATTTAAGTAATGATTTTATGTTTTGGTTTACAAACTATAATCTTTTTAGGCATAATAACTAACTAAACTCACTTAATATCTACAACATAGACTTGTTAATCTGAATGAAATTTGTGCAAAAATGATGTGATTGATATGGTTGTAAGAATTTAAATATATTATTGATAACTTTATTACTTTGGTGTAGTAGGAGTTGGGGTTTGAACCATAACTTTATTACTTTCCATTAGAAACCAAAATATTTAAAAAAGATGGTGGAACAGATATGGAATGCTTAATACGATAAAAACAAAATGTTTTTTTTAGAACTGAGAATAAAAACAATATGTGGTGTCTTCATTTTGAACAACACCTACCCTGCAACGAACCAAAAAAAGGACAAATACTACTCTGATTTTATTTGCAAAATACGTTAGGAGTTGTCTCGTGAACACAATACAATTGAAAAATATGTTTTGAACAAACTTCAATGATTCTAATTGCATATAAAAAGTGCCTCTAATGTTGAAATGTTCATTAAGGACGAAATTTTTTTGTTTCCTCTTCTTTCAAATGATCCATCCACTTCCAGATGATCCATGTTGTCCCTAATCGGATTCAACCAAAAATAACCAATTCATCATGAATAAAAACTTGTGGAGAGAGTATCGAGCCTAAACCGTTCATTCCTTAATATATATTTTTTGACTAAAATCATACGGAGTGGAGTAATCTGTCTGAAGAAGGTCTCAGCCAGTGACAGAACTCGCTTAAAACCAGTAGTAGCCTGTGGACGCCTTATTTTTTTGTAGTAGTGTAAAAAAAAATTATATACAAGCTTAAGTGCACTACTAAAAAAATTGTTATCCCTTGTAAAAGTTTATGGTTCGGTCATTGGTCTCAACAAGTTTTATGGTGTGGAATTGCGAAAGAGAGTATTTATTTATACCGGAAAATCTCATCATCATATTTTTCTTGATGTGAAACGCTTTCCTACCAACAAATATGTTATGTATAATGTCTTCTATTATTTATAGTTTCTACCTTTTTTGCTTACATTTTTTGATAAACATTATAAAATAAGTCATAATATTTTTCTATAAAAAACTCTGAAAAAATTTGAAAAAGTAGGTGGGTCTTGAGACCCACTTTCCATATATATATATATATATATATATATATATATATATATATATATATATATATATATATATATATATATATATATATATATATATATATATATATATATATATATATATATATATATATATATATATAGTAAGGTTAATTAACCAATGAACCAAGAAACCAATTTTTTTTTTTCAATATTTAAAGCTTGTTTTTTTTATAAAAAAAAAAAAAAAAAAGCGACAATAACTTATAAGGGTAAGAAAGTTTAAGAAATGTTCAAAAAAGACCATCTAAGTTTTGGTTGTTCAAAAAATACCATCCAAATAAGGCCGCTGTATAAAAAACACCAAGAAAATATACCGTTTTTTCAGATGTTACCTATGGTAACCGGCAGGTGTAGGTTACCTCTTATTCGACCGTTTAAAAAAAATAAAAAGAAAAATGGAAATGACATGGAGTATACGATGGTTTAACATAGTCATATGTAGATTTTACCCTTCTCGTCAACAACAGGAAGACTGGGAAGCGATTCTTCTAGGGTTCGATCGATCAAATATCCTTCAAGAAATTCTGAAGTCGGATATGTTCATGTAAGTTATACTCTTTACATTCCCTCTTTTAGCAAAAGATCTTTCTCTTTTTGTGTCTCTTTTTGTGCTTCAAACATTGGCTTTGATACCCCAACCCCTCTAAATCAATCTAACGTTGGATTTAGAAGGGATGTTTCTGGACTCATCGTTGATTGATAAAAATCAGACCATCACTTATTCTCATGGGTAACAGACCCTAAATCAGGGGTAACAAACCCTAAATCAATCCTCATAGTTTTGAACTTTGTTAAACGTTCTTGGAAATGTTACTGTTTTAATTAGTCATATGTTCAACCTTTATTTATCTTATGTGATTATGTGACTTGCTAATCATTAACAATGACTTTTGTAGTTGACTTTGGCCGTTAAAACAAGAATGTTGTTCTCAACAGATGGTGCATTGAGTATACATGTTTACCATAAAGGAGTGTTTGTTCCTAAGCCCTTGATGTACTTCAATCCTGATAAGACTTATGTCACAGAGGTAGACTTACGAAACATGGAGTTCAAGGACTTCATTATCTACATCCGTAATTTGACAAATGGTATGTGTCGTGATATGTACTACTGTCTTCCAAATCGGGCCATAGTAGATGGGTTGAGGGAGCTGAGAGATGAAGATGATTATGTGAGGTTTCTTGATGTTGGATATAAAAATAGGAGAAGAACCGGTATCTACATTGATCACGACCATGAGCCACTTATGCAATGGATTGAAGAAGAGATAGCCGAAGGTGGAGTGTACGATGATAGTGATCCATGTTCTGATGATGTAGACTCGGTCATGTCAGATGATATATCGGTAGACCATGAAGTTGATGATGAGGTTATAGAAATTCCTAAATCTGTTGATCCTTTTTTATCCAAGAAAAATCTTATTCCAGAAGGAGGGATAGATAAGGAAGTTGATGATGAGGTCCACCACTTTCCTATTCATGATCCCGACCAGAAATAGGACACAATGGTACATGTATAAGGCATGAGATTCTCTGACAAATATGAACTCAAGCAAATGTTAACAAATTATGTTGTCTTTAAAGGTTATGCATTGTGGTACGAAAAAAATGACTCAACTAGATTGTTAGTGAGGTGTTGTAAAAATAAAGAAGGGAATGTAGCTTGCCCTTTTAGATTATGGGCTACTCTAGTGAGTAGTGAAAATTCATTCCAGATCAAATCGCTAATTGATGAACATAATTGTTGCAGACAAGTTAATTTGGGGTCTATTGTGACATACAGGTGGATTGGTAAAATTTTAACCAATGACATTTTGGAAAAGCCCCGCATCAGCTACAGGAACATGGTAGCATTAGTTAAGAAAAATTTTGGTTTGCATTTAAGTGTTGGGCAATGTAGAAATGCCAAGAGTTTTGCACTAGATGAAATTTCAGGTAGCTTGGTGGGAGACCATGAAAAGTTGTGGGATTATGGTGCAGAGTTATTGAGGTCTAATCCGGGTTCAACAGTCTCAATAGAGGTGAATCATATGCCCGATTCTACAGCTTAATTTAAAAGAACGTATGTTTGCCTGAAGGGTGTGAGAGATGGTTGGTTTTAACGTTTTTTTTTATTTTTTTTTATTTTTATCGTTTATTCATTTTTTTTATTTTTTAATATGTTTACTACATACTTAAAGATGCTCGTGTTTTTGTTTTTGTTTTTTTTTGTTTTTTTTTAAAACTAAATATCGGTTTGAGTTTTTTATGTTTAACATTTATAAAATATTAAATAAGAAGAATATTAAGGATCATAATATTTTCCGTTCATACTTTTTTTAATCATATTATTATTGGATCATAAAATTTTGAATCAGGTATTTTGAATCAAATCATTTTTGAATCATATGGTTTTTGATCAATAATATATTCAATTAAATAAAGTTTTTGTTCAAAAAAATTTTATAGATCATTATATATTTTGAATCATTTAATTTTAAATCATAAAAGATATAATTAAGGATTATAATATATTTAAGTTTATTTAACCTTGTAACATCCATAAAATTTATGAAAAATTTTAAAATTTTATAACAACCTAAAAATCATCGCTGTTTACGAATAGTTTTCCAAAAACATGTCAATATCAGAGTAATCCCAAAATCATGAAACAAAACATGAGGAGGTGCACGATTATGCCTTCACCTTCTCGCGATCCTTTGAGGTACCTGAAACATAATCCAAAGCTGTAAGCTCAAAACTTAGTGAGTTCCCCAAAAATATCAATACACAAGCAAATAGCACAAACATAATTACAGCATGCGATGGGTCCACAGCTAACAGACTGGATTACCCCTGAGCCCACAGCATAAGTCTAGCTTGGCCTTGGCCCACAACTTATGTCTGCCTGTCTGGCTTGCTCCTCGGCCCGATTCAGTCCTCAGACTGAATACCACTAAGCCCTCAGTACGATTCTGGCATGCCCTTCCCGGCCCTCAACTCATATTTGAATACTCACGAGCCCTTAGTATGAGTCTGTCATGCCGTCCTCGGCCCTCAGCTCATATCTAGTATGCTTTAGGGTTTGTTGGCTACAGCACGGAGCAATACAACCTCAACCCAACCCACACAATATGTCGACATATAACAGATAATATCATAAACAGATAAACAAACAATATCACAGGTAGTCCTACAGATCTACCAGACTAGCATATCAAGACTAGCATGCATATCTATTACATACTCAACATATCAATAATATCATGTTATCAAACCTTGGTGCCTTTGACTCGAAAGTATAGTGAGGAAAACTCACCTCACAAGCAGCACAAAATTGATAAGGTCCGACTCCGAAATCCAGCTCCCAACTCAAATGCCTACAACCATCAAATGACCAATTCCACCAAAATCCCCGCAATACCCAAAATACCCTGAAAGTCAAACTTGGTCAAAGTCAAAGTCAACGGTCAAGGTCAATAGTCCATGTTGACCCAACACGTCGTGTTTACTAGCAAACACGCCGTGTTTCAATAGCATCCAGATGATCAGGAAAAGTCCAGCCAACACACCGTGTTGGATTTGCAAACACGTTGTGTTTGCCCGAGTTCTAGTGGCTTAATACATTCAGCTGTTTTCTTTGATTCTAGGGACTCCAAGGCTCAGATCTAGACCTAAATGTTATCAAGAAGGATAAAGCTTCCAACTTTATCCTTTGGAACTACTCCAAGTGTCCCAAAACCCAACCATAAGGCTTAAAGGTTCAAAGGATTAACCAAGAAGCACTAAATCCTTGAAGTCTGAAACCCATCCTTTCTAGAAGAGATTCTAGCACCAAAACCATCCCAAAAGTTGGTGCTTTATAGACATGCATGTTCAATGCATGTCTTGAACCCAAAATAGGTCAAAAATGGGGATTTATGACCTACTCTCTATGCATGGAATCAAAACTCGACTATAGGGCAGATCCAAGACTCTACAAGGTCACTTGGACCTGGAGATTCATAAAGTTCCTAAGTCTATGATTTCCAACCATTCCCTCACTCAAGAACAACAAGAAAAAGGGTCAAAACTCAAGATCTAGCAACATAAAGGAATAAAAATCGGATCTTAGACACTTACAAAGGTCCATAAGAGTGCCAACCTGAAAGATGAGGGCTTGCTTGTTGGATCCTTATTTCCTTCTTCCAACTTCTTCCTTCTTTGGCTCCAAAAAACCACACTAGCTCACAAATAAGATGGAAAGATGATTAGGGTTCTCAAGGGTCAATATGGGGAGTTGGAGTTTGATAAAAGACCACTCCACGGGACTTAAGGAGATTATATAGGGTGCAAAACTCTGAAAATTAGGGTTTTCTCAACTAGCCACCAACACGCCGTGTTGGTCCATAAAAACAAGCGGCCCAAAATTTCCTCAACATGCCGTGATGAGGCTTCACCACGTCGTGTTTCAGAGGAAAATCATGCAAAATGGAATAATTCTCATACATGGAGATTGAGGTGTTACAAAACTTCAAACAATTAACATTTGCTGGAAAATTCTAAAATATTGCACATAATTACAAAAACGTCATATCATCTCACGATATTTTGACGATAAATAAAATCAAATATCCACCTTTTATTTTTTTAATCATACGACAATGATTTGTCATCGCAATCCTCACTTATTTTCGAGTCATCACCCTATTCATTACCAATACACAAACATCTTCAATAATATCCTATTGTTTTTTTTTTCTTTTCTCCGAATTAATATGCACTTTAAGCATTGGGTCTCAACCTCCTTATTAATTTACAGGGGAGTATATATATTGTACATCATTTTGTATATTGTCTAGTTAGGCATATCTTGTATATACCATCAAATTTTGGCTTATGGTCTTTGTAATATGTTTGTATGTTATCTATTGAGAAGCTCTTGATTTCATGTGAAATTACTAGTGTAACAATGAATACATAAGTGAATAATTAGAGTTTCTTTTTCGGTTATTGAGTATCTTAGGAAATGTGAAGAAATTTATTAGCACTACAAAAACTCGAAGTATTGGATATCATGTAGTAGGCCAACTCGGTCCAAGTTAAAAGACCTCGATTGGGCTCAATGTTATATGTTAGACACTTAGATACTTAGCTAAGATGCTTAGTGTATTGTTATGACTTGAATGAGTGACGCTTTGAGATTATTCAAGAGACTTACACCATAAAGTAAACTTCATATACTTTTTTAAAACCAACGGATGAAATTAATCAATGGTCATGATCTGAAAGTGTATGATATTACAATGAGATAACATGTACTATATAATCACACAAATTTTTGCATAAGGGTATTTTGGGCAATTAACTATATTTATAAAATGAAAATTTTGGATTTTTAGGGATAATTAATTCTCTTAATTTTAAAATCTGGATTTTTTAAATTAATTCAATTTAAATTCTAACCTAATTTGTAAACATAACTGATTTTATTCTGTCAGAATGTTTTTTTGTTAGAATGATGTTCTTTCATAATTTTATTCTATTAGAATATTATTAAAGACTAATATAATTCTTGATCTCATGTTGAAGAATGACAACATTCTAATATATTCTTATACATTCGAACTTAAATACAAATTCATACATATTCTTACAGACTAAAAGTCTTATACATTTTAATATAATTATACACATTCTAAAAGAATATCGACAAAATTGAATAAAATAACAACATTCTTAAACTGTGAGTGTGACAATAGAAATTGGATGTATACAATAATAAGGGACAATAGAAATTAAAATTCAAAATCATACATTGGAATTCAAAATCATAAATTAAACCAAAATAATACACAGACAAATTAATTATATTTTTGAACAATTTTCTCGAACAATATGAGTAGCTTTCACCAATCTCTATTGGCATATGAAATCAAACAAAATTAATTCACTTTATTCGGCATATAAAATCAAACCCATCAATATATACACAATATTGTGTGATTTTGATTAATATAAAAACCCATCAACTATATGAAGTAAATCAACAACAATTAGAATATAATTTATAATACCTTCGTGTAATTCTAATCCAAATAATTCAATCTATATTGGGTTTGACATAAACTAATACACAAAGGAATAGAAATTGTAAATTCAACACAAACCTTTTTTAAATCCAATGAACATTAGCTTCGTTTAAAAAAAAAATAAATAAATAAATAAATAAATAAATAAATACAAGTAGAAGAAATTCAATTGGAATTTACAAGTGCTCCTCCGTATTAATGTTACACACAAATCAAAAATCAAATCTCAAATCATCCATCAACTAGTGTATAAGAATAGCTATCGTGAAAGATATATCTATAACCTAATAATTTCACAAATAATAATTTTAAACCTTAAATGATCGGGAGAAATCTAGTGGTCAGTAAGGTCGTACCTGGTGTGGCAAAGTGCAATGGGCGACGGTGGCGCCGGTAGCCACAAGGAAGAAAGACGGCGGCGGCGATGGTGGAGTTGTCTGGTTTTTGCGCCGGTGGTGTAGTCGTGTGATGCCGCTTGTAAAACAGCCGACTTGCTTGATTTCTTTTTCTGTTACGATCGATGTATAAGTGGGTGAAGAAAAACAACATCCATGTGGTATAAGAGAAATATTAGGTCAATGTATTTATTTTATTTCCTTAAATGCAGAGATTTTATTAAATGATATCATTAATTGAAAGTGCAAAAACCGAAAATACCCCTTTTATTTAATTAATTGTTTAATTATTTGTTAATTTCTAATTGTTGCATTTAGGAACATAATGGTTGTTAGCAACATTTGAACCTCTCTTTCTTTCTCTCTCTTTATATATATATATATATATATATATATATATATATATATATATATATATATATATATATATATATAATGATTAGGCCCGGCCTAGACCGTAAGCAACATTAGCGACCACCTATGACCTATCTTTTCAAGGTAGCCTAAAACTTTATATGCTGTGTAATTTATAACTATATTTTTAAGGAAAAAATAACATAAAATATTGTTCAAATTTCCAAATTAGAAATGAGATCGGAGCCTAGAGGATAAAGGGAGCATGTTGTGTAACACTCGATTTCCAAAATGAATCATTTGATAACTTAAAGGAATCAAAAATAAGGTTTTTAAGAAAAAAACTTTATGCCACAATGTGGTATGGAGGATCACGATGTGGCATGCCAATTATAAGAATGCGGATCTGATGGCCGCTACGACGTGGCAAAAAGGAGGTCGCGGCGTAGAGGCTGTTGCAACCGAAGCCCATTGTTTTTAGGGTTTTCTCCATATTTAAAGGTGTTAACTTATGTATTAGGGCATCCTCCTCAACCTCCAAACCTCCAACATGAAACACTAACCTCCATGCATGTTTGAGAGCTTGTTTTCTTGATTTAGAGCTTATTCCTTGGATTTTTGGTAAAGCTTGTCGAAGATGGAAATTTATATTGGAGCAAGGAAGCAAGGAGTTGGTTTGGATCCATCATCTTCCTCTAATGTCTGAGTTATTTGAGGTATTTGAGGTATAAAGTTCATACCTTGACCCTTATTATTCTTGTTTCAAGTTTGAGTCCATTTTATGGGATTTTGGTCCCTTTCTTGGATGCTTTGGGAGTTTGAGGAACTCCAGAGCTTGTTGATGGTCTCTATGGTCCTTAGGTTTCTGAGAAATAAGTTGGAGTCGTGCTTAGAGCTACCTTGTATCCATGCTCAAGTTTTGGTCTCATTAAGGACTTATAGTTATAGATCTTGTCTTGTGTTGAAGTCCTAATAGATAAAGTTGAAAACTTTATCCATTAAGTCATTAAAAAGGACTAGAACTGAAGTTATGGGTTTAGATCTGTAAGGATTAAAAACTTAATAAAGTTTATGACCATCTGCCAGAAACCACGATGAGGCCAAGGGATTTCCACGACGTGGTTGTGCTCAGCAACGCGATTGTTTTGTCCTTAATTGGCCAAGAGTTTTCCACAACGTGGTGGAAGTTGACTAGTTGACCGCTGACTATTGTCTTTTTTACCAGTTTGACAGTGGGTATAACTTATAGGTTTGGGACTGTTAATCAAGGTGTGACCTTTGTTAGGTGTTAGTCAAGTTCACGGGGCTGTCGGTACAGGGAATTAAGAGTGTTGTAGTAGTCTCTGATTCTGCATTTCATGTGAGTTTCCTCAATATACTATGTGTTACAATGTATATCTTTGTATGATAGGTATAGTAATAGTGGTATGTTAGTTAGAGTACCGGTAGGTCGGTCATCGTCTAGTTGAGCACCCTAGGGGTTATATGTAGTCATGTAGGATAGCCTGAGTGTCACACCCCCGAACCAAACGGCGGAAACGTCTGAGGGCTGTTGTGACTCAATTGAATACCATCACAGTGAATATACATGAAACATAACATCATTCATCACCATGCATTGAAATATTACAACTGGTAGTGTTTACATTAATACATTGTTTCAAAACATTACATTCCCAAAAGTAGATTGTTCGATACTAGTTAAACAAACAACAAGACATTACTGAGTACATTTTTCCCTTCGATTTACCTATTACCTGAGAATACAAGTACTTTGAAAAACATCAACATATGAAATGTTGGTGAGTTCATAAGTAATGTTTGAAACATAATGTTTGTATTATTTTGAAAAACCACCAGAAAATCCGATATTTTCTGAAAAGATTATTGTAAGTAAGAAAAAGTGTGAAGATCCGTAGGTATGCTTGTTTATTTCTATAAGTGTGAAAAATTGTTGTACTTGGTATGCATCACGTAGGTGTAAGAGTTGAAATCCCTAGGAAAACCCGATGTTTTCCTAATACTTTAAATTAAGCGTTTATATATTATTATACCATTGCAACGTGTGTATTCGATGATTCCAGGTGACATCGGATTAGTCATGAGTAGTGAGTTGTTATAATCACGCATTAAAGAAATGACTAGCTTACAACTATACAAACGATCCCTTGGGCGTCGTCTGTACTACTCACCTAATCCAACCACCCTGACTTCCCATAGCCCCACGACCTAAGAAGAAAAGAGGGTGCGAAGCACGGTTAATTCCATGAGTCGTTAAAGGCTATCGTGAATGCGAAAGGCCCTTGGCCCAGCTCGCATTTGACTTCTCGACTTTACTAGCAGTGCCAAAGGACCCTTGGGGCCCAACAGCACATGAGTTATTGGAAGTCCTTTTACACGGTATTAGGTCGTATAAGACCCAATATCATGTAAGCGTGTTTCCTTCGGGCCTAAAGATCATGTCATTGGGCTAGCTAGGCCCAACAAGCACGATTTGAAACTTTCGGGCCCAAAGATGGTGTATCGACGTCTGGTGAATTCCCACATGTGTATTGACTTCCCGTAATTTCCGCGTGTGTATTGGAGTATCGTCGTGTTTAGATTTTTGATTCGTTATTGACTCGAGACCGAATCAATTCGTTTGGTAACGATTTTGGTGTTGAAGGTGTATTATATTTCGTCGGTAGTCGTGGTACTAGTATTTTGTCATAAAGGATTTATTGTTTAAAATATTAGAATTTTTCATTTTGAAGCCCTTTCTTGGATAAATTTACACTTTTAACCCTTTATATAAAAGAATTTCCATTTTAGTCCTTAAACCATTTTTCTTGACACTTTAGTATCAAAACTTGTTGAAAAGGTATTTTTCAGCCCCAATTTACTTGAAAAACAGTTTTAGTCCCTCAAAATGGAGTTTTTCTCGGTTGAAACCTCTATTCTCGCAATTTTTACAATTTTGACCGAAAATGGAAAATTTTTACATCTTTGGTCCCTTCTAAATTTGAAAAGCATTTTTAACCCTTGAAATGGACTTGGTACACTAGTAGTCCCCTGTTTTACAGAAAAGTGCAGTTTCAGCCCCTCTAGTTTGAAAATCTCGCAATTTGGGCTTTATTGGGCCGAAAAGTTCATTTTTGGCCCATTATGTTTAAAAATTCACATTTCAATCCTTCAAAAGGGTAAATTTCCAAGAATTACATTTTTGAAACTGTTTTGACTCATCTCATCCCTCAGAATTTGTATTTTGACATTTTGGGCCCTTTAGTTTTATATTTTTAGCATTTTGAGTCCAAAAATGGGTTTTAAGCCCACAGATGTTCATATTAACCAACTTGGTTATTTTTCTAGAAATGATTTGTGTGAAATAATATAATTTATACTAATTTCATACAACTTAATGTAGATCTTGGTTTTAAGGTCTTTTTGACTAGATCCAACACCACAATCACATAAGAACATATATACTAGCATAGAAATCACACAAAGCATACATATACTCATAGATCTACACATTTGCTTGTATTCTCCCCCCACGAAACTTATAAAAAACCGAAAAATAGGGGGTATGAAGCTCACCTTGAGTTGTGGTTTTGATTTGAAGAAGAAAAGGAAGAAAGTGAGGTGATTTTCGGCCCTAGCAACACCTTGATGAAGATCTCGAATTTGAGGTGGTTCTAAGATGCAAGATCATGATTTCATATGAGTTAAGAAGAGATTTTTGTATAGAACAAGGAGTCTAGAGTGTGGATTCAAGCATCAACTTACCTAGATGATGATTTTTGTGAAGAATCCTCCTTGCAAAGTCCTTGAATCTCGAAAATATGGAGGAGGTATTGGAGAGTTTTCTTGAGAGAAGAGTGAATGAAATGTGTGTGTGTGTGCTTGAACTCGGCCGAGAGCAAGAGAGAGAGAGAGAGAGAAAGAGATAGATCTTGAAGTGATATATGCATGGAAATATGAGATAAGATGCATGGAAACCCAATATGTAAAAATGAGGTGGCCATGAAAGTCAACTCTCCCTTTTTACATGGGCTTGGGCCGAGAATTAGAGAGGGAGAGAAAAGAATTTGGGCCTTGCATGCTTAAGCCTTTTTCATGTTTATGTTAAGTGGTGCTTGGTCCAAATAACCATAAATATGATTCTTATGACCTATTAGGGCTACACTAGGTTAAATATGGCCCAAAATGGTTCATATAATTGATTTATTTCATTCTAGGCCCAATATGGCCCAAAATGTTGAAATAAATGGAAGTGGGTCCAATTAGAGCCCATTTAAGAGTTCTAAGCCCCAGATGGTCAAATTGGAAGCTTATTGGTCCATTGGGTCCAATAAGGAAGTCCTAGACCAAAATGGACCTAAACAAGAACTTATAGAGTTTCCAATTGCTTGTTGACTATTTGTAATGCTTGTATGGTGTATTTGATTGCAATTTTGTTGTCATAGAATAAGCATCATACATGTTCTTATGTTTTTGGATTCATAATTTGACTTAAGTATTGTAGTTACAAGGCACAAAAATTCCTGATTGTGACATCATCCCCCCGTTAGAGGGAATTTCGTCCCGAAATTCTTTTGAAAGCTAGATTTCAGAATGCTAGAATAGGTGAGGGTACTTTTTCTTCATTGATCTTCGCGTTCCCACGTGAATTTTGGCCCATGCTTCGCGTTCCACCGTACTTTCACGATCGGGATGCGACTTTGCTTAGTACGCTTCACCTCCCTGTCCATAATTTCGACCGGTTCTTCAACGAACAGGAGATTCTCGTTGATTTCAATCTCGTCAAGGGGAACGACTAGTGTTTCATCCGATAGACACTTCTTTAGATTAGAAACATGGAACACGGGGTGCACACTGTTTAGCTCTGCGGGTAGTTGCAGTTTATACGCCACTGGACCTATTCGGGCGACGATCTCGAAGTGTCCAATGTAGCGTGGGTTCAGTTTTCCCCGTTTTCCGAAACGAATGACTCCCTTCAAAGGTGAGACTTTTAACAGTACTCGATCCCCGACCTGAAACTCTAAGGGCTTTCGACGTTTATCGGCGTAGCTCTTTTGTCGGTCGCGCGATGCTTGTAATCGAGCTCTGATTTGAACAATCTTTTCCGTGGTTTCACGAATGATCTCCGATCTCGTTAGTGCCTTGTCCTATGTGAGTGCCTTTGCTAGCTGGGTGTCGCCCACCTCAGCCCAACATTACGGTGATCTACACTTACGCCCGTACAGTGCTTGGAAAGGAGCGACCTTGATGCTCGAATGGTAACTGTTGTTATATGAGAATTTGACTAAAGGTAAGTGGGTATCCCAAGACTTCCCAAAGTCTATCACACATGCGCGAAGCATGTCTTCGAGCGTTTGAATGGTTCGTTCGCTTTGACCATCCGTTTGTGGGTGGTAAGCGGTGCTCATGTCGAGATGGGTTCCAAGTGCTTTCTGGAGTGATTGCCAAAAACGTGAAGTGAACCTACTGTCTATATCCGAGATAATAGACACTGGTACTCCGTGGAGTCTCACGATTTCTCGAATGTATAAACGCGTCAGCCTTTCCATCTTGTAGGATTCTTTTATTGGCAGGAAATGAGCGGATTTCGTCAGGCGGTCGACTATTACCCATATGGTGTCTAGTCCATCCGGCGTCTTGGGCAGCTTGGTCACAAAATCCATAGAAATCCCTTCCCATTTCCACTCAGGGATCACCGTTTGCTGTAATAATCCTGAGGGCTTCTGGTACTCCACCTTTACCTTGGCACAAGTAAGGCACTTACCAACATAGGTGGCAATTTATGCCTTCATGTTAGGCCACCAATAGTGTTGTTTAACATCCAAATACATCTTGTCCGAGCCGGAATGAATGGAGTATCGCGTCTTGTGAGCTTCCTTCATGACTACCTCCCTAAATCCTCCGAGTTTAGGGACCCAAATACGGTTCATGAAATAGTATACTCCGTCCTCTTTTACCTCTAGATTCTTCTCCATTCCGCGTAATGCTTCGCTTGCTTTGTTTTCCTTCTTCATGGCCTCCGACTGGGCTACCCCAATCTGAGTGGTTAATTGGGATTGGATGGTTATTGAGAGAGTTTTTGCACGACGATTAGAGTACTCCTTCCGGCTCAATGCGTCAGCTACCACGTTGGCCTTGCCCGGGTGGTACTTGATTTCACACTCGTGATCGTTTAATAATTCGAACCATCTTCGTTGCCTCATATTCAGCTCTTTTTGATTCAAGATATGCTGGAGACTTTTGTGGTCCGTGAAGATGGTGCACTTTGTACCATAAAGGTAATGCCTCCAAATCTTCAGAGCAAAGACCACGGCTCCCAATTCCAGATCGTGGGTTGTATAATTCACTTCGTGTGTCTTTAGTTGACGGGATGCGTAAGCTATCACTCTTCCACGCTGCATGAGAACGCAACCTAAGCCCTGATTTGACGCGTCACAGTAGACCACGAAATCTTCCGTTCCCTCCGGTAGAGATAGTACCGGGGCACTACAGAGGGCTTGCTTCAGGGTTCAGAATGCAACCTCTTGTTTGTCCGTCCATTTGAATGGTACGCCCTTTTGTGTAAGTGAGGTAAGTGGCTTGGCGATCTTAGAGAAGTTTTGAATGAACCTCCTATAGTAGCCTGCTAGACCTAAAAATTGACGAATTTCCGTGGGTGTTGTCGGGACGGCCCATCCTTCGACGGCTTTGACCTTGGAAGGATCCACATGAATTCCTTATTGACTAACAACATGACCTAGGAAGTTAACACTACGGAGCCAAAACTCACACTTGGAGAGTTTTGTGTACAACTTTTCTGATCGCAGAGTTTCTAGAATTTGTCGGAGATGTTGACCATGCTCTTCCTCGCTTCAGGAATAGACGAGAATGTCATCGATGAAGACAATGACAAAGTTGTCGAGGAATGGTCGACAGATTCGGTTCATCAGATCCATAAATGCAGCAGGGGCATTTGTTAGACCAAATGGCATTACGACAAATTCATAATGTCCGTAACGAGTTCGGAAAGCGGTTTTAGGAATATCCTCTTCCCGGACTTTGAGTTGATGGTATCCGGACCTTAGATCTATCTTAGAGAAGTAACTAGCTCCTTGGAGCTGGTCAAATAGATCGTCGATTCGTGGGAGTGGATAGCGATTTTTGACAGTGAGTTTATTTAACTTTCTGTAATTGATGCACATCCTAAAAGATCCGTCCTTCTTTTTGACAAACGGGACCGGAGCTCCCCATGGTGAGTAAATAGGTCGGATGAATCCCTTGTCTTGGAGTTCGCTGAGTTGACTGGATAATTCCTGCATTTCAGCAGGAGCTAGCTGGTAGGGCGATTTAGCTAGAGGGGTTACTCCTGGAACGAGGTCAATTCGGAATTCAACTTGCCTCTCCGGGGGTACTCCAGGAAGATCTTCAGGAAATACGTCTGGAAATTCACGTGCTACTGGAATATCTTGAAGGTTATTCTCTTCCTTGGTTTTATCCACTATGTGAGCCAAAAATGTCAAATCTTTCTTTCGTAGATGTTTTTGTGCCTGGATGCACGAGATGAGGCGAAGGTTCGTGCTAGGTTTGTCTCTGTAAATGCCTAGGGTTTCGTGATTAGCAAGGCGAAGGCGAACGGCCTTCTCGTGACACATAATCTCAGCATGGTAGAGGCTTAACCAGTCCATGCCAATAATCACATCGAAACCCCTAATGGACACAGGCATTAAGTCTATTCAAAAGACGTTTTGGTTCAGGGTTAGAGTACATTCGATGTAGATTCCCCCCGTGGATTCGGTTTTCCCATTGGCCATTTCCACCGTAAAGGTTTCATTGAGCTTCTGGGGTTGTTGTTTTAATAAATGCTTAAACTTATTGCTTACGAAACTTCGCTCCGCTCTGGTGTCAAATAGGATGCATGCATAAGTGTGGTTTGGGGGAAACGTACCGATAACAACTGCGGGATCCTGAATTGCTTCCCCCTGACCCATGGCCAGCACCTTCTCGTTCCTCCATTTCTAGGATTGTTGTCGTTAGGTCAATCGCGACGAAAATGCCCAGTCCTTCCGCACCCATAGCATGTGTGGCTAGGACCGGCGTTGTTGCCCCCAACATTGATGTTGTTGTTGATGCGGTTGTTGTTGTTGTTTCCCTGTTGTTGATTTTGAGGAGGGTAGGTCCTGCAGTACCTCACCGTGTGTCCCTTCCGATTGCAACTGGTGCACTGCAACTCCTTGCATTCTCCATTATGATGGAAACCGCACTTGTTGCACTTGGGAAGATTACAGGAATAAGGTCTAGGAGCATTTGGGGCAGCTAAGGCTGGAGCATGTGGTGTAGCTGGGACTTGCGCGGGTGGCAGCATTAACTGCCACTGTCTGCTGCTTCTTAGAAGTCTCGGAGCCTTGACGCCCCTTCCTTTTGTTGTTTTTCCCTTTCTTGCCATCACTTTCCTTCTTGGCCTCAGTCTCCGTTGGCTTATCCCCCTTCTTATTGTTGTGGTCATACAGCTTCTTTGCCAATCTTTTAGCACTGTTGAAAGTTTCGGGATTTGCAGCTATCACGTTTCCTTGGATCGGAGAGGTTAGTCCCCAGATGAATCGCTCGATCTTCTTTCCTTCCGAGGTGATCATACCCGGGCATAGCAGAGATAGTTCACTAAATCTTGATATGTAAGCATCGATATCCGCATTCCGCACAATGAGGTTCCACAGCTCCTGCTCCATTTTCTGGATCTCACCTCGTGGGCAGTATTCAGCCATCAACATTTCATTCATTTCTGACCACGACATGGAGTTGGCTACAGGGAGTGTCATGGCTTCCACGTGTCCGTTCCACCAAGTGAGCGCTTGATCAACGAAAGTGCATGCTGCAAACTTCACCTTTATTTCCTCCGGACAGTCGCATATCTCAAATATCGACTCCACCTTCTCGATCCATCGTTTCAGAGTGATCACCCCTCCAGTGCCGTTAAAGGTTCGTGGTTTAGCGTTTGTGAAGTCCTTGTAGGTACATGTTTTGGTGGGTCCTTGATTCATTCCGTTGTTCGAACTCCCGGCCCCTTGCCCGTTGACTCCTCCATTGTTCCCTTGATGAATTTGTGCCATCGCTGCAGTGACCGCAACAGAGACCGCTACCTGGAATGCGGCTGAGTCAACTTCGGGTGGGGTTGGTCCAGGGTTTCCGCTATTAGGTCGGCGAGGCATCTTTCTGTCATGAAACGGAAAAATGTTGAGTGTACGTGGCTTCCGTGTGGTTGTGATCCTACTGACTAGGTGTATGGCACGAACTTAAGTACTTATATCATGTAGCATACAATCATAGATTCGTAACACATAGCAATTTGTAATATCATAATAAAGCGTGTAAAAGTTTACTAATATTATCCACATTTGATACATGAAAATTTTGCTTGTAAGAGCATACATGAGTGACACTAGTTCGAAAGCATAACAGCTCTATGAGTAGTGTAGTCACTTAAACATAGAGCCTGGGTACATAGCATAGTTCCTAATGACCTAGTAAGATAACTCTATCTCTAGCCATGATGAGTTGTGCCCGGGGGTGGTGCCGAGGATGTGGATGCTCCCTGAAGACGAGCCACCTGTCGTTCCGCGTCCTGGAGTCAAGACTCCCACCTCACCTACCTCATGTGGAACTCTCAAAGAACGTCACGTGTCTCCTGTTCTACACGCTCGACCCTAGTCCACAACTGGCGTACCTGGTCGGCAGTGCTCTGAGTAAGGTCGCCAGTGTTCCGTAACCGTTTCACCATGACTGGAAGGGCTCGATCTGTCGGTCCTCCATCCCGCAGGTCAAAGAACTCTCGTGACATACCGTACGGGGGTCGTTGTCCCTGCCGTCTGCTCCATCTCCAGAGATCAATACCCCATGGAGGTGTAGGACCAGTGGGGCCCACCCGGTAAGCAGGCACCCTGATCGGGTAAGGGGGGTTGATGACCTCGGACTCTGCGTCCAAATCACCCCCTTCACTGCCATCGGGTTCCTCCTCAAATTTTCCTTCATCTTCTTCCTCCTCCTGTTCTTCTTCTGGTTCGGCAGGCTCACCCTCGACTCCTGCCTCCGGTTCCCCGTTAGATTCCTCTTCGGGGTCTTCCTCAGGCTCCTCGTCTAACCATCCGTTATTTCCCTGGTTAGGGAAATAAGGATCTTCGGGGTGATGAAAACCAACAATGATGTCTGCGAGAGTGTGTAAATATGCTAACATTATTCCTAGGATGCTACAACTATTGCATAGACTATGCAGGCGTTCTTCTCTTTTTGGTGATAAAGGGGTTTGTTTTCAGGTTCCCTAGCTATCGCGATCTCATCAGAACATGTGTTAGTTATACCTTGGAGGGAATGTAGTTGATCAGGCTGCATCCACTCCTTGATACCACTAAAAACAGTCCTGAATTAACCGGGATACTAGCGTTATCTTGTTTGGTTCGGCGTTATGTTCTTATTCCTAATGCAAGCAAGGGTGTTTTATTGTTGTGTTTTGCTTGTTTTGTTCAGAGTTGTGTTAGTCCCACTTTTGGTTTATAGTTGCATATCAATGTGTGGCTAGATATGCTAGTTCACTATAAACAAAGCTCTGATACCAACCTGTCACACCCCCGAACCAGACAGCGGAAACGTCTTAGGGCTGTTGTGACTCAATTGAATACCATCACAATGAATATACATGAAACATAACATCATTCATCACCATGCATTGAAATATTACAACTGGTAGTGTTTACATTAATACATTGTTTCAAAACATTACATTCCTAAAAGTAGATTGTTCGATACTAGTTAAACAAACAACAAGACATTACTGAGTACATTTTTCCCTTCGATTTACCTGTTACCTGAGAATACAAGTATTTTGAAAAACGTCAACATATGAAATGTTGGTGAGTTCATAAGTAATGTTTGAAACATAATGTTTGTATTATTTTGAAAAACCACCAGAAAATCCGATATTTTCTGAAAAGATTATTGTAAGTAAGAAAAAGTGTGAAGATCCGTAGGTATGCTTGTTTATTTCTATAAGTGTGAAAAATTGTTATACTTGGTATGCATCACGTAGGTGTAAGAGTTGAAATCCCTAGGAAAACCCGATGTTTTCCTAATACTTTAAATTAAGCGTTTATATATTATTATACCATTGCAACGTGTGTTTTCGATGATTCCAGGTGACATCGGATTAGTCATGAGTAGTGAGTTGTTATAATCACGCATTAAAGAAATGACTAGCTTACAACTATACAAACGATCCCTTGGGCGTCGTCTGTACTACTCACCTAATCCAACCACCCTGACTTCCCATAGCCCCACGACCTAAGAAGAAAAGAGGGTGTGAAGCCCCGTTAATTCCATGAGTCGTTAAAGGCTATCGCGAATGCGAAAGGCCCTTGGCCCAGCTCGCATTTGACTTCTCGACTTTACTAGTAGTGCCAAAGGACCCTTGGGGCCCAACAGCACATGAGTTATTGAAAGTCCTTTTACACGGTATTAGGTCGTATAAGACCCAATATCATGTAAGCACGTTTCCTTCGGGCCTAAAGATCATGTCATTGGGCTAGCTAGGCCCAACAAGCACGATTTGAAACTTTCGGGCCCAAAGATGGTGTATCGACGTCTGGTGAATTCCCACGTGTGTATTGACTTCCCGTAATTTCCGCGTGTATATTGGAGTATCGTTGTGTTTAGATTTTTGATTCGTTATTGACTCGAGACCGAATCAATTCGTTTGGTAACGATTTTGGTGTTGAAGGTGTATTATATTTCGTCGGTAGTCGTGGTACTAGTATTTTGTCATAAAGGATTTATTGTTTAAAATATTAGAATTTTTCATTTTGAAGCCCTTTCTTGGATAAATTTACACTTTTAACCCTTTATATAAAAGAATTTCCATTTTAGTCCTTAAACCATTTTTCTTGACACTTTAGTATCAAAACTTGTTGAAAAGGTATTTTTCAGCCCCAATTTACTTGAAAAACAGTTTTAGTCCCTCAAAATGGAGTTTTTCTCGGTTGAAACCTCTATTCTCGCAATTTTTACAATTTTGACCGAAAATGGAAAATTTTTACATCTTTGGTCCCTTCTAAATTTGAAAAGCATTTTTAACCCTTGAAATGGACTTGGTACACTAGTAGTCCCCTGTTTTACAGAAAAGTGCAGTTTCAGCCCCTCTAGTTTGAAAATCTCGCAATTTGGGCTTTATTGGGCCGAAAAGTTCATTTTTGGCCCATTATGTTTAAAAATTCACATTTCAATCCTTCAAAAGGGTAAATTTCCAAGAATTACATTTTTGAAACTGTTTTGACTCATCTCATCCCTCAGAATTTGTATTTTGACATTTTGGGCCCTTTAGTTTTATATTTTTAGCATTTTGAGTCCAAAAATGGGTTTTAAGCCCACAGATGTTCATATTAACCAACTTGGTTATTTTTCTAGAAATGATTTGTGTGAAATAATATAATTTATACTAATTTCATACAACTTAATGTAGATCTTGGTTTTAAGGTCTTTTTGACTAGATCCAACACCACAATCACATAAGAACATATATACTAGCATAGAAATCACACAAAGCATACATATACTCATAGATCTACACATTTGCTTGTATTCTCCCCCCACGAAACTTATAAAAAACCGAAAAATAGGGGGTATGAAGCTCACCTTGAGTTGTGGTTTTGATTTGAAGAAGAAAAGGAAGAAAGTGAGGTGATTTTCGGCCCTAGCAACACCTTGATGAAGATCTCGAATTTGAGGTGGTTCTAAGATGCAAGATCATGATTTCATATGAGTTAAGAAGAGATTTTTGTATAGAACAAGGAGTCTAGAGTGTGGATTCAAGCATCAACTTACCTAGATGATGATTTTTGTGAAGAATCCTCCTTGCAAAGTCCTTGAATCTCGAAAATATGGAGGAGGTATGGGAGAGTTTTCTTGAGAGAAGAGTGAGTGAAATGTGTGTGTGTGCTTGAACTCGGCCGAGAGCAAGAGAGAGAGAGAGAGAGAGAGAGAGAGAGAGAAAGAGATAGATCTTAAAGTGATATATGCATGGAAATATGAGATAAGATGCATGGAAACCCAATATGTAAAAATGAGGTGGCCATGAAAGTCAACTCTCCCTTTTTACATGGGCTTGGGCCGAGAATTAGAGAGGGAGAGAAAAGAATTTGGGCCTTGCATGCTTAAGCCTTTTTCATGTTTATGTTAAGTGGTGCTTGGTCCAAATAACCATAAATATGATTCTTATGACCTATTAGGGCTACACTAGGTTAAATATGGCCCAAAATGGTTCATATAATTGATTTATTTCATTATAGGCCCAATATGGCCCAAAATGTTGAAATAAATGGAAGTGGGTCCAATTAGAGCCCATTTAAGAGTTCTAAGCCCCAGATGGTCAAATTGGAAGCTTATTGGTCCATTGGGTCCAATAAGGAAGTCCTAGACCAAAATGGACCTAAACAAGAACTTATAGAGTTTCCAATTGCTTGTTGACTATTTGTAATGCTTGTATGGTGTATTTGATTGCAATTTTGTTGTCATAGAATAAGCATCATACATGTTCTTATGTTTTTGGATTCATAATTTGACTTAAGTATTGTAGTTACAAGGCACAAAAATTCCTGATTGTGACACTGAGAACTCTTTATCTAGGTTTTTTTTTTGCATGTTCCTTATTTGGTTGTGGCTCTAAAGTGAGATTACTTGTTCAACTGTCTATCTCACTTTTGATTATATATAAGTATAATGATGAATTCATTGGAGATCTGTCTGTTGTGGCGTAATGTATTGTATGAGACCCTGTATGCAGTAGTGGGCTGTTAGACAGATAGACTAGTATAGTCAATTTCATGTGTTTGATGTTCTTTATTGATTGTTTGTTTACTATATATATATATATATATATATATATATATATATATATATATATATATATATATATATATATATATATATATATATATATATATTCTTTACAAAAGATTTTTTTTGAAGTATGCAAGTTCTTATAAGAGTTAAACAGTTAAACTACGAAGTACATGCAATCATACATTTATTTTTCCTTATATATCACTTACATAACACCTATATAATGAAAAATACTGAACAACAAAAATACAAATCAAGTTTTTCATCTTCTCCAACATGATTACACCCTCGTAACCGGTGAAAAAAAACTGAAAAATAAAATTAAAAACAAACTACATTCAACAATATATTTCATAATCTTCTAATTCAATGGCGCCTTTCCACATCTTAATGCATTCAATGGGATGTCATATTCAGTGCGAGAACTCTTTTCATCATTCCAAACTTTCGTATACAACTCCTGTCCCAAATATCTCCTTGGCCAAATTGCAGACCTCAGATTCCACATCCCCTTGTTGTCCATAGAAACCAATATCGCACTCCATGAATTTGGATACACCTAACACCAAATCACAAAATAATCAGCAACCAAATCTACTTTCATACCAAAAAAAAATCACAACTTTAATTAATATTTTATACCTGCATAGTGTGTCTTGTTGTAGCATCATTCAGATTATAAAATCTTTTCCTAAGTGTAGCATTCCACTGCCCAGATCCAAACCTATACAAATTACAACAAATCAAGATTCAAGAAATGTGATTTTAATTCTTTTTAAAAGAAAATATAAAAGTGACTTATCAGTTATCAATTTATCACTTACCCAACAGCCCAAAAATCAGACCCATCAAGATGCCATGATTGAATAGTTCCCTCATTGTTTTGGAAGACAATTTCAACAAAGTCATGAAGAGTGAACCCCATAACAGAGGCACCAATAACAGGAGGGGTTGAAGGAGGTGAATCTTTGATTGAGCTTAAGTGGAAGACTCCAGGAATGTTATAAAAATCAGCAATCTTCAATGGAGTTTCTGGGTTAGCATACGACACCTGATTCACAGCATACCTAAGTTTTCCATTAATATTTTCAGCTGAATTAGCAAGCACAACTGTTCTTGTTACTGGAATTGTTCCATAGTGATATGAGCCTTGAGGGTTAGGTCTAGCTGCATTTGCTGTTAAATTCCATCTGATTGTTCTTGCTTGTTTCATTGACCAATGAATTTCATAGGTGGGACCCCATGGTAGTGGTAAAGAAGCTTTGGTGGTGGAGCCATCATAGTGGAGGGTTGATGTAGCTGTAAGAACTGGTTTGGTGAAACGAGTTGAAGCAACAATGAAGTAGTCTTTTAGAGGAGCATTAAGGTTGACCAAGAAAGAAGCGGATTGACCAACATGAATGTCTAGTGATTCGTATGATTCTTGTAAAGTATGTGATCCTTCAGTTTCGACAAGTGTCAGTGTATGGTTTTGGATTCTGAAGTTAATTGAAGTGGTTAAGGCCACATTTGATACTCTAAACATGTACCTTTGACCTGAAAGATTATCATATATTAGAAAGAAGTCAAGACTCAAGAACCCATGTCATGTTGAGTTTATAGGGTATGAAAAATGTAACCTTTTTGAGTTGTGAAAGAGGTTGATTGAACATGACCATTGATTAGTAGAGCATCAGCCATGGGAAGAGTTTTCCCAGAGTCGAGTGTTTGTTGTAGTGTCTGAAAAAGAACCTTATTAATTTAACTGTTTGTCTACAGTGTAACTGAGAAGGATGAAAGGGAAAGAAAGAAAATTAGAAAATACCTTGTGATCTGATTTCCACCAGTCACTGATGAGTAAAGTGAATTCCTCAACTGGTTTGAGATATGGGACAAAAATCACAGCTCTTGCTCGGATATTAATTGCTCCAAAACCACCAACAGCTCTATGCATCTTGGTTGAAGGGAAGTAGGAATAGGTTCCAATTTGATCTTTCATTTGCATTTGGTATGTCCAGTTTGAGTTTGGTGGGATTGGGCAGTTTGTCCCCAAAACTCCATCTTGCCATGAGGTCTTTCTTTGTTTGATACCATTCCTATAGTAGCGAGTTAATATGAGACATGATCACAAAAAGCAAAAAAGAACACAAAATCAAATCAGAGGAAAGTACTTACCAGGTGAGAAGAAAGGGCTCATCCAGCTTGTTAATGACATTGACAATTACATTGTCGTTGGTGATACAGTCAATGGTTGGGCCTGGGAACTTCCCATTGACAAGTATGCCCTAAAGTAATGGTAGACAAGAAGAGATTATAAGTTAAAGATATCATCATCATCATCATCATCTTGAAGTGTGCAATAAGTAGAAGTGTGTTGACTATTACCCTTTGTGAAACACCAAGAGGAGAAATTTGTCCGTATGTAACTTCAAATGTAAAAAATCTGTATGGGTCTTCAGCCTTCACAAAGAAGACACATAACCAAGCCAAAAGTCCAAGATAAAATGGTCGGATGATGGCCTGATTCATGTTGTCTGAGTATGTCCTTCCAAGAATCTAATACCTGTACCATTAAATGATGGATTCAAACAAAACGATCGTCAGATCATGAGAAACTAATAGGTAACTGTATAGCTAGTCTTAAAAGAAGTAGATAAGACACCCATAATAGCTCCATGCAAACTAATTAACACATACTGTATCAAGTGTGCATGACTGTTATTGACTGCACATACAAAACTTGGCATTAAACCAAATATGTAAAGCAGTGCAATATGCAGCAAATAACTCATGTTCACAGTGTGACAGGATGGCAAATAACTCATTCAGGTTAGCAAGAGAAATCAAATACTTACAGTATTGGAAGAAGCAGAGCAGGATGAACCTCCCGCGTATGAATTGAAAGGGAATGAACAAAAGCGAGGAGATGAAAGTTTGATGATCAGAGACAAGTCCATTGGACAATTTATATACGAAGACAACGCCGAGAACATTTCATCGATTAAGAGAGTAACATGGAATCGATTTCGAAAATAGAAGCGAGATCTATTACGCCGTACTTCAAGGTGATCATTAATTAGCGGTGAGGAGTAATAGCAGCCCATGATTTTCAAAATGGGAAACTAATATTGAGATCTATTTGACCCAAGATAATTAATTGTCCCACTTCGTCAACAGGTTTATGCAAATTGAGACTCGACGATTAAACCCTAGAATGTCGCAGTGGAGAACGGATCAATCATAAATGCGTTCAAAAAACTTCCTTTGATTAATGATCTAAAGCTGAAGACTTTATGAAGAGAGAAGTGAAAGGGTTAGGGTTTATGCTAATCGCACATGGAAACAAGGCGCCAACCCGACCGGAAGCTTCTGTCAATCGTGCAGAAACCCTTCTTTCTTTACGCGCCAAAACACTATGTTTTATTTTATTTTTAAATAATATAAAATTTTATTATTAAAAAAAAAATGAAAATGAAACATGTTAAAAGTTAAAACAGAAAAGAACTATTCAAAATATATTTTAATTGTATACATTCCCTAAAATTTATTCATTCAAATAAATTAAATATTTTATTCTTTTTAAGTATTTCTAACATGCCAATTTGTTTACCAAATTAAGACGAACTAAATTGCAAACTCTAATATAAACCAACAATAAGATGCTTGATAGCATATGTCCATATTGATAGCATGTATGATTCATTTAAGTTTTTAGTGGTTATATTTTTGTATCATCCATGTTTAGTATGAGCTGTATTCTATATGTTTGAATGACAATTTTTTAGTCTTAAGATAATAAACCACTGTAGTTAATAAAATATAAATTATAGTTATAATAGTAGGTGAAAGTCAAAGTATTAACAAATGGAAAGTGCATTCCGAGGTGTGATCAAAAGTCAGAGTGTTCATATCTAATGACCTTTAATTAAAAAATGGTTTCCAAGTTTATTACTAGGAGTTAGACCTGTAAATCCGTATCTGCTTGTCGTGTATTTGTGTCTGACATGAATTTACACGACACGAATTTGTTAAACATGAACACGACACGAATTATAAAACGTGTTTGGAGTATCAAACACGAACACGACACGTAAAAAATTCGTGTGACACGTGACACGACACGAATACACACGTTTTCAGTCGTGTTACACGAAAACACGAATAGACACGTTTTTAATGGCTTTTTTTTAAGCTAGGGCTATAAACTAATTATTGAATTTTACGAAATTGGTCCCTAATATATTATAAATATAAAATTTAACCCTAAAGTATATATGTTTATATATGTGTTTATACGTGTCATGTGTCAACACGAATTTGTATTGTGTCTTATACGTGTCTAAACAGTTAAATTCGTGTTTGACACATATAAGACACGAAACACGAATTTATAATATGTGTCAGACACGAATAAACACGAATTTCTAAAACACATACACGGAAAACTCATATCGTGTTCGTGTCGTGTTAATCGTGTCGTGTATCAAATTGCCAGGTCTACTAGGAGTTTAAGGTTATTTGATTTTTATATGAGATTTTGTACGATGCATTTTAAATAAGGAAATTGAGTTATCTACCTATTTTTTTGGATTTTATTTAAAATATAAACAATTTTTTCAAAAAAAAACTAACCATTTGGTCCGGAATTGGTCATTCCGACCCGAAAACCGGCTCAAGCTCAATATTGTAGCCCAGTGGTATATATATGAGTTTCACACACAAAAAACCCGGAATACGCGTTTTGGAATTTGTAGATCTGAAGCATGATCTACCCGCAATGCGGACCAAATTTTCAACATGGATTCGTCAAAACACGTAATTTTTACACTTTAAGTTACTTTGTACAACGATTTATGTATTCTTGAATTGTTCGGAATGATCCAGAATACGAGGAACAACTCCAGAATATTATGATCAAATATGTGTTATCCTTTTTTTATTTTTTTCTCGTTGTACGTGTATGAATCTCATGTAAGTACTTTGTAATGTGTTTCGGATCACTTGTTTTAGTCCGAAATTAGGTATTATAGAGGTTCCAGAATGGTAATGTAGATCCGGAACACGATGAACGTGATCCAGACCCAATGATCTATTCCGGAA
Source organism: Lactuca sativa (assembly GCF_002870075.4). Lineage (NCBI taxonomy): Eukaryota > Viridiplantae > Streptophyta > Magnoliopsida > Asterales > Asteraceae > Lactuca > Lactuca sativa. The sequence continues at coordinate 180,029,125 of NC_056624.2, read as the reverse complement.
TGATGTTACGGGATATTAATTCAGAATAATTATACTTATAATTTTTTTCTAAGTATTGTTTAATAATCCATGTTAGTCCAAAGGCGAGTTTGCATGGATGTTAAAAATATGGGGTTTACAGACGATGAAGTTGTATTTCATTTACAGAAGATATCAGAATTGCGCCTAATAAAGATAAAACCAAAAAACAATAATTTTATTATTTTAATATATTTTTACGGTAATGTATTAAAATGTTCTTGAAAATTTGTTTTTGCAGATAAAGAAAAAAGATGTCGAGTTTCACAATAAGATAAAAAAAAAAATCAGCAAAGACACCTATAAAATTAAGAAATAAATCAGAAATGATGTTAAAACTTAAATTGAAAACAGATAGAACTCCGAAAGATGACACCGGAGCAAGTGCAGACAAACCTGTTATGATAGACTAGTCGCAATTATATTTTTTTTCCTTATGGATATGTTTCACCAAGTGTTTTTTATTATTATCGAATACTTTTATGCATATTGGTTTTTAAATAATATATTAATGTAATTTATGTATATTCTATTTGCAGTCTCTAACATCCAGAGACTCGAACGATGATGATGAGTTTCCTATAAAGTATGTTATATCATGTCTTGAAGACGAGCAACGACGTCTTGTTGATACGACTGCATTAGAAATTATTCGTGATTATCAACGTGCTAAACAACGAATGGTAATACTTGAAATCCCATTACCTCCTTTACCGAATGAGGACCGGAGAAAAGTAGCATTATATAACATGTAAATGCTCATCATTATCATGTCTGAAGATATACAACAATTTGTGAACACAATGGACATCATCGAAGAAACACGTAGGAAAACTCCGACAATAGAAGATCGAGTCGAATTGACTGATAATGTTTCAAACTAATTGAGAGCTACATTGAATTGTTTGAAAATCATGTGGACATGGCTAGTTTACATCGGATGCAAGTTCCTATTTATCGGCCAGAAATGTAATCTAATTTAAATACGGATATTGTAATGTCTTTTGAAACTGAATTTTGTAAAAGGAACGGTATAAATCATAATACATACTTAGATTGGTTTCCACCAATTAGGAACTTGTAAGGGATACATATTTTGGTCTCAGTCAACAAAATCCTCTCTAATTCTAACAATATCTGTTAGACGGTCCCGTTATGCACAAAGCTTATTGATCTTCGCAATTGCATTTTCAATCCACTTCTTAGCTTGTTTTCACTCCTTTCATAGCTTCAACAACCCATTTTTCTTTTTCATTTACTTGTTCCGCTAGATCGTCTAAACGTTGATTTAGTGTGCGATTTCTTTCAAAGTCCATTTCGTTTGCTTCTTTAGCAACCTTCATAGATTAGAAAACATCATCAAGCATTTTATCTAGGAGTGGTAAATCTGCGCCTTCCGGAATTATTTGAACAAACATAACAATCTTCTTCTTCAAAATGCCAAACACCATCATGAGATTAACTCATTCCAATTTTTTTCCTACGTTAAGGTCCAAAAGCAATGTCCAGAACAAGTGTCTGAAATACGTAATTCTGGAAAGTGGCCCTGGAATGAGATTTTGGAATGAGGGTCCGAAATACTATCAGGAATCTATGACATTTACTGTTCTGAATGACCACACATACTGTCAGGAATCTATGACTTTTACTGTTGGGAATGACTACACATATGTCAAGAATCTTTGACAATTACTGTTCTAAATGACAAAACATACTGCAACCTATGAATATAGAGTCAAAGTCTATGAGGATGTATGCTAGGTTAATTTTAAGGTACAAAAGCAATGTCTGGAACAAGGGTCTGAAATAGCTAGTCCGGTACATGGCTCAGGAATGAGGGTCTGGAATACTGTCGGGAATCTATGACATTTACTGTTCGGAATGACTACACATACTGTTGTATAACAAACCAATAGACGCGCAAGGAAACTGACAAATAATATTAAGAATTATATGTCGATTAGTTGCGAATAATAGATCCAATTATTATTATTATATTTACCAAGTTTCGTCTAGAAATCGGATCTATCCTTCTCGATAAGATTTGATTATAAGAAAGGTAGAAGAAGACTGTCCTGTTATTGGACGAATTAACCATAAGACATAAAAGTAAAACCGACCTGTTGATCTTGAAGCAACTGGATGGATCAGACTCCTGTCCTTAAAGGTTTTTATTTCGCTTGTATTGGCTGTAAGCAACAGAGTAAAACCCCAAGATTTAATGCAGCTTGATCGATATTCCAACAGCACTGGAAATCGACAAACACAAAGTGACTACTTGGAAACCAGAAGAGAAAAAAACGCAGAGAGAGGGTGAGAGCTTTCAGATTTCGTGAGGTGTTAATGCAGCTCCTAGGGAGCTGTATTTATAGGTATTGTAACCCTAGAAGGCATCAAACAGCCCCCCATAGGCTGGCCCCAGAAACCCTAGGGCGACAACTTGCTCTCCAAGCAAGCCGTTTCCTGATCGTTCTAGAATACCCTGACTTGGCCTCCACGAAGTCAACGGCGGTCAACCATTTGACCGGATCGGTCAAACCGGCTTGACCTGAACCCGTCAAAAAATAAAAGCTCCTCAGCGACCAATGCATCGTGCGAAGTGCAAAGTGCGCCTAAATCGCGCCATTTCGCGCACTCGCGGCATCGGCTAGTGCTAGGCTAGGCTAGGTGCGCGCGTGGGCTTGGCCCATTTCTTTGATCCACTAAAGCCTTTGAAGGCTTACCAAAGGAATAGGCTTATAAACCCACAAAAGTTTCTTCCCCCCACCAATGTGGGATATAAAGGAAATTGCCAACTTGCAATTCCTTTATATATAAAGTTCAAACAATCCCCCACCAAGTTGGCAAGTTTCCTTTCACTCAGACAGATGATGTCACTTGGGTGTCACGAAGATTAAACCCTAGTTTAATGAGAACAAACAAGAAGAGACAGATTCAATGGTATCCTTATAGGTTTAAACCATGAACCTAGACGACCTCTCCGGTTCACCCCCACACATCACAAGTCATATTTGTGTTCTCCCTAAGCGCTATTATGGCCATGCGCTATAAATCCTTTTCATGACCCTTTAGAAGATAAACCACTAATCTTCACTTGAGGCGGCACCACCTCTAGATCATATAGGCAAAGTTTTACAACATCTTCGTTGCTTAGATGTCTCCAAAACTATGTTAAGTGTCGTAACTCAACCTCATTCTCGGCAACGACGTACTATCCTACCTCACATGGATCTATCATGAATGATAGTACCTTCTATCGTTAGTGATTTCGTTGTTACCCTTTAAACTTGAAAAATTAGGAGCACTAATAACAAGTTGGGTTTCCATCACTAAACGATTCTATTGTGGTTTTAGACCCATGACTCTCGTGGTAGATGTAACCAAATCTCTCGTCAGATGTTTGGTAAACGGATCAGCCAAGTTCCTACTTGTCTTGACATAGACAACCTTGATGGTACCACTTTCAATTAGTTGTCTCACAAAATTGTGATGCAAACCTACATGTCTTGACTTCCCATTATATACTTTAGACAGTGTGGCCTCACTGTCATAGTACATGGGTATTGAAGGCATCGGAATATACCACAAACGAATATCCATAAGTAGATCTCGAATCCACTCTGCCTCTTTGCCTGCTGCTGCTAAGGCAATTAGCTCTGCTTCCATCGTTGAATGAGCTATGCATGTCTGTTTCTTGCTCGCCCAAGCAACAGCACCACCAGCTAGAGTATAAATCCAACCACTTGTTGATTTTGAATCACTAGTGTGATCAATCCAGCTGGCATTAGAATAACCTTCAAGTATTCCATTAGATGACGAATATGTCAACTCAAAAGTACTTGTCCTTTTCAGGTATCCTAGTACTCTACCCACTGCCTTCCAGTGCTCCGTCCCTGGATTAACAGTGTACTGACTCAATTTGCTTACAGCGAATGCGATGCCAGGTCGCGTGTAGTGAGTAGCATACATCATACTTCCTACTGCACTAGCATATTCTAGTTGAGCCACTGCTCGACCAGAATTCACCTTCAGTTTTACACTTGAATCAAAAGGAGTATTGAATTCCTTAATGCTCAAATGTTGAAACTTTGTCAGAATTTTCTCTATGTAATGAGATTGACTCAGAGAAATCTGACCACCTGTCCTCTTCACCTTGATACCAAGAATAGTATCTACTTCTCCAAGATCTTTCATCTTAAAGTTCGAGGACATGTATTTCTTCGTCTCAAGAATACCTTCTAGGTGAGTGCCAATGATCAGTATATCATCAACATAAAGACATATAACTACTATATAATCAGATGTATATTTAGAATAAATACACCTGTCAGCACTGTTGTGCTGAAAACCAAATGCAGTCACAGTGGTGTCAAATCTCTCTTGCCACTGTTTGGGAGCTTGTTTCAACCCATACAAAGACTTAACAAGTCTACATACTTTGTTTTCTTGTCTAGGTATTACGAAACCTTCAGGTTACTCCAGGTAAATCTCATATTTGAGAAAACCATTCAGAAAGGCTGTCTTCACATCCATCTGATGAATGTACAATCCTTTCAAAGCTGATATTGCTATGAGAGTTCTAATTGAACTAATTCTAGCAACTGGGGCATAGGTATCAAAATAATCGATCCCTTCTTGCTGCCTATAGCCCTTTGCAACCAACCTTGCTTTATAGGCAGATATGGATCCATCAGGATGATATTTCTTCTTGAATATCCATTTGGATCCTATGGGTCTTCTCCCCTTGGGTAGATAAGCTAACTCCCAAGTTCCGTTACCCATAATTGAATCCATTCCGTAATTGATTGCTTCCTTCCACAGAGGAGCATCCCGAGACGTCATGGCTTCTGTAAAGGTCTTAGGATCATCATCCAAATTAATTGAAAAGATGACCTCTCTCGTCACTTTCTTTTGTGTTCCTTCCACCAAATAAGAATAGAAATCTTCTCCAAAGGTTTTCTTAGTTCTAGCCCTAGTACTTCTCCTTGGTTCCTCCACAATGGGAGGAGGTGGGAGTATTTCTCGAGAGGTACTTGTAGGTGTTGTATGACTAGAGTTTTCTTCATCCTTAGAAAACTTGTCCTCAAAGAAATCCACATCTCTAGATTCCACAAAAACACCTGAATCAATATCTAGTAACCGGTAAGTGCTGCTATTTTGAGCATATCCAATAAATATACTCTTATTAGCTCGTGCTCCTAATTTGGTTCGCTTAGGATCGGGAGTCCGATAATAAGCAACACACCCCCACACTTTCAAATAGTCTAGGTTAGGCTTTCTACATTTCCACAACTCATAAGGACTTGTAGGAATCACTCGACTAGTGATCCTATTATGAACATAACAAGCAGTCAATAGTGCTTCCCCCCCACAGATTTTTTGGTTGACCCGATTGGTTCAACATACAGTTGACCATCTCACAAAGGGTTCGGTTCTTTCTTTCAGCCAAACCATTCTGTTGGGGAGTGTATGGTGATGTTCTCTCATGTTTGATTCCATTCTCATCGCAGAATGTGTCAAACTCTAGGTTGAAATATTCTCCGCCTCTGTCCGGGCGAAGAATTTTGATGTGTCTTTCAAGTTGATTTTCGACCTCAACCTTATATTGTTTAAATGCATCAAAAGCTTCATCTTTTGATCTCAGAAAATAAACATGTAGATATCTACTGAAGTCATCATAAAATGTGATGAAATACCTTTTTCCTCCTCGAGTAAGGATTCCATTTAACTCACATATATCAGAATGAATCAACTCAAGTAATGAAGTGTTTCTCTTAACTGATGGAAATGGTTTCTTAGTGAACTTTGATTTTACACATGTTTCACATTTTTCAAAATCTTTTGTTTCATATTTTAACATACCTTTAGTTTGCATTTTTTTTCAAGGTTTTTAACATTAGTGTGAGTTAAACGTTTATGCCATAAACAAATTGAACAAACAATATAACCAGAAAAGTTCACTTCATTCACATTAGCAACCAATCCATCAATTACATCATTACCAACACTCGACACACTAGCAGCACTAGAAACACCACTCTCAACACTAGGACCACTCATATTACCCTCATCACTAAGACACAAGCGATACATTCCCGAAGTATTGTTCGCCCTCCCAACATGTCTTATGCCTTTAGTGATCACAATTTTGCCTCTCTCAAGCACCATCTTGAACCCACCCTTGTCAAACTTGTCCGCAGAAACCAAACCCTTCGAGATAGTAGGAACATGAAGAACATCTCGAAGAGTCACCCATTCACCACGTGTGAACTTTAACCGAACATCACCCTTTCCTAGAACTTCAGCTCTGTGGCCATCAGCACAGACGACAACCGTCCCTTGTGGCATGGGGTGGTAGGTGCTAAAGCTCTCTCGATGCCCACAAACATGCACAGTGGCTCCAGTGTCCATGAACCAACCTCGAGCACAGATTGCTCGAGTAAGAGAGGAGATCATGAAAATCTCTCCAAGGTTCACACTAGCCACCATGTCAGTCACCTTCTCGACTGCGTGTGCAACCGGTACTGATTTGCGATCTTTGCATTCTCTCGCATAGTGCCCAATCTCTCCACAGACGTGGCAAGGACCGGCCCTTTTTGGCTTTGAGTTGGGATTCTGATGACCCGGTTTCTTGAAGCTTTGTTTCATGGGTCCAAGGTTCTTCTTGTTCTGTCCCCCATACTTGCCTTTTTGGCTAGAACTCCCAGCTGACACTTGATGCACACTTTGTCCAACTTTACCTCGCATGTCCCTGATGCGAGTTTCCTCCTCAATGCGAAGGTGTTTCATCAGATCATCCAAGGAGTAGTCCTAAGATTTGTGCATCATTCTCTTAGAGAAATCTTTCCACGAGGGTGGCAGTTTTGCGATGATCGCACCAACCTAAAAGAGTTCTGGAAGAGAGATGGTGAGTGCGTTCAACTTGTTGACCATGACTTGGAGTTCATGCACTTGCTCCATAATCGATTTGTCATCAACCATTTGAAACTCAAGATACTTGGACACAAGGTACTTGTTAGTACCTTCCTCATGTGCCTTGTACTTAAGTTCCAATGTATTCCATAGCTCTTTTGGATCTTTGACCGGCGAGTAAAGATCATAGAGCCGATCAGATAAGGAATTCTTGATGTGACCCGCACACAATTCCTTGGATTCTCTATGCAGAATCCTTTGCTTTTCCAGTTCTGTAATGACCGCTGGGTCTACAGATTCCCCCTCCTTGGGAATTGGATCATCAGGAATTGGTGCCAGTTTTGGGTCCAACACAAAGGAGAGCTTCAAGACATGAAGCATGAACTTGACCTTTTCGGCCCAACGAGTGTAGTTCTGACCATCGAATTGGTCAAGTTTGGCAAACTCTTGGTTCATGAAGTGGAGGCTAGCAGTAGTGTCCATTAGTCTGTTGATTTATCACAAAAGTAAAAACCTTTAAGAATGTTGTATATCAAACCAATAGACGCGCAAGGAAACCGACAAATAATATTGAGAATTGTATGTCGATTAGTTGCGAATAATAGATCCAATTATTATTATTATATTTACCAAGTTTCGTCTAGAAATCAGATCTATCCTTCTCGATTAGATCTGATTAAAAGAAAGGTAGAAGAAGACTGTCCTGTTATTGGACGAATTAACCACAAGACATAAAAGTAAAACCGACCTGTTGATCTTGAAGCAACTGCACGGATCAGACTCCTGTCCTTAAAGGTTTTTACTTCGCTTGTACTGGCTGTAAGCAATAGAGTAAAACCCCAGGATTTAATGCAGCTTGATCGATATTCCAACAACACTGGAAATCAACAAACACAAAGCGACCACTTGGAAACCAGAAGAGAAAAAACGCAGAGAGAGGGTGAGAGCTTTCAGATTTCGTGAGGTGTTAATGCAGCTTCTAGGGAGCTGTATTTATAGCTATTGTAACCATAGAAGGCATCAACTGTGACATCCCCAAAATCACGGCCAGAAAAGACCGGTTTGTTTATGCTTTGTTTAAAAATCAGAGTAACATTTTAAATGAAAGTGTTGCGGAATTTGTCCCAAAACAAAATATGATAAAGATTTATCAAAAGCATTTCCGTAGAAATGTATTTCATTAAAAGACTTGGGATGTCATGTTCGTACAGATCAAAAGCATAAATAGTACAATATAAGCCTTACTACATTATTTCATATCTACAGGCCTATATCTGTAATCCCTCGTCCAACATCATATCTATGCTCAAGCGCCACTACCTGTAATACATAAAACTGAGTGGGTCAGGCTTGGGAGCCTGGTGAGCACATAGGGTTTTCAACCCACAATAAATAAGTTTATTAACTTCATTAAATTAAACAAACCCGATTACCCGTTCCCGTTATCCTCACATTACGTCCCTAAGCATCTATCATAAGGGACCTATCCTAAGGATTATCATCGGGACGGACACTACTGCTAAGGGGATTCCTCAACAATAAATGTCCTTAAGGCAACCATGTGGGGGATGGAGTACATCTGGTGAGCACACAGTTCAAATAAACACACAGTTCGAATAAACACCTACAGGTTGCGAGCCTGCTAGTGTTCCACTGGACTGTCTAGAATAGTCCGTGGTCGTCATCTATACTCCGCTAGATGACTAGATCATCAATAACATCTATAATGAGGCCTCTCATTATTTCATTTTATCACACAACAACTAATACATCTACCCATGTTTTACCCCAACATTTTCGTAGATATAAAATAAATATACAGTTTAAATCTTTGAAAACATGTATAAAAATGTTCATCTAGCATAGATAGCAAGTATTCAGGTAATATGCACACATAGCACGTAATTTATATAAAATACTTCATATCTATGTGTAAGCTGAAAGTAACTATGCACTCACAACACGTAATATATATAAATATTCATATATATGTGTAAGCTGAAAGTAACTATGCACTCACAACACGTAATATATATAAATACTTCATATCTATGTGTAAGCTGAAAGTAACTATGCACTCACAACACGTAATATATATAAATACTTCATATTTATGTGTAAGCTGAAAGTAACTATGCACTCACAACACGTAATATATATAAATACTTCATATCTATGTGTAAGCTGAAAGTAACTATGCACTCACCTGGTAAGGTGGTGACTCGGCACTCGGACAGCTCTTCGTTACTTCTTAAAACAATTTTTTCTTGACTAAAACCTTGTATTAATACCACTAGAGTTTAGTTTTAACGTTAATCACGACTAATTAATAGTCTAGCTATTATTACTATTATATAAGCGTTAAATAACACTCAATATAACTCATAATAATAGCCCAAATAATTATTTTAAGTTCCTAATAATGTTACTATAATTAAATAAAAGCTATATTAAATATAGTATAGGCGTAACTCACTTACAATGGGTTTTTATTAAAAATCGGGCTTCGCTGGAGCAGCGTTTCCGAGCCGAAAGCTTTTCTTCTCGGAGCCGTAAGGCGCTCCGGGGCTTTCTTCTCGTGATAGGGAGGTTCCCTAGACTTGGGAGGGGTTTAGGGAGGCTAGAGAGAAGTTACAGAGAGAAAGAGAGGCTTATGGTGTGAAGAAAATATGAGGAGTTCACCCTTGTATTTATAGGAGTTTTATAGTAAAGTAGTCTCTAAGCTTCGTCCGTAACTTTTGCATACGAGCTCCGTTTTTGTCTGTCTTTTTACCGTTGAGTTCCTATTAATGAGATCTTCAACTTTCATTTAGACCTCGTTAGCTAATTCTCATTCTATCTCGGATTTACAAAACTATATCGAATTCGTCGCGCTCGAAAAGTAGAGACTAAGCTTCGTCCATAACTTTCGCATACGAGTTCTATTATCGACGTTATTTATATCCACGCGTTGGTATTTACGAGTACTACAACTTTCATTTAGATCTCGTCGGCTAAAAATCGACCGACCTAAAATTCAGATTTCGGGTTGTGCACTGCTATGCTAAATCTTAGAAAAATCATAACTTCCTCATACGAAGTCAGATTTGGGCGTTCTTTTTATCGATGTTCCTAGTTTAACATATTCTACGACTTTCATTTAGAGCGCTAAGGCTAAATCTCGCTCTATCGTAAATTCACTATTTACGCTTCCCGGTATCGTGCCGCTTCTGTCGCGAAACTTCGATGGGTCATAACTTCTTCGTTATAACTCGGATTTCGGCGTTCCTTATATGCACGGAAACCTTGAGACATATTCTACAACTTTATGTAGAGATATCGGGATTATCTCACACTTTAATTTTGACGTTCATTTTTATTTTTTATTAATTATACATTTATAATTAAATAATAAACACATAAACACACATAATTCACATAATACTCAAATATTTCATCTTTATTACTTCAAAAAGAGTTACAAGAGTTGACCTAGACTATTACATTGACAAAAATGCTTAGCCCTGAAACCCGGGCGTTACATCAAACGGGACCCCATAGGCTGGCCCCAGAAACCCTAGGGCGACAACTTGCTCTCCAAGCAAGCCGTTTCCTGATCCTTCTAGAATACCCTGACTTGGCCTCCACAAAGTCAACGACGGTCAACCATTTGACCGGATCGGTCAAACCGGCTTGACCTGAACCCGTCAAAAAATAAAAGCTCCTCAGCTCCCGATGCGTCGTGCGCCTAAATAGCGCACTCGTGGTGTCGGCTGGTGCTAGGCTAAGCTAGGCACGTGCGTGGGCTTGGCCCATTCCTTTGATCCACTAAAGCCTTTGAAGGCTTACCAAGGGAATAGGCTTATAAACCCACAAAAGTTCCTTCCCCCCACCAATGTGGGATACAAAGGAAATTGCCAACTTGCAATTCCTTTAAATATAAAGTTCCAACACATACTTTCAAGAATCTATGACTTTTACTGTCCAAAATGACTACACATATGTCAGGAATCTATGAAAATTACTGTTACAAATTTAAGGTCCGAAATAGCAATTCCGGAATGTGTTTCTAGAATAGTATCAGGAATCTATGACCATAGTAAATGCCATTATATAAAGAAATTCAAGCGTCCAAACTCTTTACCTTGTTAATTTTACTACTAAAAATTTATTTCTCATAATCCAAAGAACTGGCATACTGTGATTATGGCTCTCAAGATATTATAAGGAGGTAAATGGGTTACCCTTTCATTTTTTTTCTTTGAATTAATATTAATTTACACAATATACGTCATGTGTTTGATCTTAAATTTTTAGGGACTGCAATCTTGGTTTTATCTGTTGGGTTGAAAATGCAAAAGACAATAATTTGTTGATAATCAGTAACTTATTTCAATCGAAGAAGAAACTTGAAACAAAAAATATGCACTTGAAGATCGCATTAATTTGTAGTTGGATTTTCTTTTATGGAATTGTTGTGTACAAGTTGTGAACTTTATGTTCATCAACTAAGTTTTTGTAACGTTTATTACTTAATCTATGTAATATGTAATGTTTACTTGTTTGTTATTATTACTATGATACTTATAAATTATGTTTTTTCTATCTTTGTAATATGTAACAAGTATTAGGGAAATAATAATATATTCCATTACACATTGCAAATTAGTTACAAACATAATTAATTGCAATTACATTGGCAATAAAACATACATCAAAGGGTCTAATATTTCCCATTCTGATGGAGGGGGAAGAGGGTGCACGGTTTGTGTTTGGTAGGCAGTCTGAAACACATCAGCCTGATAATATATGTGAACCATATCAGGTAATTCATGGATGTTCGAATGACATGATGCCGTAATAGCATGACTGCATCGCTATACCCAGACTGCGTCATTTCACACATGAACATGTATGACGGCTCATATCAACAACACAAGTTTTTTTAAAATCAAAAACTCGATAAATGTCGGATGGGAGCGGAGACGGGTTCTCTAGCGTGATCTTTGTTGCTTGCCAATGAATAGACTTTTGCATCCTTTTATGAAGCACCATTTCATAGGGTTTTCAACTCACTATAATAAATTTATTATGTTTTATCATCAAAAAATTAACCCTATTACCCATCCTCATTATATTCTATATTTTTTAAGGATCTACCCTAAGAATCATCTATCATTCACTCATTCATTCTTAAGGATTGTCATAAGGAATAGACATGAAGTCCATCGCTGCCAATGACACAACTGTCAATGTTATCTATTAGGCACAGCTGTCGATATTATCATTTAGGCGCAATTGTCAGGTTTATGACATTCTCTATTAGGCGCAACTGCCGATATTATCCTTTAGGCGCAGCTGCCAGGATTATGATGTTCTCTATTAGGCACAATTGCCGGTATTATCCTTTTGGCGCAACTGCCAGGATGTTTAGAGTACATCGTAGTTCAAAAACATCTATAGGTTGTGGCGCAGCTGCCAATGTTTAACTATATCAACTTTTATCCCTCATCATTCCTCTACCCATCTTTACCCAATATTTTTACGGGTACCCGTAAAAATATTGGGTAAAGATGGGTAGAGGAATGATGAGGGATAAAAGTTGATATAGTTTTATAAATACATATATAGTTTATATCAAATAGAACATGTATATTCGGTTCATCCAACATAGATATCAAGAACACAAATAATATGCACACATAGCACGTAATTTATATCAAATATTTCATATCTATGTGTAAGATGAAAGTAACTATGCACTCACTTGTTAAAGTGATGATTCCAAACTCGGGCAGAGCTTCGCTTCTAACGATTCTATTTTCCTTCGATGAAACCTAGCATTATTATTGCTAAGTTTCAGTCTAATCTTTATTACAACTAATTATTAGTCTAGATTCATCATTAACTCAAAGTCTACTTTCATGATCTATCAAGTAAGGAACAACCAGGTAGGATCATATCAGAGGTAAGGTCTGTTTGGTATACGAAGTATACTGTTTGGAAATCTCACTTTAAACACCTCACTAAATCACAACCTAAATATCATCCCCATAAGTAAATCAATCAGTATAATGACTTGAAATCACTGATAAATCTTGTTTATAGGTTCGTAATAACGATAATGAACTTAAACATAAGTTATACTTAAAGTACGGTAAGCATAACTCAACTTACAGGGGGTTTAGCGAGGAATTGGGCTCTGCAAGGCAGAACTTTCGAGCCGAAAAGCTCTTTTTCTTGGAGCCTTCGAGCGCTCCGGGGCTTTCCTCTAGCACGTTGAGGTTACTAAGGCTTTGGGAGGGTTTTGGGAGGCTTAGAGAGAAGTTAGAGAGAGAAGTGAAGGGGTTATGGTGTGAGAAATGAAGGCACTCTCGCATGCTATTTATAGGATGAATTTTAGACCCACTCGTCGAGTTGGTGCCACATGTCACCCTCTGGTGGCAAGGCTTGGGGTGAAAGCAATGGTCCAGATTAAGCCACGTCACCCATTTCGCATCAGCACCATTCCGACTTCTAAATTCCGTAATTGTCGCATACAAACTCCGTTCTCGGCGTTCTTTATATCCACATGTAGGTGGAGACGTACTCTACAACTTTCGTTTAGACTCCATCGGCTAATTCTTAACCGATGTTTAATTTAACAGTATGAGAAGATTACACTACTTAACGACCGTGTAAAATTCATAACTTCTACATTCGGACTCCGTTTTCGACTGTATTTTTATCGTTGAGCTCCTATTAATGAGATCTTCAATTCTCATTTACTTTGTGTCAGATAAAAATCACTCAATCTGAAATTCGAATTCCGGACTGTATACTACTATGCGGAATCTTAGAAAAATCATAATTTCCTCATACGAAGTCAAATTTTGACGTTCTTTTCATGCACGCTCTCAGTTTAATGTATACTACAACTTTAATTTAGATCTCTAAGGCTAAAAAGTAATTTATCGAAAATTCACTTTTTACGTTACGCGGTGTCGTGCTGTTTTTGCCATAAAACTTCGACGGGTCATAACTTATTCGTTATAACTCGAATTTCAGCGTTATTTATATATACAGAACCCTTGTGACATATAATATAACTTGGTGCTTATTATCTTCCATCGAAAAGTCATTTTTGACGCTTATTGTCTCTAAATTGACTAGCCCGAATCTGCGGGCATTACATCAACGCACATGATGGAGCACCATGAGCCATAGTGAAGCATCATGATACATATGTGGCACATCATGAACACTAGTGGCCCAACATCCATCATGTTGGAACAACATTGTGTATTCCTTGAGAATCACCAACTTTTGAGCATCATAGTGGACTTCATAGCACACGTTGCTCATCAAAACACACCCTCCACCAAGATGGCACATCTTGCATGAAGATGACCCATCTCATGAAAAGATGGCACATCTCCTTATCATTTGGTGCAACATGCTCCAAATATGGCGTAACATCTTCACTTGGCACAACATATTTCCAATATGGCGCAACACCTTCCACTTATATAACACCCGATCCTTGCAGGTATTATTATTATTATGCTCAAATTTTTAATCTAAACATTTTACCCTACATTATGCATAGGATAGTCCCCTACGTTGAGTGTAGGTAGGAGATTGGATGTGGGGAGTTAGTGACCTGTGTTGAGTGTAGGTTAAGCTAAGCCGAGCGTAGGTACGCAACACCAAAACTCTAATCCTTAAGGTTATGAGCCTTATTAAAGGCTCTAACCCATTGAGGCCCTTTCCATTGTTAGCATCCACCCTTCTAAGCAGCCAGCTCGAAACCCTAGCCATTTTGTGAGAGTTTTGTGAACTTAGAAGGTTTTTTGTGCATTGTTAAAGGAAGAACCTCTTTGGGAAGCTCCAAACTTGTAGATCTGGAATTTGTATCTTGTAATCCTCCTCGAGAAGGTATAAACATTCTACCTTGATGATGTTTTATATTAGATCTAGTTACTATTGAGATTTCCACGCTTTTATCCCCATAACCTTGGTCTATATGAGTATGAGCTACTCCAAACCATTTGAGTATCATTTCCAGACGTTTTTCGGGTCTTTAAGTCATAAAAATGAGAGCTTGGTCACTTTCATCCACCCATGCATGAGCTATTAAGCTATGAGTGGCTTCATAGATCTAGGTTTTGGCTTTGTGCTCTTTGAGGCCATGTATATGGATAAGGTCAAAGGTGTTATCCATTAAGACATCCATTTGATATAGATACGGAAGTTTGGGGGAGCTAATCTTCTATTTTAAGAACTTAACAATTAAGTTGGATATCATGTGGCTATGTTGGGTGTAATTTACTCTACGTTGAGCATAGCTCTGAATTTACCCGTTTTGCCACCTTGAGCTCTACGCTGAGTGTAGAGCTACATGCTATGTTGAACTTAGGTTAGTTGGAGGTTGATCGTTGAATTTTGACCAAATTTGACTTTAGGTCAATTAGTAGATACTGGGTTGTAGTTTAAGAGTCTGGTTCCTGATCAGTATATAGGTGACCAGTAGTACCTGTTTGGATCTGTTAGAGTTGTGTTGTTTGTCTGCTAGCATGTGAGGTAAGTTTTCTCACTATACTTTGCACTGTAGTATGTGTCCTTGTATGTGGGATGTTGGTACACAGTAATGATTTGTTATATTTGGTAGATCCGTATGATTACATGCACTTGTTGGTTATTGATTATTATTTGCATATGTCGACATGGTAAGGTGGGGTTGAGGCAGTACTGCTTTGTGTTGTAGGCCAACAAACCCGGGAGCGGTCTAACTTTTTGTTACAGTCTTGGGAGCGGTCCAGCTTTATGTTGTATGCTCGGGAGGTGGTTCAGTCTTGTGTTGTAGGCCCGATATGCATGCATTATATATGTATTGTTGTGTGGGGTATTTGGAGGAACTCGCTAAGAATTAGATTACAGTTGTTGGTTTTAATGTTTTAAGGTATTTTTGATGATCGGGGCAAGGCGATGGCGTGATTGAACACATCCTCCTATTAGTTTATGTTCCGATAGATTGTTGATACTCTGATTTTCTTTGGATTTGATTTGAAAACAATGTTTGATTATCTTATGGTTTTATAAAGTGTTTTATTAAAAATGAATTTTTTTGCCACTATATTTGGGATGTTACAACTCAATGTAACTTCCTTCCAATGTGGCACAACTTCTACTAGATTGTCTCAACACCTTCCATTTGACGCAACTTCTACCATAGTGGTGCAACTTCTTCAAGCATGACACAATATGTTGCTCTATTCCACTCCAAGTTGCTCCAAATAAGTTCCAAGTGCTCCATTGAACTCAATTGTTCAATGACAATACTCCAAATGATCAAGTCACATTTAACAACTAGGATAAAATATTAAGATTATTCTACTCTTAAAATTAAATATCATAAGATAAACGATATTCCTTTATTATTGTGAGTTTATCTATTTATAACTGGCTTCTGAGTGATTTGAAAAAACAACCACCGCGTTCGAAAAGGCTTTATTTCATACATATGCATGACTTACTTTAAGTTATATTAAGCGTGTTTTTGGACTCAGACAAAAAACATAGTTTGAAATCTGAAGAACAAGTCTTAAAGTTTGAGAAAATTGTTGTTTTTTTTTTCTATCGAAAATTAGGAGAAGGTTAAAGAAACATAGAGCAAATGAAGTATATTATGATAAAAAGACATAAAAAATGTCATTTAGTTGAACATTGATGAAACTAAATATGGGTAGAGAATTTTTTTGTGCATATTAGGCATTCCGTCATTTTGTTATGTACTGAAAATCCTCTTAAATACTTTTCAATCCCAAAGCTAGTTGAAGTTCTTATTTGATTTTGAATTGTTTGTAGAGTTTTATTTTTGTTGTTGGCTTTTGGCTATGTCTTGGTGTGGCATAAACATGGCACTAGATGATAAATACATATGTATTTTTTTGTTTCATGACACCAACCAGCATTGAAATAATTTTTTCAATGTTAGATAACCCCAAAAAATATTCTATTAGTTACCCATGAAGAGATAGATTCATATCATTAACAATAGGAATAGGTTGTGGTAATTATTATCCTTACATGTAGTAACATCACCATAATCTGCATACTTATAATTTTATGGAGAATCATATGGAATAAGATCTACTAGTCTTTCGTATATAGTTTGTTTAGGAAACGTATAAGAGATAAAAAAATACCTTCTTAATTTTTGCTTCTGAAAAGCGATAGACTTCTACTAGTCCCCGTTTTACTAGATCCATATCCACCATACTCTTTTTCACTAGACGATTTTCCACTAACAATTCATCGAGTCAATATAGTAGATATATGTACAAGGACACCCACACCATCTACCAAATGTTGATGTGCATCATTTTTTGACTGTGAACAACATTTACCATGTGTTTGACATCACTCTTATTAACTATCTTTATGACATAACTCAAATCAAGATGTTTGAAAGACAAACTAATACTAGAACTATCTTCCAAACCTATCTTTATTAAGACAAAATGTAACAACCTAGCAATGTTTACATATATGGACAATTATGCATCACGGGTCTTTATTATGTGTCTTAATATTGAGTTTCACCCTTATTATCCCACACAACCTTCTTACAAACAACACCATTCAATAAACTCATTGGTGTGAGAAGAAAAAAAATGTTGACAACTGATTAAATGTATCCCTAAAAAGAACAATTTATAGAATTTCACATAAAAGTTTCGATAGGGATCGTTCTTAGTACATAACTCAGATTTCACAGTATATATATCGAATTTTGCAGTAAAAAGGTTAGATTTCACAATAGGTAGGTGGTTAGGTTTTAAAGTACGAAGACAAATTTCACATTGCAATGAAGAGATTTCAAAGGTGAGGTGTGAAATGCTAATAGAATGTTTATTTTGAGCATTTCACAATGAGACCTCATTGCGCAATGCCCCTACGAAATGGATCGGTTTTCGGAGAATCATGTATGTTTTACGCAATTTTTGTAAAAAACTTACTTAAGTATTTTTATATTTTTTCCTAAAATATTTATAAAAGCTATATATGATATTAGAGAAAAATATCAAATTTAGCCAAAAAAAAAAAAAAAAAAACTTTAATGACTTTTTAAAAAAAATAGACAAAAAAAAGGAAGTTTCACAAAATAGCCAACCAAATCACAGATGGCTAGGCCTCATCTGCGATTTGGTCATTCCATTTACTATTTGGTCCCTTTCATCCGCGACTTGGTCCTTTCACTATGCTATCTGGTCTCTTCCATCTGTCGTTTGCTCCCTTATATAAAAGCATTTTTTTTAGAAAATTTTAACCAATTCGTAGATAGGTTTGCCCCACCTGTGATTTGTTTGGCATCCATCTGCGACTTTGATGTGATTTTTTTTTTCCAAAAAAATATTTAGCTTTGACTATGAATTTGTTAAAGTTTACTACGAAATCTGACAGTGTTAAATATGAATTCGTAAAAATTACTAAATTATATATAAAAATTAGCTCAAATTACTAAACTATATATAAAAATTAGCTAAAAAAATCTTAGATTCAGTTATTTCTTTTGAATTTTCTTTTGTACTAAAGTGAGTTTTAATGAATATTTGGTTTGTATTGTAACTAGCGGGAGGTGGGAGATAGTAGATAAAAATCTATAATATGTTTGTCCACAGGAAAGGGATTTTTGAATTCGCGTTGATATTTTCAAAGTGTATTAGTTTTAATGATTTTTTATATTTACTGAAAATAAAAATTGACTTGTTAGATAAATATAAAATTAGTCTTTGCTTTCATCATGAATTGTATCATTACATAATCATAGTTGATGACATTGATGTTAGACTATTGATCAAAGTAATCAACAATTGTTTTTCTATTTTTGGATACAAACTGAAATTAAATCCGGTAATCAAACAAAACTCTTCATCTCCAAAATACATTTTGTTATCTCCAACTTTAAAATGTAGTCTTTTTAACCATTTTAAGATATTACCACATTTGGACGTATATGATAAAGAAACATCTTATAGATTAGTAACCCGTCCCTTTGCAGTGATTGGACATCCAATAAATAACCAAAAATTGTCATTTGAAATATTTCACGCCTGACATCATTCATTCTACTGATCGCTTCCTATAGTTTATTGTCTGATGCTTTGATACTAATAACCGCTTTAAAATTTTGATCGGCGCGCTAAAATAAAACAAGTCGTTAAACGGGTATATAAAATATTTGACAAAAAATCACTTGAAAACTCGTAAAATAAATACAAATTATGCCAAAAATAAAAAACAAAACGCTATAAGGCGTAAATTGTAATTAAGGCGGGAAAAAACAAACAATAAATATTTAACAAAAAAAATCAAAGGTATAAGCTTCTGATGCACAAATCGCAGGAAATTATGCATCAACAACTTGTACCTTGTCAGATGAAGGTATATCTACAAACATACAACCAAACGATGCGTGAATTCTGCATAAACAACTTGTACATTCTCATCTGAACCTATATTTGTGAATGTACATGCCATGACGCACAATTTACACATCAGATACTTTTACCGTCGCAGATTTGTGATTTGTTTGCCATCCCAACTATGAAACGCTTTCAAAATTGTGTGACTAGCGATGAAATGCTCTCAATGCCAGTAGGTCTAAGATTTTCTCTAACAAAAAATCATATATTTTCGTTTTCTACAAATAAATCATAAATAAACACATTATAAATTGTGTAAAAGCTAATAAATGATGATTAAAACAATAAATAAACATGGATCTTATCATGTTTTCACAAGAGTACATATTTTCATCCATAAGATTTAGAGAATTTCTGTCGACTGAAAACCAAAAAAATGAAGGTTTAAAAAAATTTAAAGTTTATACACTCGTATACCAAAACAGCAGATGAGTCAAATCACAAATGGATATGCCAAATCGCAAATGGGCCTATCCAAATCACAGGTAGGGTGAGGCTTAATAATTGAAATTTTGGTGGCTATTTTACGAAAATTGCTAATTTTTTACTATTTAAAAAAATTAATATATTTGACTGATTTTATTGAAAGCCAAATATAAGTGTGGATAGTGTTATATGTTGCTACTTGCGACACATCCTAGATTTTGGTAGCTCAAGTTCACGCATCATTGGGATTTGGAAACGTTTAAGGGGCTGTTTGGTAGGATCTGAATTTTTAAGAGGTCTGGATTTCTAAGAGGGTCTGAAACTTTAAGATCTGAATTTTTAACATGCTGTTTGGTTGAAACATCTGAATTGTTATCTGAATGATAAAAATGTCCATTTTACCCTTGTATTGTTTTGTTTTGTGCTAAATGATAATTGTGAAGGGGAGTAGACGTGAAGGGAAGCGGTAGCACGAACGAGAAGTCGCACAGAAGAGAAGAAGAGGAGGGTAGGAAGTGTGTTTTGATTTATTGTGGTTTTGGGCAAAATTGGAAACGCATTTTTTTTTTTTTTTAATTTAGACTATGTTGAATATCTGAAAAATTAAGAGACGTTTATAATTTTAAGAGGCAAAAAAATAATAACAAACCATTGAATCTGAATTTTTAAAATAAAATTAAGAGGTAAAGACTAACGACTAAGTTGACCCAAGGCTTCATCTCTGCGTATACATTGAAGGAACGCTCGTTGACCATGGTTTCGAAATAGTTATGGCGTCTTCGTCTTCGTCCTCCTGCAAATTGAGCCTCAGGAAGTACGATGTTTTCTTGAGCTTCAGGGGTGAAGACACCCGCAAGACGTTTGTTGATCACATCTACTCTGCCCTGCACCAAAAAGGGATTGTAACTTTTCAGGATGGCGAGAAACTCGAGAGAGGAAAATCAATCCGTCCAGAACTCTTAAAAGCCATCGGAGAATCATCCATTGCGATCATCGTGTTCTCGAAAAACTACGCTTCTTCATCTTGGTGCTTGGATGAGCTTGTGGAGATTATAAAACAACACAAGGAAACAAATCAAATCGTTTATCCAGTGTTTTATGGCGTTGATCCATCAGAGGTGCGTAAGCAGGAAGGGTTGTTTGGGGAAGGGTTCGCGATACACGAAGGGGGAAAGGTGGAAGTGTGGAGAGACGCTCTAGTGGAAGCAGCCAATTTATCTGGATGGGACACGAAGGCGATAGTCAATGGGTAAACTCCTTTTCATGCCCTAAAAACCATTGATAAGCATCGCAAATTCAAAATTAACCATGCTTTAGTTTCATGAATCGTTAAACACGTCTCCATTCTCCAATCTTGCTGATTGTAGTTTCAAATTTGCAGACATGAAGCAGAATGTGTAAAAGCAATTATAAAACACATACAAGGCTCCTTGTATCACAAATACTCGATTATTGAAGAGAAACTAATAGGAATCATACCTCGAGTGGAGAAGGTGAAGTCATTACTAAGAATGGAATTGGGGGAAGTCCGCATGATAGGCATATGGGGAATGGGTGGTTCAGGTAAGACTACAATCGCCAGATATGTATTTAAAGAACTCTCACATCACTTTGACAACACCAGATTTGTAGAAAATGTTAGAGAAATTGCAGAAAAATCTGGTTTGCATTCTGTACAACAAGAGTTGCTCTTATCAATGGACAGAAACCTGGATATGCATCAAGGAACCCAAACTATAAGAAAAACGTTTTCCCGCCAAAAAGTTCTAATTGTTCTTGATGATGTAGATGAATTAAGCCAACTAGATGCATTAGCAGGAGATTGCACCTGGTTTGGTGAAGGAAGTCGGATTATTATAACAACAAGAAATGAGAGATTGTTATTGGCACATGGAATCAACGAAGATATATATAATGTTGACTTGTTGAATACTGATGAAGCTCTTCAACTCTTTAGTCTTTATGCATTCAGAATGAATACTCCCACAAAAGACTTTGAACAACATGCACATCTTGTTGTACAATATGCTGCAGGCCATCCTTTGACCCTTAAAGTTTTGGGTAATTCTTTACGTGGTAGAGACATGAAGAAATGGATAACAACACTGGATAGACTTAAAGAAATCCCAAAAACAGAAACTTTAGAGACACTGAAAGTAAGTTTTGATGCACTTGAAGATATCGAAAAGGAAATCTTTTTGGATATTGCTTGTTTCTTTAAAGGGTGGCATAGTGTGGAAGTATACAAAATACTTGATTGTTGTGGATTCGATACAGAAAAATGGGTAAGTGATTTAGTACAAAGAGCTCTTGTAAGTATTTCAAGTGAAAGATTGGATATGCATGATATGATACAAGAAATGGGACAATATATTGTTTGTGGAAAGAGTTATAAAGATCCCCAAAAGCATAGCCGATTGTGGAAACCTCAACAAGTTTTGGATGTACTTGTGGCAAATAAGGTATATAATCATTAATGTCATAATAATTATAATCATATATTAAACTGAATGCTGAAAATACAATTACTTAACAGGGAACTGAAGAAATTCAAGCCATAGTAGTGGAGGGCTTTTATAGTGCAGAATCTTTAAATTTTAGTCTTGCATTCAAGAACATGACAAATCTTAGACTGCTTCATTTGGATACCAAAGGAATGCATTTCATAGGACCTGAATATCTTCCAAGTTCATTGCAATATCTTAATTGGAAAAACTACACTGCAAATTCACTTCCATCAAGTTTTGGATCAGGGAATCTTGTTGGAATTCACATGCATTCCAGCAGTCTTGTAGAACTATGGAAAGGAGTGAAGGTACAATGACTAAAATACCCTTATCTATGTCTTTAATGGTAATTGGTATATCATTGCAGTTTTTTTGTTTTGAACAGTATCTACACAACCTGAAGTTCATTGATTGCCAAGAATCAAAGAAACTTACGCAAACACCAAACTTCACAGGGATCCCAAATCTTGAAAGATTGGAGCTTTCAGGTTGTAGCAGTTTGGTAAAGGTTCATGAGTCAATCGGGTGTCTAGAAAATCTAAAAAGTCTGGATCTTAGCAATTGCTATGAACTTAAATCTTTCCCTTCTTATATCATGATGAAATCCCTTGAAACTCTCAGTCTCAGACACTGTAATAACTTAAGAAAATTCCCAGAAATCCAAGGAAAGATGGATAGATTATCACATATCTATTTACACCATACAGCAATAGAACAACTTCCAGAATCAATTCTGAACATAACAAATCTATCTGTTCTTAGTCTTCTTGGATGTATCAACCTAACAAGTCTTCCAAATACTATTTCCATGTTACAAAGCCTGACATATCTTGATGTCAGACGTTGCATAAAACTTGCAACATTACCCAAAGATCTTGGAAACATAGCTTCTTTAGAGCATCTTCTTGTTTCCACTGATACTCAACTACCATCTTCCATCATCAACCTTAAAAACCTCAAAACCTTCTCTGCTGTAGAACCACCATCTTCCATTCCTCATAAAAAAGGACTCCTTGATTGGTTCTTTGAACATAAAAACTCAAAAAAGAATAGTAATCTCTCTAGACACTCATTGTATCAGGTTTTACCTTCTTTATCGAGTTTGACTTCCTTGAAAGAATTAGGGCTCTGTAATTTACATGAAGGAATGACTCTACCAGTTGATATTGGCACTCTGTCATCACTAGAGTACTTAATCTTATGTGACAACCAATTTACTAAATTACCCTTTAGCATCTCCCAACTCTCTGTCCTCAAAAGGCTAGATGTGTCAAACTGCCCGAGGCTTGAAGAACTGCCCGAGCTTCCACCTACTCTTGCCCTACTTTTTGCCAACAATTGTAAATCTTTAAGGACCATAACCAGTCTCTCATCAACCTTGCGACAGGTGTCATTTCTTGGTTGCAGGAGATTGGAAGATCAACATACAGTGCTACATAAAGCACTTCAGGTTGCTATTTTTATTATCAGAATCTGTGTTTATAACTTTTTCAAACATTAATAAAGTTTTAATTTCTTTATGAACAGGGATACAATGTTATGAAGCACCAGACTAGTGTTCTCCTTCCTGGAATTGAAATCCCAAAATGGTTTCAAAGTGAGAGGACTGGAATTGGGAAGACAGTAATTGAGTTACCTGGGAATTGGAACAATGTAATCACAGGGATTTCAGTATGTGTTGTTGCAGACCTGATGGGGCTAACTAGGCCTATCAGTTTGACTTTGTCAACAAAGCAGATTCCGTTCACAAACAGGAATGGAATGTGTCATTCCGATAGATTACATTTGTGGATGGAGTATGTGTCATTTGATCTTCTTCAATGCTCATATGAGGGGATTCTTCGGGATGATTGGATTACAACCACTCCAGGTCTTATCTTGACTGTTTCAACAGAGACTAGTGGTGTAAAGATATGTGGGGTCCGTTTTGTTTACAAAGATGTTAATTTGGAAGAAACGAGTAGTGTGGATAGCTGTGTTATGAAGAAGGAATCAAAGTTTTTAAGATGTTTTAAAGAGATGGAATTTGATGGTGTAACTTACAGTTTGCAGCCTGGAGTAAAATATGTCAGTGATGGAGATGCAACATTTGACAGGTTGTCATGGAATGAGAAGCATGAATGTTATAGATCAGGTAGATCATTGATCAAAGTAGGAATGAATATTCTTGATTAAAATTATGAAGGGGGTAAGGTGGAAGTAACCTACTTCCCTTTTATTAACGTCAAATTTGCCTTTACATAACTTGCTACGCTTTTTTAATACGCAACTCAAACAAGAAACTAACTTAAATGGTGTGGCTTTCAGTCTCCCAACTAAATAACTGGTCATTTATGTTGGTGTATCCCACATTTGTGCGATTAAGTCTTATAAACGGGTAGATATGTAGAGTCTTCTATCTTTATATAAAAACTCTTTTGGAGAGATAGTTTTGGACTCTACATATATCTTTTATGTCTTACAATATATGTTAGTATTCGTGTGATTTGATCAAGAACATAGGTTGGGATCTTGATGGAGGCATTAAACCATTGACGTATCCATAAAATTACAAATAATACAATTACGAGGCTTAATAACTAATTAGAATGAAGTAAATATTGTCAACTACATATTGATTGATAAAGTGAGAGTCAATCTCAATATGCCTCATAAGCTCATGGAATACATCATTGTGAGCAATATGAATAACATAGTGATATAGGAAGAGCCCGAAGAACCCCATGCCGGCTCAAAGCCAATGAATCCAAACGAATTATAGAATTGTATCAACTAGAGCAAGCTATTCAGCTTCAATACTCAAGCCACTTGTAAGAGATTGTTTCTCACTTCTCCGGGAAATAAGGGAACCCCCCAAAAGAAACAATTGCCAATGGTAGATCTTTTAGGGTTTAGGCTTTAGGTCATCATCCAAATCCAAGTCTATATGGACGAAGGAGAGATGAGTTGGACTAAAAATGAAGCCCATGGAACATAGAAACCTTGATGTAATGAAAAATCATGAGGATTCAGAGCAAGGAGCGGCCATAACTGGCCAACCGTGTGAATGACATATGTAAGGTCAGGGTGTGATTATGAGATAAAGTAGTTAACTAACTAACTGGGAGATAAAGTAGTTAACTAATTAACTAATGGTAATGAATAGGATCGCTTAAATAGCTCCATACATATTTTGCTTGGCATAAATAGACCTTGGAAAAATTAGAGAATAATGCAGTTTCCTAGGTTTTTCATTTAAAAAAAAAAGTTGAGTGACTCAAGGCTTGTAATAAATGCATTGTCGCTTTCAGTAATAATTATATCATCCATATAAAATTATGCATTGCTCCATAATTTCATTTAAGGAGAGAAATGAAAAAAAGGGAGAGGATTGAGAAAAAAACATTGCTCCTGAGTTTATTTATTGGTAAAGAGCCGAGAATTGTATATTGTATTGATCAAACGTATTAGGGTTACATTGACATCTATATATAATACTAAAAATTACATATTAGTACCCTCTAGTCTATATTATTGTAATTATGTCTAATACACCCCCACAAGCTAAGGACGGGGAATGACCTGCAACTTGGATCAAAGAGATACAAATCTTGGAGTTGGCAACGACTTTGTGAAAATATCAGCTATTTGATCATGCGTTGATATGTGTTGAACTCATAGTTCTCCTTTAGTAACATTTTCTCCAACAAAGTGAAAATCAACCTCCACATGTTTCATACGAGCATGAAAGACTGGATTAGCAGAAACGTAGGTTGCGCTAAGATTGTCACACCACAAGACGGGAGCCAAGGGACTATTAGCACTAGGTTCACGAAGAAGATCTTGAAGCTAGGTAAGCTCAACAATTGTGTCAGCCAGGGCTTTGTATTCAGATTCTGTGGAAGATCTAGAAACAATATGTTGTTTTCGTGCGGTCCAAGAGACTAGGTTGGAACCAAGATATATAGCAAATCCCCTGTGGACCGACGGTCATCTAGGTCACCAGCCCGGATACTAAAGCAGTCAGATTGCCGGTTCCTTGCCAGTGAGAGTCAGTAAAAGCCTATAATTGGGTGTTGGAGGTTTGGCGAATTAACATGCCATAAGTAACAGTGCCATGAAGATAGCGAAGAGTGCGCTTAACCGGGGACTAATGATTATCGGTTGGAGCATGCATGAACTGACACATTTTGTTTACTGTAATTGTGATATCAGGCTTGGACAATGTAACATATTGAAGGGCTCTGACGACCTGGCGATACCATACAGGGACAGAGTAGATAGGGCTCTCATTAGTCGCCAAGGGAATAGAGGTAGTCATCGGAGATGGAGTTGGTTTTCACTATGACAAGCCAACTTTTGTAGTAGTTCCAAAATGTATTTTCGTTGAGAGAGTATGATGTCAGAACCCCTGGGAACAATTTCAATGCCCAAAAAATATGAGAGATTGCTGAGATCTTTAATAGAAAGTGTGGCACTGAGCTGTGTAATAATTTTGTTGATGACAACATTTTTGTTACCTACGATGATGATATCATCAACATAAATTAACATGTAAATAATGATGCCAGTGTGGGAGTAAATGAACAAAGAGGGATCGGTGTTGGAGCCTTTGAATCCGAGAAGGTCAAGAGCTTGTGTAAGTCGTTGAAACCAAGTTTTAGAAGCTTTCTTAAGACCATATATCGATTTGTGAAGCAGGGATACATGGTCCGGATGCTTTGGGTCAATGAAGCCTCGTGGTTGCTTCATGTATACAATTTCAGTGAGTGTGCCATGTAGGAAGGCATTCTGAACATGAAGCTGTCGAAGGGACCATTTTTAGGTAATGATAAGAGAGATTACCACTCGAATGGTTGTAGATTTGACCACAGGGCTAAAAATCTTGTCATGTAGCGAGTAACAGATCCATCCTTGTCTCGCTTTAACCTGTAAACCCACTTGCAATAAATAATGTTTATATTGGGTACCGGAGGTACCAGTGACCAGGTGCCATTTTTTTTTTTTGTAATGTGGAGTACTCATCTTCCATGGCTTTGCACCATTCAGGATATTTATTGGCAATATAGAAGGATGTCGGTTCAGTAATGGAGGTGGTGGTGTGATGAGCACTCGGTCGAAATGTGTGACATCCCCATTTTCACGGCCAGAAAAGACTGATTTTGTTTATGCTTTATAAAAATCAGAGTACTTCTTTTCATAAAAATGTTGCGGAATTTGTTCCCAGAAAAATACGATAAATACGTTATCAAAACATTTTTGAAGAAACATATTTTATTCATTTTAAAACGTTTGGGATGTCATTGTCAATACAGGAACATAAGCATAAACGGAACTTACATTTATTTACACTAGTGATCTACATCTCTTTAATCTCTCAGTGTAATGTCACTTCATATCGACACCTGTGATATAAATAAACTGAGTGGGTCAGGTTGGGAAACCTGGTGAGTACATAGGGTTTTCAACCCACAATAATATAATTATTATGTTTAATCATCAAACAGTTAATCCAATTACCCATCCCCATTGTCTTCTTTATTCTTAAGGATCTACCTTAAGAATCAGCTATTTCTTGTTCATTTATTCCTAAGGAATAGGTACGAATTCCATCGTTGTAAATGACACATCTGTCAAGCATAACTGCTAGTTCTGTCACTTAGGCGCAGCTGCCAAAATTGTGACATTCTCTATGGGGCGCATCTGCCGGAATAGTCCTTTTAGGCGCATCTGCCGGGGTTATGAGGTTCTTTATTAGGCGCTTCTGCCGGTAGAGTCATTTAGGCGCATCTGCCAGGGTTTTATTAACAATATCGTTTTCGAGAGTCCACTCGCAATACATATCAATGGGTTTTTAGAGTACACCGGTGAACACATCGTTCACAACACCTACAGGTTGCGAGCCTGCTAGTGTTCCATTGGACTGTCTAGAATAGTCCGTGGTTGTCATCCATACTCTGCTGAATGACGGGGACATCATTTAGGAAAAAGGCTTCTCACATCGTCCACCTCTCACCCTCATCTCACGGTCTATTTCACCTCTCAACTCATCATCCAACTCATATTTCATCTATTACATCTACCCATGTCTTACCCCAACATTTTCGTAGATATAAAATACATATACAGTTTAAATCATTTAAAACGTGTATAAAATCGTTCATCCAGCATAGACAGCAAGTACTCAGGTAATATGCACACATAGCACGTAATTTATATAAATACTTTATATCTATGTGTAAGATGAAAGTAACTATGCACTCACCCGATAAGGTGGTGACGTGGTACTCGGACAACACTTCGTTATATCAAAACAATTTCCTCCGACAAAACCTAGTATAATTACCACTAGGGTTTAGTCTAACGTTAACCGCGAATAATTAATAGTCTAGCTATTATTATTATTATTATATAAGCATTAAACAACACTCTATATAACTCATAATAATAGCCCAAATAATTATTTTAAGGACCTAATAACATTACTATAATTATTTGGAAGCTATATTAAAAATAGTGTAGACGTAGCTCACTTACAGCAGGTTTTAAAGAAAACCAGGCTCCGTTGGAGCAGCGTTCCCGAGCCGAAAGGCTCTTCTTGGAGCCGTCTGGCGCTCCGGGACTCGCCTCTAGCACCTAGGAGGTGCTAGGGAAATGGGAAGATGGTTTGGGAGTAATGGGAGAGAAAGAGTATGAAAGGTGTGAGTTTTGGGGGTGATTTATGCCTATATTTATAGGCTGTCTGGGCCAATTCACGTCGTGAAAAAGGGTGTTCACGTCGTGAGTTTTGCGTAGGCTCCAAGGCAAAGTCTGGTGCTGACAAGTGGCGTCGGACGCAGGTAAAACAGCCAATCTTTAAAAATTCATAACTTTCGCATACGAACTCCGTTTTTTACGTTCTTTATAGCCACGCGTAGGTAAAAACAAGATCGACAACTTTCCTTTTGACTCCATTGGCTAATTCTCAACGGATTTTAAATTTAACAGTAGGAGGAGATTAGACTGTTAAATGACCACGAAGAATTCGTAACTCCTTCATACGGACTCCGTTTTCGTCCGTCTTTTTACCGTTGAGTTCCTATTAATGAGATCTTAAACTCTAATTAAGGTCGCGTAAGCCAAAAACCGCTCGAACTAAAATTCGAGTTTCGGGCCGTGCACTGCTATGTCAAATCTTAGAAAAATCATAACTTCCTCATACGAAGTCAGATTTGGGCGTTATTTTTTTGTATGTTCTCGGTTTAACATATACTACAACTTTGGTTTAGATCACTAAGGCTAAAAAGTCCTCCATCGTAAATTCACTATTTACGTCTCCGGTGCCGTGCCGGTTTTGCCGTAAAACTACGATGAGCGATAACTTCTTCGTTATAACTCGGATTTCGGCGTTCTTTATATGTACGAAACCCTTGAGGCATATTCTACAACTTGGTTAAGATTTTATTATTCTAAATAATCATTTGTCGAAAAGTCGTTTTCGACCCCTATTATCTCTAAATTGACTAGCCCGGATCTACGGGCGTTACAATTATCTCCCCCTTAGGATGATTACGTCCCTGAATCATCAACGAAACAGGGCTCACATGATGAATCCATACGTTATCTCTTCATCCTAAGTAATAATCGTAACTTTGATGTTTCTTCGAACGAGTATCTAACTCTAAGACTTCCTGACTACAGGCGGTGCCCGATCCTGGACCTGCTCTCTATCTCATGATCTTAATGTCACGATCTCGATCTTTATTGGAGGCTCCTTCTTTAAAAAACTTGAGATAAGTTTCTTACTTTGATTATCATAATAAACCGATGGGTCATGTTCTAACGACCTCTCATCGTATGACGCATTGCTTGGACTCAGGTCTTTTAGAGTCAAATTTCAGAATAGATTATACCTTCCTTCATGTTCTAATCACATCTTACAAGGTAGCATTTCTAGCTACAAGCAACCGTCGCGATACCTCTACCGATCACTTCGATCATCTTTTACTTCAATCCTATGGCTTAAGTTAGATGTTACATCGAACTTGGTTCTCTGAACCACGTAACATACTCATCGTAGTCGGACTCAAT
Source organism: Lactuca sativa (assembly GCF_002870075.4). Lineage (NCBI taxonomy): Eukaryota > Viridiplantae > Streptophyta > Magnoliopsida > Asterales > Asteraceae > Lactuca > Lactuca sativa. The sequence goes on along the minus strand of NC_056624.2, from coordinate 179,998,767 downwards.
GTGATATGACCACTAGGGTCGGGATAACAACAATCTTCTTAGTCATTACCGAAATGATGGTAACGACATATTTGAATAAATCGGAATCAATTATTGGCTTCTTGGTAACCTTGTGACTTTCCCTAATCCAAGCGTGAGTCCTGTGCTTTCGGTAGTATAGGTCTCTACTACCATTCACACCTACTCATACTTGTCCCAAGTATTGTCTCGCAGTCTCCAAGTCACCATACAAGAAAATCAGATAACAGTTTAACACACCAGATAACAAAACGAAGGATTTATTATTTCTTGAAACTATTACATAGGTGTTCAAGTTCACCCTAGACTATGCCTCTAATAGGCTACACCACGTGGTACTATCTACATGACTACTTTATAACTTGATCTTCGGTCATCCGTCCTTACTCTTGATTTCTTGCGTTGCCAGCTGCTTTGTCAAGGATGCTCCTTAGCTCTGGAGGTGCATTCGCTCTTGCTACTTCATTTTTCTTCGGGCAGTCCCTAGATAAATGTCCTTCTTTGTTACATTTGTAGCACACCTTTCTCTTGGATGTGCACTTGCTGGCGTAATGCGTTGTCCTTCCACATTTGTAGCAAGTCACCTTCTCATCGTATCCCTCATAGTGTTTTAGCAGTACATTTAGCGTTGTTGCTCTCATCAAACAATCTTGCTTAAAGTGTCCCTCACCACTACACTTAAGGCAAACTTCCTCCTTGGTTGAGCATTTATGGGCATAATGACTAATCTTGCCGCATTTGAAGCAGGTCACTTCCTTAGGGTATCTCATATTACACCATTTTGCTTCACCTCTTCCTCCTCCAGACTGTGAAAATAAGTTTTTCGTGTTCGACCTTGAAGATCCCTCAAATTTCCTCTTCTTGCCAACTTCAACCTTGTTGGCGATCCAATCGTTGATCATTTCTTCGACAGACTTAGCAACCCAGATGGTTGCCTCAAGAGCGGGTGTCTGGCGTACTGGCACAATAAGTTCGTCCTTACTTTGTTGAAGTAAACGCCTTGTTTCTTCCATCTGTTGATCCAACATTATCCGCACCATTGCTTGTACTCCGACCATCGTGATTGGCCCAGGTACAACTGCTACCTCTGGCACATGCTCAATCACTGGTGGTTCGGGCTGCGGGTTACCGCTTCCAAATCCGTTTCTAGTGTTCATCATGTCGATCTACACATCGAATTTAGATGTCCGGTGTAGAGTGACGAGAATTTAGATAGAGAAGATTTTATTTATGATCGACGTATAATTCTCCCTATCACTCCGAAAAGTTACATGCCAGTTCTAATACCGTAATTAAACGTTTAGAAGTCTGAACACATAAAGTTTCTAGATCCGGTCGGCAACAGATGATAGATCCGACCATACATTTAGCATCATAAAGCATCATAAATCATTTAGCACATAAAAGCATATTAGGCATACTTCCCACATGCTCACAGCTCACAATCATTGCTTAGCATTCTAAGTTTAAGTCTAGAAATTTCCTACAAATTCCTAGTTCGCTTAAACTAATGCTCAAATACCAACTGTGACATCCCCATTTTCACGGCCAGAAAAGACCGATTTTGTTTATGCTTTATAAAAATCAGAGTACTTCTTTTCATAAAAATGTTGCGGAATTTGTTCCCAGAAAAATACAATAAATACGTTATCAAAACATTTTTGAAGAAACGTATTTTATTCATTTTAAACTTTTGGGATGTCATTGTTAATACAGGAACATAAGCATAAATGGAACTTACATTTATTTACACTAGTGATCTACATCTCTTTAATCTCTCAGTGTAATGTCACTTCATATCGACACCTGTGATATAAATAAACTGAGTGGGTCAGGTTGGGAAACCTGGTGAGTACGTAGGGTTTTCAACCCACAATAATATAATTATTATGTTTAATCATCAAACAGTTAATCCAATTACCCATCCCCATTATCTTCTTTATTCTTAAGGATCTACCTTAAGAATCAGCTATTTCTTGTTCATTTATTCCTAAGGAATAAGTACGAATTCCATCGTTGTAAATGACACATCTGTCAAGCATAACTGCTAGTTCTGTCACTTAGGCGCAGCTGCCAAAATTGTGACATTCTCTATGGGGCGCATCTGCCGGAATAGTCCTTTTAGGTGCATCTGCCGGAGTTATGAGGTTCTTTATTAGGCGTTTCTGCAGGTAGAGTCATTTAGGCGCATCTGCCAGGGTTTTATTAACAGTATCGTTTTCGAGAGTCCACTCGCAATACATATCAATGGGTTTTTAGAGTACACCGGTGAAGACATCGTTCACAACACCTACAGGTTGCGAGCCTGCTAGTGTTCCACTGGACTGTCTAGAATAGTCCGTGGTTGTCATCCATACTCTGCTGAATGACGGGGACATCATTTAGGAAAAAGGCTTCTCACATCGTCCACCTCTCACCCTCACCTCACGGTCTATTTCACCTCTCAACTCATCATCCAACTCATATTTCATCTATTACATCTACCCATGTCTTACCCCAACATTTTCGTAGATATAAAATACATATACAGTTTAAATCATTTAAAACGTGTATAAAATCGTTCATCCAGCATAGAAAGCAAGTACTCAGATAATATGCACACATAGCACATAATTTATATAAATACTTTATATCTATGTGTAAGATGAAAGTAACTATGCACTCACCCGATAAGGTGGTGATGTGGTACTCGGACAGCATTTCGTTATATCAAAACAATTTCCTCCGACAAAACCTAGTATAATTACCACTAGGGTTTAGTCTAACGTTAACCGCGAATAATTAATAGTCTAGCTATTATTATTATTATATAAGCATTAAACAACACTCTATATAACTCATAATAATAGCCCAAATAATTATTTTAAGGACCTAATAACATTACTATAATTATTTGAAAGCTATATTAAAAATAGTGTAGACGTAACTCACTTACAGCAGGTTTTAAAGAAAACCGGGCTCCGCTGGAGCAGCGTTCCTGAGCCGAAAGGCTCTTCTTGGAGCCGTCTGGCGCTCCGGGACTCGCCTCTAGCACCTAGGAGGTGCTAGGGAAAGGGGAAGATGGTTTGGGAGTAATGGGAGAGAAAGAGTATGAAAGGTGTGAGTTTTGGGGGTGATTTACGCCTATATTTATAGGCTGTCTAGGCCAATTCACGTCGTGAAAAAGGGTGTTCACGTCGTGAGTTTTGCGTAGGCTCCAAGGCGAAGTCTGGTGCTGACAAGTGGCGTCGGACGCAAGTAAAACAGTCAATCTTTAAAAATTCATAACTTTCGCATACGAACTCCGTTTTTGACGTTCTTTATAGCCACGCGTAGGTAAAAACAAGATCGATAACTTTCCTTTTGACTCCATTGGCTCATTCTCAACGGATTTTAAATTTAACAGTAGGAGGAGATTAGACTGTTAAATGACCGCGAAGAATTCGTAACTCCTTCATACGGACTCCATTTTCGTCTGTCTTTTTACCGTTGAGTTCCTATTAATGAGATCTTAAACTCTAATTAAGGTTGCATAAGCCAAAAACCGCTCAAACTAAAATTCGAGTTTCGGGCCGTGCACTGCTATGCCAAATCTTAGAAAAATCATAACTTCCTCATACGAAGTTAGATTTGGGCGTTCTTTTTTTGTATGTTCTCGGTTTAACATATACTACAACTTTGGTTTAGATCACTAAGGCTAAAAAGTTCTCCATCGTAAATTCACTATTTACGTCTCTCGGTGCCGTGCCGGTTTTGCTGTAAAACTACAACGAGCCATAACTTCTTCGTTATAACTCGGATTTCGGCGTGCTTTATATGTACGGAACCCTTGTGGAATATTCTAAAACTTTGTTAAGATTATTTATTCTAAATAATCATTTGTCGAAAAGTCGTTTTCGACCCCTATTATCTCTAAATTGACTAGCCCGGATCTACGGGCGTTACAAAATGGAACCTTTTGTTTCGGGTTTTGGCGAAGGTGGGAGGGACGACTACGGGGTGTAGGTGCTGATATTGGTTTAGGTATGGGTGTAGGTGATGGTGAGGGTGAACCTGGTGACAGTTGGGAGATAGGGACCGTGGTGGATGGGGTGAACTCGAGGGTTGGATGTCGATGAGTAAGGTTTAATATGATTATTTGCATGAGGAAAAGAAGATTCATCGAAGTGTACATGACGAGCTATATAAATCCGATAGGAATATAAGTCAAGACATCTGTAGCCATGATGAAATGGGCTATAGCCAAGAAAGAGACAGGGAGTAGAGCGAAAATCTATTTTGTGAGGATTATAAGGTCGTAGGTAAGGAAAGCACAAACAGCCGAAGACTCGAAGGAACGAGTAATCAGGTGGGCGTTTAAAAACATGTTGGAATGGAGAATCATTGTGGGAGGTGCGAGAAGGCATCCGATTGATGAGGTAAACGGTTGTTTCAAAAGAAAAATGCCAAAAGTTTTGAGGAGTTTTGGATTGTGCCATTAAGGTAAGACTTGTCTCGACGACATGTCGGTGTCGTCGCTCAACAAAGCCGTTTTGAGCACTAGTATGGGGGCATGATCGTTGATGAATAATGTCGAGTGATGTAAGAAAAGAAGAGGTGTTGCAAAATTCACTACCTCAATCAGTTTGAACTTTCATTAATTTTGTAGAATTTTGTCGTTCAACTGTGGTGACAAAGGTTTTGAAAAGATTGTAAACATCAGATTTTTAAGACATTGGAAAGAGCCACATATATCTACTATGATGATCATCACACAATAAAAAGTAATGATGGCCATCTAATGAAAGAACAGGAGCGGGACCCCAAACATCACAATAAACAAGATCTAATATATTATTGCTTCGAAAAGAAGAGACAGGTAAAGACAATTTTGATGATTTGCGTAGTTGACATGAAGAACAGAAACTTGGTAAAGTTTTCTTTGTAACAGGTTGCAAAAAACTAGAAAGCATAAATTTAAAAAGATGTTGGTGTAGATGCCCAAGTTGTCTATGCCAAGTTGTGGAAGATGTACGAGTTGCAGATAAAGCTTGGTGATGAGTGGATCGAAGTTGTGGCAGACGAAGGGAATAGAGACCTTTCTCACTGGGGCCTGTGAGAAGTATAGTGCGTGCAAGCTCGTCCTTAAAAACAAACAAGTAGAGTGAAATTCAAAGAAGACATTATTGTAATGCAAAATTGTTGGACAGAAAGTAGATGCTTTGTGATGTTAGGTACATGAAGAATTTTTGAGAGATGAAGTGTTTTATTGGGTGAGTGAAAGCGAGATGAACCAATATGAAGATTAGGGAGTCCCTTACCATCACTGACATTAAGGTTGTCATGGACATGATATGCGCGATTGTCATCCATTCTTGCTAGATCCGGCGTGACATGGCTGTTGGCACCGGTGTCGGGATACCAAGTGGTTGATGTGGATGGTATGGAGGCGGAGCTGTCAACAAAGTTGGTTGTGGGCCTGTTGCGGATTGTGGAGGGATCAAGGTTGGGGCACTGAGATGTTAAGTGACCAATACCATAATGGTTGCATGTGCGAAAAACAATATTCTGATTGGAGGCTTAGTTGAAGGAGCGAGTACTATCACCACTTTGTTGTTACTATGACTGTTTTTGTTGCCACGGTAAGAGCCACGTCGCCCCCTTGGTTGTTTCCACAGTTGTAGGTGGGGCTGTCGAGAACCATATAAAGCTTGAGATGTGGCTGGTAGTGTGCTTGAGGGAGAAATTGGTTCAAAGGCACATTCTAGAGAGGACCACAGATCATAAGAAGGGTCACCTTGTACATGATGGAAGGTTGATTCGGATATGGTAGAGATAATCAACATGCAAATGTGTGCATCATTGGCGATCCAAATCGAGTAATTTGTATTTTCTCGTGGTTTGGGATTGGGATCAGCAGCAGTGGCAACAACATGTGGGAGTTATTTGGGTGGGCATGGAATTGTGCCATCCACATAATCAAACAACTTGTGTGCAAGAAGAAAAGGATGTATCATATTCTTCCGGTAGCCATAGTTGGTTGGTGTGAGGTTGAAGGAAACTTGTGGGGGTAGTTGAATTTTTTTTCATCGGTTGAGAAGCTGGAAATAAGAGCCATGATCGCTGAGAAGGATGTTGAAGAAGATCAATGCTAACCTTAGCTGTAGAAGAAAAAACCTACTTGTGTTATGGATTGAGTGAGGAGCAAGATACCTTCGGCTCTGATACCATAAAGATTCGAGAATTGTATATTGTATTGATCATTATCTTTCGTATTAGTACCCTCTAGTCTATATTATTGTAATTATGTCTAATAATTAGAATGAAAATAAGATTTATACTAATCTTCCGTAAAAATTGTCCTCCCAAATCCGGAGGAATCGGAGAGAAAGGAAAGGAAGTTCATTATCTTTCTTTTCTTTTCTCTTGTTTTTTTTCTTTGGTGAACTCAGGAGCAGAGAGTTAAGGCTGTACCAAAACACCAAACTTCACAGGGATCCCAAATCTTGAAATATTGGAGCTTTCAAGTTGTAGCAGTTTGGTAAAGGTTCATGAGTCAATCGGGTGTCTAGAAAAGCTAAAAAGTCTGGATCTTAGCAATTGATATGAACTTAAATTTGTCTGTAACGCCCGTGTTTCTGGGCTAAGCATTAGTATAGTGATGTAATAGTCAGGTCAACCATTGTAACCTATTTTGAAGTAATAAAGATGAATGATTTGAGTAATACGTGAATTATGTGAATTTATGTGCTTATTACTTGTTTATAATGTTAAAATAAATAAAAGATATAAAATAAGCATAAAATATAAAGTTTTAGATAAACCCAATATCGATGAAGAAAGTTTTAGTGGTCGTGACAAGGATTTCGGATATATAAAGAACGCCGAAATCCGAGTTATAACGAAGAAGTTATGACCTGTCGAACTTTCGCGACAAAACCGGCACAATGTTGTGTTATGTAAATAGTGAATTTATGATAGAGGATTTTTTAGCCTTAGTAATCTAAACAAAATTTGTAGTATACGTTAAACCGAGATCGTGCATAAAAAGAACACCCAAATCTGACTTCGTATGAAGAAGTTATGATTTTTCTAAGATTTGGCATAGCAGTGCACAACCCGGAATTCGAATATTAGATCGAGCGGTTTTTGGCCAATGTAATCTAAATTAGACTTTAAGATCTCATTAATAGGAACTCAACGACAAAAAGACAGATGAAAAAGGAGTCCGTATGTAGAAGTTACGAATTTTACGCAGTCATTTAACAGTATAATCTTCTCATATTGTTAAATTGAAATCGGTCGAGAATTAGCTGATAGAGTCAATAGAAAAGTTGTAGATCTTGTTTTTACCTACACGTGGATATAAATAATGTTAAAAACGGAGCTCGTATGCGAAAGTTACGGATTTTAGAAATCGGAAGTGTGCTGTGCGAAAATGGTGACGTGGCACAATCCTGGCCATTGCTTTCTTCGCAAGGCTTGCCACCAGATGGTGACATGTGGTATCAAGATGAACCATATTTCACCCTATAAATACAACCCTTTCCACCCTCAGTTATTCACACATTTCCCATTCTTTCTTCTCTTTACTCTCTCTCTCTAAACCTCCCACCCACCCCCCAAGCCCTAGGGAACTCCCCTAGCGCTAGAAGAAAGCCCCGGAGCGCTCGACGGCTCCGAGAGGAAGAGCTTTTCAGCTCGGAAACGCTACTCCAGTGACGCCCGGTTTTTAATAAAAACCCGTTGTAAGTGAGATACACCTACCATACTTTAAATATAGCTTATATACAAATATAATATCGTTATTATGAACCTATAAATAAGATTTATCAGTGATTCAAAGTTGTTATACTGACTGATCTACTTACTGGAATGGTGTCTAGGCTGTGATTTAGTGAGGTTTTTAAATTGAGATTTCCAAACAGTGTACTTCGTATACCAAACGGACCCTACCTCCGATTTGATCCTACCTGGTTGTTCCTTACTTGATAGATCATGAAAGTAGACTTTGAGTTAATGATGAATCTAGACTAATAATTAGTCGCAATGAATATTAGACTAAAATCTAGTGATAATGATACTAGTTTTCTTTGAAAGAAAATAAATTAATAGAAGCGAAGCGCTGTCTGAGTTCGGAATCACCACCTTAACAAGTGAGTGCATAGTTACTTTCATCTTACACATAGATATGAAGTATTTTATATAAATTACGTGCTATGTGTGCATATTGTCTGAAGACTTGTTGTCTATGCTGGATGAAAGATTTTATACATGTTTTAAATGATTTAAACTGTATATGTATTTTATATCTACAAAATGTGTTGGGTAAAACATGGGTAGATATAATAGTTGGGTGTGATGAAATAAAATGATGAGAGGCCTCGATGTTGACGATGTTTCCAGTCATATAGCGGAGTATAGATGACGACCAAAGACTTTTCTAGACAGTCCAGTGGAACGCTAGCAGGATCGCAACATGTAGGTGTTTGTGAACGATGTGTTCACCGGTGTACTCCATCCCCCACATGGTTGCCTTAAGGACATTTATTGCTGAGGAATCCCCTTAGCAGTAGTGTCCATCCCGATGATGATCCTTAGGCTAGGTCCCTTATGATAGGTGTTTTAGGGACATAAAGTGAGGATAATGGAGCGGGTAATCGGGTTATTGTTGGTTGATGAAGTTAATAAACTTATTTATTGTGGATTGAAAACCCTATGTGCTCACCAGGCTCCCAAGCCTGACCCACTCAGTTTCTTGTATTACAGGTAGTGGCACTCGAGCATATATGTGATGTTTTGGATGAGGGATTACGGATTAGGCTTGTAGATATGAATAAATATTGTAACGCTTATATTGTACTGTTTATGCTTTTGATTTGTATCGAAAATGATATCTCGAGGTTTTTAATGAAATACATTTCTTCGAAAATGCTTTGAATAATCTTTATCATATTTTATTTTGGGAACAAATTTCGCAACACTTTTCTTTAAAATGTTACTCTAATTTTTAAACAAATCATAAACAAAAATCGGGCTTTTCTGGCAGTGAAAATGAGGATGTCACACTTTCCCTTCTTATATCATGATGAAATCCCTTGAAACCCCCAGTCTCAAACACTGTAATAACTTAAGAAAATTCACAGGAATCCAAAGAAAGATGGATAGATTATCACATATCTATTTACACCATACAACAATAGAACACCTTCCAAAATCAATTTTGAACATAACAAATCTATCTGTTCTTAGTCTTCTTGGATGTATCAATCTAACAAGTCTTCAAAATACTATTTACATGTTACAAAGCCTGACATATCTTGATGTCAGACATTGCATAAAACTTGCAAGATTACCCAAAGACCTTGGAAACATAGCTTCTTTATAGCATCTTCTTGTATCTACTGTTACTCAACTACTATCTTCCATCGTCAACCTTAAAAACCTCAAAACCTTCTCTGTTGTAAAACCACCATCTTCCATTCCTCATAAAAAAAGGATTCCTTGATTGGTTCTTTGAACAGAAAAACTAAAAAAAAAATAGTAATATGTCTAGACACTCATTGTATCAGGTTTTACCTTCTTTATCGAGTTTGACTTCCTTGAAAGAATTAGGGCTCTGTAATTTACATGAAGGAATGACTCTACTAGTTGATATTGGCACTCTGTCATCACTAGATGTGACATCCTCATTTTCACGGCCAGAAAAGACCGATTTTTGTTTATGCTTTATAAAAATCAGAGTATCTCTTTTAATAAAAAGGTTGCGGAATTTGTTCCCAGTAAAACATGATAAATACGTTATCAAAGCATTTCCGAAGAAAAGTATTTTTATTCATTTTAAAACATTTGGGATGTCATTGTCAATACAAAAACATAAGCATAAACAGAACTTACATTCATTATCACTAGTGATTTATATCTCCTTAATCTCTCAGTGTAATGTGACTTCATATCGACACCTGTGATATAAATAAACCGAGTGGGTCAGGTTGGGAAACATGGTGAGTACATAGGGTTTTCAACCCATAATAATATAATTATTATGTTTAAAAAATCAAGCAATCAACCCAATTACCCATCCCCATTATCTTCTTTATTCTTAAGGATCTACCCTAAGAATCAGCTATTTCTCGCTCACTCATTCCTAAGGATCATCCTAAGGAATCGGCGTGAAGTCCATCGTTGCCACGGTTTACACAACGAGCACTAAGTCTGCATAGTCGCCAGGGTTTAGGCATCAAGTCTGCATGATCACCAAGGTTTAGGTATCAAGTCTACATGATCACCAGGGTTTAGGCATCAAGTCTGCATGATCACCAGGGTTTAGGCATCAAGTCTGCATGATCACCTAGGTTTAGAGTACACCAGGTGAACACATCGTTCACAACACCTACATGTTGCGAGCCTGCTAGTGTTCCACTGGACTGTCTAGAATAGTCTGTGGTTGTCATCCATACTCTGCTGAATGACGGGGCCATCGTTTGGGAAAAGGCTTCTCACATCGTCCACCTCTCACCCTCACCTCGTGGTCTATAACACCTCTCAACTCATCATCCAACTCATATTCCTTCTATTACATCTACCCATGTTTTACCCCAACATTATCGTAGATATAAAATACATATACAGTTTAACTCATTTAAAACATGTATAAAATCGTTCATCCAGCATAGACATCAAGTATTCACATAATATGCACGCATAGCATGTAATTTATATAAAATACTTCATATCTATGTGTAAGATGAAAGTAACTATGCACTCACTTGGTAAGGTGGTGACTCGGTACTTGGACACCACTTCGTTACTCTTAAAACAATTTCCTTCAACAAAACCTAGTATCATTACCACTAGGGTTTAGTTTAATATTCACCGAAACTAATTAACAGTCTAGCTATTATTACTATTATATAAGCGTTAAAAATACTTATATAACCCATAATAATAGCCCATGTACTTATTATAAGGCCCTATTAACATTACTATATTAAAACATAAGCTATACTAAAGATAGGTTAGGCGTAGCTCACTTACAATGGGTTTTCTCGAAAACCGGGCTTCGCTGGAGCGGCGTTTCCAAACCGAAAGGATCTTTTCTTGGGACTCCGGGAGCCTCAGGGCTTCCTTCGGATGCTAGGGAGGTTCCCTAGGCTTTTTGGGGGGTTTGGGAGGTTAGAGAGAGAAAGAAGGGTTTGAAGGTGTGAGGAAGTGAGGGAACCCGACACCTCTATTTATATGGGTGCTGACTGATGCACTCGCCGAGTAGGAGGACCTACTCTCCGAGTTGGGGCATGTGGCAACCTTCTGGTGGTTCCACGTGTCCAATTCTGGTGGTGCCACGTCACCCCCTATCGCGTATTAGCCTTCAAACTTAGAAAAATCATAACTCTCGCATACGAGCTCCGTTTTTATGTTCTTTTTTTCAACGCATAGGTAAAATCAAGATATTCAACTTTCATTTAGACTCCGTCGGCTAATCTCGACCGATCTCAAATTTAACAGTAGGAGACGTTTAAACTGTTAAATGTCCGCGAAGAATTCGTAACTCCTTCATACGGACTCCGTTTTTGTCTATCTTTTTACCGTTGAGTTCCTATTAATGAGATCTTCAACTCTCATTTAGGTCGTGTAAGCCAAAAACAGCTCGAACTAAAAATCGAGCTTCGGGCTGTGCACTACTAAGCCAAATCTTAGAAAATTCATAACTTCCTCATAAGAAGTCAGATTTGGGCGTTCTTTTATTGTATGTTATTGTTTTAACATATATTACAACTTTTGTTTAGATTTCTAAGGCTAAAAGTCGCTCCATCATAAATTTACTATTTGCGCTTCCCGGTGTCGTGCCGGTTTTGCCGTAAAACTTCGACGGGTCATAACGTCTTCGTTATAACTCGGATTTCGGCATTCTTTATGTGTACAGAAACCTTGAGACATATTCTACAAGTTGGTTAAGACTATTTATTATAAATAATCTTTTGCCGAAAAGTCATTTTTGACACTTATTGTCTCTAAATTGACTAGCCCGGATCTGCGGGCGTTACACTAGAGTACTTAATCTTATGTGACAACCAATTTACTAAATTACCCTTTAGCCTCTCCCAACACTCTGTCCTCAAAAGGCTAGATATGTCAAACTGCCCGAGCTTCCACCTACACTTGCACTACTTTTTTCCAACAATTGTAAATCTTTAAGGACCATAACCAGTCTCTCATCAACCTTGCGATATGTGTCATTTCTTGGTTGCAGGAGATTGGAAGATCAACATACAGTGCTACATAAAGCACTTCAGGTTTCTATTTTTTATAAGAATCTATGTTTATAACTTTTTAAAATATTAATAAAATTTAATTTCATTATCAACAGGGATACAATGTTATGAAGCACCAGACTAGTGTTCTCCTTCCTGGAATTGAAATCCCAAAATGGTTTCAAAGTGAGAGCCTGTTGGTTGACTCCAATATCTTACGCCTTGTTTTTTGAGAAGTTTACTTTTAGCCCAGAAGCTAATTGAAAACATCTAAGAATCCTTCTAAGATAAATATACGAAAAAAATATAAACCCATTAAAGAGACACTACATCGCCTTAACTTTTTCCAACAACAATTTGTGTCTCACAACATTCCACACGTCTAGTTGTGTATTACAACGCCACATTTATAGGTGTTTGTATGTTTTTCCACTAAAAATATTAAATAACACAACGAAAGCAATAACAATAAAGTATACGAACGGTAAACTGGTGTCATTAATAGTATGAATGGTAAACTAGTGTGATTAAGTTATAAATAAATAAATACTAGTAGATATCTGAGTTACTAGGGATGAACAAAAGGATTGCAAGAGTTTAACACACATATTATGCAAAAGTTTGATTCTAATTATTTATTGTATCACCATCTTACACATAAAATGAGATCTACAAGAAAAAAGGAGTAATCATATTGTTTTTTCAAAGGATCCATGCATGTGGAAGAGAAACTGGAACCTTCATATGCGGTTCAAACTCTTACAACATTCATGATCAATTGCAAATCTACACTCGAGACACTTAAATATCATTTATATTGTAATTTCCAACCACATTTACTACAATGGCCATCAAACATAATACCTTGAGCAAAGGAGAGAGGTTGTGGGTGACCATTAGCATTATAAATGCCTCCAAACTTTATATTCACGAAATCATAAACTCCTCCCTGATATAGCAACCAGACATTGCAATTAGTATAGGTCTCTTTCTCGCATTGAAGTATTGACGGAGCACAAGCGGTATGTACAGACTGAGCACAATCTTGACAATGATAGAAAGACGCATGATGATTCAAATCCTCCTCACAAATTTCACAAAAGTATTCACTCTTGTCGTGTTCAATCGGGAGGTAACTTAGTTGCATGGGATGCTCGTCATATTTGTTTCTGACTGTCTCGGTTAATGACAAAGCACATTCCGGATGTATATAAATATCACACGTGTCACAACGGAATGAAAGTTGACCTGGAGTATGATGTTTGTGACACATATGACAAGTAAGTCTAAATCTTTTTCGTCAAACTAGTGAAAGAAGGTGATTGGGGTGAGCTTTATGTGTGATTTGTTTAGGTATAAACCCACATGTAACATCCACATAGTATCCACACTCAACACAACCATACGCAAATCCGTTCCAAGCCAGATCACAAACCTTACATTTAAACACACCGAAAAAGAAAGGAAGATCGTTTGAGTAGATGAGAAGAAGGGTATGTTGTGGGTGAGGCGGGTGGTTTTGTATTTTTGGGGGGAGTCGATTGCACCACTCATGGAGAGCAAAGTTGCTACAACTATGTTGAGGGAATTTGTAAAAACGCATGGTAGACATGAATGGTCTGAGACATCCGTTGCATAGCAGTTGGGTCTTTTTCATTGGATCATGACACTTTATTAATAACAAAGAATTTGAGGATGAGGAGGAGGAGGTTTGTCCTTGATTAACTAGAATCAGAGGGTGTTGATGACTCTTGTGTGTTAGTCAATCATCTACCTTAATCTGATGATGATGATGATGATGATGATCAGTAGTGGTTTGTTGGAAAAACAAGTAGTGTTTTGGTAGGCTGTATGCTTCATCAGGGAATGGGAGATGGAGAAGACCAGGATGGTCAATATCTTCATAATTTTTAATGGTTTTGCCAAAACCTGAGAATAATAAATTAGGAATTAGCTACATACTATATATATATATATATATATATATATATATATATATATATATATATATATATATATATATAAAGGAAATGAATTGTAAAAGTAAAAATGATTTAATTACCGGCAGTTGGAGGGGGCATTCTTACGCAATCCAGATGGGCATAGTAGAGACATTTGTCGCATTTTTAAATCCAAAGATCATCCTTACCTACAAAATCACCACCAAATACTCTGCATCTGGGAAAATGTTTACCTTTTTGATCTTTCAAGGGGAAGGAATATGAAATGGTGAGGCGATGGATATGATAAATAGAATGATTTGGTGTTCTTTCTTGGATGAACAATTTTTCTGGTAGGAAAGCACATTCATTGTGTATTGTGAAGTTAGTACAAATGGTACATTGAAAGAAGATCCCTTCATGTCTTTTCCCACAAGCCTTGCAGGAACACAAAATGGGTTCAGTGATTGTACACATGAGCGAGTGAGGGTGGCATGGATGATGGATCACATTTTTTTGTACTTCCACAACACACTTGATATCAATGTGGAAATCACATATAACACATTGGTATAATAGTTCTCCAGGCTTGTTATTTCTCTTACAAAAATTGCATACCCAACGATATGAATCTACAAGTGAATATGGAAATCGTAGTAGGTGAAGAGTATGTGATGAGTGTGATGGGTGTTCTAACCTTGATGGGAGCTCACCACAGAATTTGTGATGTGAGAAATAATTACATGATGATGATGATGATGATGATGAATCTCCAATAGCCATAATACATTTGTAGTAGTACATGTGGTACATATGGATTTCTTCGTTACACGTCCAACATGTGACACCTCCAAAGCCCACTTTTTTTTTGTAATCGGATAACCACCCTCATCTTCTTCTTCATCCTCCTCTTCTTCATATTGTAGCTGCAAATCAATGAGCTTTAGTGGATGTGAGTGTTCACGTACCTTCATGCTAATCATATGTCTCTCTTTATCATAATGATCATGTTAGATCTTATTTATAGAAAAGAAAGAACATATACGTGTGCCAAATTCACAAAACTTAGCGAGACTCCTTTTTATTTTATGTATGTTTATTTTATCTTTTGCTTCTTCGAATTTGTTATTCCAGAGAAGAAATCAAATCAGTGAGATTTTTCAAAACTAGTTTCTCATAGTACATAAGGAATAAGTCCCAATTTTAGATTAATCTAGATTTGGTTTCATGTTTTGTTCCTTTTTAGTTTAATACATACGTAAGGAATAAACACACAAAACAAAAGTATAGCATAATTCTTTTCCTTTTTCTTTATCTTTAGTACCACCTCTCATCTCTAATAAGTAAGGAATAATTTAAGTCCCAATTTTAAGTTGTGCATTAGTAATTAGTCTTGTTTTATTAATTGGTATGGAGATGGTTAGAGTTGATTCATATAGCATAATTAAATGAGTTTAAAACAAACCAAAGCCAAGTAGTGGAGTTGACTGTTTTTTATGAGGTTAATCTAATTTAAAGATAGAATATATAAGATTACGATTATGCAGAAAAGTAACTTGTTTGAGTATATATATATATATATATATATATATATATATATATATATATATATATATATATATATATGTTCAAATGTTTCTCACATCTATTATGTGCTAAAATGCACCAATAAGAATTTAGTAAAAATTAAATTATTATTCAATCAAATAAAGATATATATTAAATGATATCCATAATTATAATTCATTTTTTATGGAAGCTAGTGAAGTTCGTCATTAATATCAACAATAATATTCTTTCAGAATGAATTCGCATCTAGTTTTTCATGTATGAGTTCGTATTCATGACCCTACTCACTCAAAATACAACAAAGTTGTCTGGAATATGCAGAACGAGAGTGTATTCTAGTAGAATGAGAGTTTATTCTAGAAGAATGAGAGTATATTTTAACAGAATGAGAGTGTATTCTAGTAGAATACATTAGAATACACCCTCGTTCTTCATATTCCATACAACTTTGTTGTATTTTAAGCAAATGAGTCTATAAACGAAACATGAAGCCATACATGAAAACCTATATGTGAATTCATTTTGAAAGAATGTTGTTGCTGACATTAATGACGAATTTAATTAGTTTCCATAAGAAAGAGAATTGTAATTATGGATATCATTTAATATACATACAATTATGAAAATCATTTAATATCTATATTTATTTAATTAAATAATTATTTAATTTAACTATAATCCTATTGGTGCAATCAATCAAGATTATTTGGAGCAACTAAAGAAAATGAAGTTGTTTCTATTTTAAAATGGTCATTTTGCAATCAACTGAAAGCTAGTTTTCAAATGTCAAGGTTTTTTCGGGAAAAAATGTTGAGGGCTTTTCTGAAACTTGTTTTTGTTTAACACCAGAAAATTAATACTAACCCTTCTACAAGGGCCACATAGAAAAAAAAATGCAAGGTCTTTTTAAGAAAATTAAAATTGAGGTTTAATTCGGAAAAAAAAACCTAATATATATATATATATATATATATATATATATATATATATATATATATATATATATATATATATATATATATTTATTGGGTATCACTTATATGTTTAACATTTTACTAATGTTTATTCTTATATTTCATAATTTTTTCAAATTTCTATAGAAAACTCTTTCTGTGCTTTCATAAACAACCAAGTAATTTTATTCAAATATTTAGTGAAATTGTTTCAGTATGTTAAAAAAATGTAGAATTCGACTTCAATGACCAAGTACTTAGGGAGGAACTCAAAAAGATTATAACATGCTACTTTCAAATAAGCAGTTAAAACATTCTACTTAAATTATACCTTAATTTTTTTTTTTTTCCAATTTATAACCCTAAAATTTCTTTATATTCAAGTGTCATTGCTTTAATCAACCGAAGAAATATAAAAAAAATGAATCGGTGGTCCCAGGTTTATGTTCTTGAGAGAAATAAATATTTATATATACACAATTTCTCATTTGCCTTTTAGCTTTTCGTTCGGTTATGGTGATGGAATCATATGAAAATTATTAAGATTGCCAACAAATCAGACACTAAACATTTACCTTGCACACTCCATTTGCAATCAATAATCAACATTATTATGATCAACTAAAGAAAAGGAAGTTGTTTCTCTTTTAAGATGGCCATTTGCAAATTGCAATCAAATGAAGGCTACTTTTAAGATTACCATTTGCAATTAGATACATTATATGCATTCAAAGAAAAGAAAGACGTTTCTGTTAAAACATTAAAACTGTGACTCTTCTTGAGTGGCTTCAAGCTCGGCATTCCGTACTAGTGTATTATACTGTATAGGTAAACCAAATTTTCACCTTTGTGGGCTTCAATTTCGAGCTTCATGGGTTGAATTTTTTAGTTTGCGATTGGTTTTCTTTGTGTGGCCGAAGACAGAGTCAACTTTCTATAGGGTTTATGGTTTCACAAAAATCAAGTTGGAGATCAGACTTTCTTCAATCACGCTATTATAGTCAAAATTGCTATAGTTATCGAAATTGTGAATGTTTATGTTTTTCAATGTAAGTAAGATCTTTGGGGCTGGATGTGAAATTGTTAAACATCGGAACCTTCTATTATCAATTTGTGTAGACTTATCTAATGGAAGCCATATCCACTAAAGGGTTAGGGTGTGACTTAGATAATTTGATAAAGTATGTACATATAAAGGAAAAAATAACTTATTTACTTGTTATTATCCATTCGAAATCAATAAACTTACGATTTCTAAAATTATAATTAGTTTTTATTAAAAAATCTTATACATTGGTTATTTTGATTAATAGGTGATCCTAAAAACCGATAACTCTGATACATTTGAAAAGTAAAGTTAAATAAGAATCGATCGATTTTAGGAATAACTCAAAGTACGAATGAATATTCTTGATTGAAATTTCCCATTTTTATTAATAAAGAAAATCTTGCAGCTAATTGAGTGAACTCACCAGTCACCAATAGTCTTTACATGAACAACTCCCACCCTCAAAACAATGAAATCTACTCGAATCCCTAACAACAATTTTCCTACTTTCAATTTTAGAGATGTACTTAATAGCAGTATGACAATCAACACAAGTCCTCAAATTTTTAAACACTTTTATCATCGTTCCTGGTGGAGTAACAAGAATCGCAAATGCAATAGCCAATTTCTCACTATGATACGATAAATTTTCCTCCTTTTGTTCCTCTTCTACATCATGAAGCACATGATCTATCTTAGGAACATATCCTTCTTCCCTCATCTTCTTCTGCAACTCCCCTAACAACTCATGAATCTCCTTCAATCTTGGATTTGATGTATCTCCCATCAAAAAAGTATACACCTTTCTCTTAATTTCAGTCCAACTTCTTCCAGGTTTCTTCACCACCCGATTTACATCCATCATCTTTCTAATGTCTGCAACTTCACCCCATTTTCCAGCAGCAGCATAAATGTTGGAGAGTGTGACATAGGTGGCTGCATTCTCAGGCTCTATTTTGAACAATACTTTTGCTGCTTGTTTAGCCAAATCAAGATTCCCATGAATCCTACATCCAGCAAGAACAGAACCCCATAAAAACTTATCCGGTTTCATGGGCATTTTCTTGATTATCTCTTCAGCTTCTATAAACCTCCCAGATCGACTAAGCAAATCAACAACACAAGCATAATGATCAATGGTATAATCCAACCCATGTTTTTGTTTTATGGAATTAAAGTATTCAACCCCTTTATCAACCAAACCTGAATGCGTACAAGCTGAAAGAACCCCAACAAATGTGATGTGATCAGGTTTAATTCCAGTATCAAGTAATGAATCGAATAGCTTCAAAGCTTCTTCAGGTTTCCCATTTTGGGCATACCCGTTGATCAAAGAAGTCCATGAAGCTAAATCTGGTTTTGGTATCCACTTAAAGACCTTATCTGCAGCCTCAATGTTCCCACATTTGCAGTACATATTAACAAGGGCACTTGCTGCAAAAGAAGATTGGTTAAAACCAATGCGTGTCATATACCCATGTATTTGTTTGCCTAAACTTTCTGTGTTATGATGTGCACAAGCATCTAATATCCCTGCAAATGTGAATTCGTTAGGTTTGTTCCCAGATTTTAACAAATTTGAAAACAAAAGGAACCCTTGTTCCCTTTTCCCATGTTTGAAATACCGATCAATCATTGATGTCCATGTAACAACGTCTTTATCTGAAGTTTTGTCAAATATGTGTCTAGCTTCATCCAAACTCCCACAGTTCCCATACATATCTGATAAAGCACTCCAAACAGCTGCATCAGAATCTATACCTGTACGCATAATATGACCATGGATTTCCTTTCCAATGATTAAGCTTTGAGTTGCTGAAGAAGCTGCAAGCGCACTACAAACTGTGAACTTGTTGAGCTTGACATTATAGTCTTGCAGCATTGTTCTACACAGCTGTAATGCACCGTTGGGAAGATCATGGCGAACATATCCTGAAATTATTGCATTCCAAGAAAAATTGTCTCTTTCAGGCATTTCATCGAACAGGTTACGAGCATCTTTTAGCCGTCCAGCTTTTGTATACCCTGATACCATAGTATTCCAAGAACACACATCCTTCTCTTGCATTTCGTCGAACACAATACGTGCATCCACAAGACTCCCGCATTTACAGTAGCAGTCTATAATTCGATTTAAACTCGATGCCCCCGGGAAAAAACCGGATCTTTTTATGTGGGTGTGGACTCTTTTGGTGGCTTCGACGGCTTTCTGTTGAAGACAAAGCTTAAGAAGATTAGAATACACTAATGGAGAAGGACGTTCCATATGATCAAGTACTTGAATTGCTTCTGTTAAACGGTGTAGTTCGCATAGATTAATTATAGCTTCTTCATGTTTGTTTTCTCGGCATAGTCTTTTTACGAGATTATCTTCACTGTTTTGGGATTTGAAGAAAGTTTTTTCAAGATTAGGGGATTTCAATAAGGTATCGGAAGAAGTGGATATAGCTCGTTCAGTACAGTCAATGATAGCTCGAAAATGGCCTCTCGTCAATCTCATGATTTTGTATTGAAACGTCTACCAAACCGATGGTGTGTAGACCGGAGAAGAAAGACCCTGTAGTCTGTACTCTCTGTGCAACGTTTTGTATTGATTTCAAAAAGAAACCGGACCCGAATTTTGGATGGTGGGTTGGGGCGTTGGGCTGTCGCATCTAGGGGTGTAAATGCCAGAACATACCCAATATCATATATGTAATTTTAAGTAAACGATGCAAAATGGTTTTATCTTCTATTTTAATTTATATGTTTTTATTAAATAGGAATGGCCCAATATGCCCCCACCCCAAACCTATCCTGTCTTTGATAGTTTAATTATCATTATCTTTACTATTATATAAAACATATTTTATATTTCTTGAATTTTAAGAGGTACAAACTCTAATACTTCATATACAATATACAATCATATTATGCTTATTGTTTACGTGAAATATATCTTGTATCCGTTTAATTAGCTCAAAGAAAAAAATTACGTATAGGTTTCATTAATTTAAAAAATTAAACAATTCTTGAATTTCTGTTGTATACTCTCATTTTCACACACATTGAACACCCTTAAACCCTAAAATGATAAGAATTGTCGTCACTTTCCTCATTGTCATCTCTCCTTCACCAGAATCGCATTGGACTGCCATCTGCACCATCTCTCTTCCTGCGCACCACTTTTCCGGCAAAGAACTCCTACCAGAATCAATATGTGCCTCTCTCTCTAACCTAACTCCGCCACCACTCATCCTCACAGACATCGTAATCGTCGTTACCCCCACATCCGCTACTACCGAGCACTCTTTCTTCAAATTTTGGGTGGTATCGATGGTTTAAGGAGGCTGAAATGGGTAACAGTTTTCAATGTTGGAAGATGGTGGTTGGCGTTTATTACGCGGACTGTGATGGTGGCGATATAAGGTGCGTGATAAACAATCCTCTTTTGTGTGCGTAATAAACAATCCATACGGTGGTTTTAAACATTTCACATTAATGACTTTGTTGCTTTTTTGTGTATCATGTTGCACGTTTTTCCAAGACATAAAAAGTAAATTGTCCTTTACAAATGCGACATGTAAGTCTTTTATATGTAAAGGGTTATTTTATTTTATTTTATTTTATTTTTTAAATTAAATTTGGCCGACTTCAGAAGCTGGAAGTTGTACGAATTGGTTCAATTGACCAATATTTTTTTTTTTCGTAGAAGGGGTTTTATTAGGAAGATGAGTAAAGATTAAGGCGGGATTTGGATCTTAACGCCTTTTTTGGTTCCATGTATTGTGTTGAATCTATAAAAAAATTGTTTATTTAGGACGTTCACTAGATATTCAACATACAATCCATTTTCATTTTCGGGTTTTGACCATTTTGTTGTTTGATATTTGAATCCCATGTAGTTGTC
Source organism: Lactuca sativa (assembly GCF_002870075.4). NCBI lineage: Eukaryota > Viridiplantae > Streptophyta > Magnoliopsida > Asterales > Asteraceae > Lactuca > Lactuca sativa. The sequence continues at coordinate 179,977,141 of NC_056624.2, read as the reverse complement.
GTTTGCATCACATTAGGTGTGGCTTGATTTTGTGATTTCATTCTACATCTAGGCTTGATTTCACGTATGGAATACCCTTCTTCCACCACAACGAGCATCACACATTCTCTCTTATTATCTAAGAAAAACCCTAACCTTTTATGTGTGTGTGTTAAAGGTCATGAATTGGACAGTAGGAGAGCATTCAGTTTCTGAGAGGTTAGTATTAATTGGTTGCATTATGGTTTCTTTTTCAATTCCATATATTCTAATATTCTACACAAAATTCTTATTATTTTTGATTTGTTGACTATATATTTTTGTCGGATTGACTTATTGTTGAAATACCCAACCGTCTTTTAATTTGTTTGAATTTGTTTTTATGAAATTCTTGAAGTCCAATAAATTTAGTTTGCACCTTGATCCCAGTTTATAGATGCTTATAAATTTTTCAGATGATTCAATCTTTCATATTTACACAAAACATTCTTGGTTCCTATTGTAAAATAACATTTTTAGTCCCTTATTATTATATTGGTATTTCGATACAGACATCTAAGGATGGATCCATGGAAAAACTATATTCAATTTAAATGACGTGGTCAAGGATGGATTAATGAAAGCCAAAACGAATATTCAACCATTTGCAAAACTGTATAGAAATAAGTATTGTGCAGGGCAAAATGACGTCGGAAGCATGTGTCATGATGGTGTTGCATCAGAAGCGTGTGTCAACTGTAGAGGCTAGTGAAGATGATGTTAGAAATGGAAATTGTCGGAATTTAATGGGGTTTTTTTTTTTATGTTACAACCTTCATTTCAAGGTAAAATACAAGAAATAGCTATGTAGTTTTTTTATTTGTTTTTTATAATATTATACTTTTGATTTTAATGTTAAATACAAGAAATAGCAAGGTAACTTATAATTCTTGCAATGGTAAACAGGTAATACTCTTTCTGAAGAAAAATTAAAATAGCATAACTAAATTAAGATCTGAGCATGTGAATTATTGAATTGGATGTCATTTGGAAAGTACATGAGGAATTGGACGGATTAAATTTAAAATGTATCAAATGTTTTTTTTTTTTTTTTTTTTTTTCATGTGGTGTTTGCTGTCGACAATGAGCTTACATTATAACATGAGGGTGTGAAAAGGTACTATCAAGGGAAACACACTACCATGAATAGATGCTCCTACTCAAGATTTTTGTCATTGCTGGGGACTTTGGAGAAAACAATCAAAACTTAAGTATTACTTCTACCTTCCACTTTCATAACATTGCTTTGAGCCCCTATAGTCAACAAGTGGGTACTAACGTAGCTTATACTTTCCAATCTTTTGATTGATGACACAATTGAGTAACCTATAGAAAACATTTCCATGAAAATTAAAAAATTAGTTATCTGTCCCAAAATTGATACAAATATATTTAATTGATTCTCCATGTAAATTTTGTAAGATTGGATTAAGATATATTACCATCTCTTACAAACATATCGCCACACATACCCTTAAGCCCGTGGAATCCAAGTACACCACCCACCATAAGTGCATGCACCGAGACAACCAACAAGAAAAACGATTTACAGTTAATATATTTATGTTATTTACAAACATATAACATGTAATTTATATATAAGAATTAATAATTATAGTAACAAAAGTATTGCATATTTGTAAAAAGTTATGTTGCAAGTATTTGGAATACAATGAAAAAAACAACATAAATGATAATTATACTGCAAAAAACAAAGGTTTAATCGGGTAAGCAACAATGTACATTTATATAAAAAAGAACTATGTATGTTTATTTTTAATCCATAACAACATTTTCTCTTTTAACCGTAAAGAATTAATCCCCTCTAGAAACTAATTTCTAAAAAAACTATTCGCACCCATCGCTTAGCACAGGTAAAACGGCTAGTATTTTTATCGAAGGTGTTGGTCCAGTGTTTTTATCGAAGGTGTTAGGTCCATAATTTAGATTTTAGATTATTACATTATTCCAAGATAGAAGGAAAATGTATGTGAAAGCTATTTTATACATTGGTTCTTCGATTTACACTATAATGTTATAAATAAGAAATGTCAAAGGTAGAAAATGTAAAATATAGACTTGTTGTTAAGGAAAAAGTTCAATTATAGTGTGTCGTTTTTATCACTACAATGTCTAATATTTTAAAAAACGTTTTCATTTTTGTCATTTAACCTCCTACTGAAATTGGATCTTCGGTACTGACGTGGCTGTCACGACAACATTCATTCTTTACTAAAAAGAAACATCAAATGGACAAAGAAGTAGGTTAGGCGAATTGAACCCACGACGCTCGACATTTATTTGTGTATAGATTGTTGCAGCATAGCTTATATATATTAGCAAAAATGCAACAATAACAATAAGGAGTAGAAAGGAGGGCGGTGGGTTTCGAACTTGGGACCTTTAATTCTCCAATGCAAAGCCTTAACGACTAAACTGAACTAATTTAACTGTCGTAAAGCCTACATTTTTATACATCATATGTATTATTTTGGAAAAATTAAATAATATTTAATAATAATAATAATAATAATAATAATAATAATTTTTACATGTATCAGAACATATTTATATTTTTAAATCGTATTTATACCTTTAAAATGTATAAAGATGCTTTATAATATGTAAATAAATTTGTAAAAGTATATAAACATAAGTGAACATATTTTATTCATTTAAAAACAATGTAAACATATTTATATTCATTTTTATGTACTTATATACTTTAAAAATGTATTTATATGTATTTATACATTATAAATATAATACTTTAAAAATGTATCTATATTTATTCGTTATCATATGTTTTTTTTTATATTTTTTATATGTATAAAAATATTTTTTTAAATGCATAAATATGTTTTTAAATATATAGAATAACAATAATAAATGCATATAATAACAAAAATAAATATGTATTCATACAATTTTAAAATTATAAATACAAATTTAAAGATATAAATACGTTTTCTTTAAAGGTGTAAATATTATTTTTGTACATACAAAAATAAATATGCCAGCTTCTTTGATGGCTAAGAAGTAGGCGGACTTGGTCAAATGGTCAACCACTACCCATATGGTGTCAAAACTGCTTGATGTCTTTGGCAACTTTGTTATGAAATCCATGGTTAGTTGTTCCCGCTTCTATTATAGGATTGACGGTTATCGTAGTTGACCAAACGACTTCTGTACTCTGTTTTGATCTTGGAGCAAGTCAAACATTTACTCACATATGTGGCAATCTATGTCTTTATGTTGGGCCACCAATAAAACTGCTTAAGAATCGAGATACATCTTATTTGATTTGGTATGTATCGAATATCTCGACATATGAGCTTCATTTAGAACTAGACTCATGGCTTCTCCAAAGCTTGGGGTCCAAATTCGGTTCATGAGATATCGTTTTTTCGTCTTTCTTGAGGTCGAACTATTAGTCCATACCTCGTAAGTTTTCCTCCACGATATTCTCGGGTTTGAGTGCTTCTAGCTGAGCATCTTGAATTTTGGTGGTGAGATTGGAGTAGATGGTTAGGGTTAGAGCCTTTACACCAAGTGAGTCTGGTTGGTCTTTCCTACTTAAAGTGACTACTATGACATTATCTTTAGCAATATGATAACGAATTTCGCATTCACAACCATTTAGCAATTCGACACACTTTTGTTGTCTCATGTTGAGCTTCTTCTAATCGAAGATATGTTGGAGGCTTCTGTGGCCGGTGAACATGACACACTTAATTTCGTAGAGGTAGTGTCTCCAAATCTTTAAAGCAAACATTATAGCTCTTAACTCTAAGTCATGAGTAATGTAGTTGGTATTGTGTAACACCCTGATCCTCAGGTATTAATAATGATATTTTGGTTTGGTTTTTGAGAACCTACTCGGCGAGTTGGCCTCCCTACTCGTCGAGTAGTAGCGGGTTTGTCCGCAAAGTTTAATGATCTACTCGCGGAGTCCATTATGGTACTCGACGAGTAGATGCTGGTAGATGAAACCCTAGATTTCGAGGCCTTGCACCCTATTTAAAGGGTCATTAGCCTCCCCTAGCCCCCTTTACAGCTCTTTACCTCCTAAAAACCCTGATTACGAGGGGCATCCTTGACACCTACCCCAGTCATCTTTGGGACGGTCAAGGAGGGCATGATGGAGATCATGGAGAAGAGACTTAGAGCATTCAGGGCCAATATTTCTGTAGGCCATGGTGGAGCTTGAACCCCCTCGTTTAGGGAGTTCAAGGCATGCGGAGCTCCGGAGTTTTCTGGGGTCAGGGATCCCATCGTGAGCATACGCTGGGTGGCGGACATTGAGAATGCCCAGCACACGAGTTCTTGCCCGGAGGAGGCAAAGGTTGGATTTGCTTCCTGTATGCTGAGGGACAGGGCTCGAGATTGGTGGGGCGAGATTACTAGTCAGGTGGGAGCAGCCGGTGTGGCTGACATGTCATGGGCCAAGTTTGTATGACGATTCGATCAGGAGTTTGCACCACCTATTGAGGTGCAACAGATGGTGAGGAAGTTTCATGATTTACAACAGACTACTGAGACTGTGGCGGAGATCACCGCCAAGTTTCGAGAGCGAGCTTTGTTGATCCCTCAGTATGCGACAGATGAGGACATGAGGAGGACCCGATATCAATCTATGCTGAGAGAGGACATTCGGGAATTTGTGAGCTTTACAGGGTGCAATACCCTGAATGAGATGGTTGATAAGGCCCGTGAGAGGGAGATGGAGTTGGAGTCCCGCACGAAACGGAATACTGAGCAGGTGCAGACAGCAGGGACACAAGCTAAGAAGCCTATGACCTCCAATTCTTCGAGTAAGGGCCAACAGGGTTGGGGCTGGTGTGCCAAGTGTGGGAGATTTCATAGTGGGGCTTGTCGGACAACCGGGATGTCAGGATGCTACTCTTGTGGCCAATAGGGCCACTTGAGTAAGGATTGCCCCAAGAAGGGCTTGATATGCTTTCACTGCAACCAGACAGGCCATAAAAAGGCCAATTGTCCGAGGTTGCAAGGAGGAGGAGGAGGAGGATCGGTGGCAGCACCCACGCCAGCCACTATGAGGATTACTGATGGCCACCCTAAGGCGGAAGCTCCAGCGGTGAAGAGCCGCGCATTCCAGCTGACTACCGAGGAGGCTCGGGCCGCGCCAGACGTCGTGGCTGGTATCCTCTGTCTCTTTTATGTTAAATGTTTGTACATATGCTTATTATGATTTGTAGAGGGACCTTTCTGGTCAATGGTATGACGGCCCATGTCTTTTTCGATTCGGGGGCTACCCGATCTTTTGTGTCTCTTGTGCTTAGCAAGAAATTCCGGGACGCGCCGGGGATTTTGGATACCCAGCTCGAGGTGGAGATTGCAGATGATCGCACCGTGAGTGCTGCGAGGGTGTGTCAAGACTGTATCCTGAATGTGCATGGCGAAAGGTTTCACGTTGATTTGGTTTTCATACCATTGCGAGGATTGAAAGTGATTATTAGGATAGACTGGCTGGGGGCCAATGGGGCCATGATTGATTGTGAGCGACAGCTAGTCCGGGTTCGAAACCCAAGGGGGGGAGAACTGGTTATCCACGGCGAGAGGACCACGCAGGGCCCGACCCTTTGTTCGGCTGCGAGGGCGAGGAGGTTTCTGCAGCAGGGCTGCATGAGATTTTTGGCCTATGTTTCAGATACGCGGGTAGAGGAAGTGACAGATATCGATGGTGTACCAGCGGTGCGGGATTTTTGGGACGTTTTTCCCGAAGAATTACCCGGAGTGCCTCCGGAGAGGCAGGTGGAGTTTCGTATTGACCTGGTACCCGATGCCGCCCCGATAGCAAAGACACTGTATGTAGCACCTGGTTTCCGGTATGTGAATTTTATTTGAGCATTGCCCTAATTTAGCCTTAGACTCGGCGAGTCATAGGGTCCGACTCGCCGAGTAGGGACGAGACTCAGGACTCGTTTTAAGTAGGCGACTCGACGAGTCCATATCCTGGACTCGGCGAGTCACCGCTGCGGGATGAAACCCTAAGTTTCAAGGGTTTGCACCCTATTTAAACTCTCATTCCGCCCCAACTCGTCCCCATTCACCCCCAGAACTCCCCCTACATCGTTTCCCCTTGTTTCCTTGAGAGTTTGAGGTGTTCTTGGTGTGTTCTTGAAGGTTTTGAAGAGTAAGAGGAGTAGATCAAGAAGAGGAGAAGGAGATCAGCCATCCTTGTGTCATTTCAACATTTCCTTTGAGGTATAACCCGTTTTCCCCTTGATTTTGTGCTTAAAACTTCATTTGGGTCCTTCTTGGTCATTTCCCCAAGTTTGCATGTGCATTATATGTCGTAATAAGGCGTTTGACCTTTGGATCTATGCAAGATTGAGCTCCAGGAGCTCAGATCTGTTAGCTTTTTGGCCCCATGTGGCTTGTTAGCCCTAGATCTACCATTTTGAGACATTTTGAGCCCTATAATCCATATTGGTGAATATCCACACGTAAAGTTGGAAACTTTACGTGTGATTCGTGTCCTAGAAGTCCAGATCTATGAATGGCATGGTTTGGAACCGAGCAAATCGGTATATTTAAGGAGTGCATGGCGACGACTCGGCGAGTCGCATAGGTGACTCGGCGAGTCTGGTCGCGAGTCACCGAATTGGTCCCTTCTTCATGTGTCGAGTTGAGCCTTGAGTCACAGGGGGTGACTCGGTGAGTTGGGAGCTGAACTCACCCATGTTAGGACTCGGCGAGTCAATGCCCTGACTCGGCGAGTCCAAGGCAATCTTCATAGCTCAAGAACAGACTCGGCGAGTTGTTCATACAACTCGGCGAGTCTTAGCATAAAGTGTTCATTGGATGAAGATGGACTCGACGAGTTGTTCATACAACTCGGCGAGTAGGATGAAGGACTTGAGTATTGGTCTTGAAGGCGAACCCGTCGAGTCGCCGCCTAACTCGACGGGTAGGATCGGGATTCAGGGCAGTCGTTTGTGTAGGGACTCGGCGAGTCGGAAAGCCTACTCGGCGAGTCGAGGTCAACTGAAAGTTGACTCTGACTTTGACTTGGGGCAAGGTCAGGGGTAAAATGGTCATTTTACCCAAAGGTCAGTGAGCAGTGTTTGACTGAGTATATTGTGGGAACTGCAGCCGGAGGGTTTCCGGAGCAGCAGCAGCAGTAGTAGGTGATCAGTTCCCACGCAGACCAGCAGCTATTTCGAGGTGAGTATCCTTCCCAGTAGGAACGGGTCTAGGGCACCAGGGCCGACCCGTGTAAACGAGATGCTAGTACCAGAGTGTGGGCCGAGCCCGTATCTCTGTTGTAGTTAAGTACGGTATATGTGTTAATAAGATAGTATTGCTTATACTTGTTGTCTGCGTGATACTTGTATGTTATGGGATAGTGGTTGAGTGTGGGCAGGGCCCGTATCTCGCCAAGGTCGGAGTGTGGGCTAGGCCCGTATCTCCCAGATAGCGAAGTGTGGGCAGGGCCCGTATCTTCCCGAGTGTGGGCGAGGCCCGTAACTCCTAGCTGAATAGTGGCTGTTACTTGTGCATGGTATGTGGTATTATGGGGGAACTCACTAAGCTTTGTGCTTACAGTTTTCAGTTTTGGTTTCAGGTATCTCCTCTGCTAGGGGAAAGGAGCCGGCGCGGTAGCAGCACGTCACGCACACACTCTCCGGTTTCCGCATTTACGAGCTTTTCTGGGATTCGTACTCTGATATTTTAATTGAATGTATGAATTGACTTTTAGACATGATTCACTGGTGTGATATTTTGATCAGACAATGTTTTAGCCTTTTATATTTTCTAAAAGTAATGTTCTTTTAAAACGAAATTTTTGGTCGTGAAAATTGGGTCGTTACAAGTTGGTATCAGAGCCCTGGTTTGAGGGATTCGGACACACCTTCGGGGGTGTCTGAACTCAAATCGAGGGATTAAAAGATTTTCTGAAAGAAATGTTTTTGAAAATTGAGAAAAGGATTTTGATAAAGAACGAAGTGTGTGTGATGTGCGCGACCGGCCGAGCTCGAGTAAGTATTCCCCAAATTACCCATACAAGTTTATGTTATGTTTATCAGCTTTCGTAGAACAGCATGCTAGAATAGGACTAAGGATCTAGGAATGATACCTTATGTGCCTGCTATTTGTATTTTAGTTGTATGAAAATTGCATGCTAGTTTCGGGTAGACAGTAAGTAGGATAGCCTGATTAGGTTATGCCTGGTAGTATGAGCTTAGAACTTTATGCTAGCTCAGTTCCTGAAGTTGATGGAGTTAGTTGAGATCGTTACCCTTTATCTGAATGCTGCTTGCTTTGTGCTTCATGGGGCTCTGAATAATGGGAGTTAGCCATTAGGCGAATGCGTCACGCCACGTGTGACTAGGGTTGAATAATCTTAGAGTGCCGGATTTGACCCTACTGCGCAGCTCTTGTTTGAGTCCAACCGTTGTAGGGACGAGTCGGATACTCGAAGAATTACTTGGGCCTCGTCACATGTGATGGTATTCGGGTAATGGCTAACTGGCATTACAAGGAGGCCTGTAGCAGCTGAGGACTGGTTAGAGTGGAACTAGAGATTTCCCTAGGGTAAGCCTAGGATGAGTATAGCAGTGATTAGCAATAGTGAAAGGGATCTGGTGGAGTCGAGGCAATCCTTGAAGAAGGTACGGATAGATGTGGAAGGTAGTATGGGCCCGTACTACTGAAAGCAGAGGATCTGTACCCGAACCAAGGATGGCCAAGATAAGACCAGGGAACTTGTAAGTAGATGTGATCTCTCAGGGAGTATCAGTATCACTAATGATTGTTATGATGTATTGCAGAATGGTGGTACTCCGATCGAGGCCGGTAGATGGTGGCTCAGGAGAGGGGTCAGGTTCGGGATCAGGTTCCGAGCCAATTGATGAGGGGCTACGCGAGTTCATCGCGTCAGAGATCACCAGGGGTATCCTTGAGTCGACTCCCATTATCTTTGGGTCGATCAAGGAAGGGATCATGGAGTTGATGGAGGATCGCCTTCGGGCATTCAGGAGTGATATGGCATCTAGCCAGTCAGGATCTCGCACGCTGTCCTTCAAGGACTTCAGGGGCAGCGGTGCACCGGATTTCCACGGGGTGAAAGACCCCATTGTTGCTAGGCGATGGATTGCAGACATCGAGTCTGCCCAGTTGACCAGCTTCTGCCCCGAGGGGTCGAAGGTGAGGTATGCAGCGGGATGTCTACGGGACCGAGCCCGGGATTGGTGGGAGTCAGTGGGTGACTCGTTGGGAGCCTCAGCTATCGAGGCTATGACCTGGTCGGACTTTGTGACCAGGTTCAGGGCAGAGTTCGCGCCGGCGGTCGAGCTTCAGCAGCTGGCCAGGGAGTTTCTTGACATGAAGCAGACGACGGAGACTGTGGCGGAGATCACCGCCAAGTTCAGGGAGAGGGCTTTGTTGGTGCCCCAGTATGCCGGTGACGAGGACATGAGGAGGACTCGTTACCATGATATGCTACGAGCTGACATCCGGGAGCATGTTAGCTTTTCGGCTTGCCCTACCCTGGACTCCATGATTGCCAGGGCAAGGGAGAGGGAGATAGATTTGGAGCATATCCGGAAACGGAAGCTAGAGGAGGGTCAGGCAGGAGGGGCTTCGGGGAAGAAGCCCAAGGGATCAGATGGTAGGCCGAAAGGTCTGTCAGGACCGAGCCGCTGCGGGAAATGTGGCAGGTCGCATATGGGGGCATGTAGGATGGGTTCAGTAGGCTGCTACAAGTGCGGCAAGGCAGGGCACTTTAGCAGGGATTGTACTGCTCCAGTTTCAGCTATTCAGACATCAGAGTTGCTGTGTTTTCACTGCAATCAGAGGGGCCACAAGAAGGCCAATTGCCCCCAGTTGACAGTTTCAGCGCCAGTGAAGGCGCCAGCTCCAGCGACCCTGCGGATCACGGATGGTCGGCAGGGCAAGGCAGAGGCTCCAGTGGTGAGAAGCCGGGCATTTCAGCTGACTACCGAGGAGGCACGCGCCGCACCCGATGTGGTGACGGGTATGATTCTTTCCTTCTGTCTTGTTTTTATGATGTTATGATATTGATATGTGCTCTGTATGCTTTAGGATCGTTCCATGTGAACGGCATCCCAGTTCAGGTATTGTTCGATTCGGGTGCATCCCGATCGTTTGTCTCTCTCGCGCTTAGCAAGAGGTTTCATGAGGCTTCAGGAGAGTTAGATTGTCCTTTAGAAGTAGAGATTGCCGATGATCGTTCGGTGCGAGCATCGATGGTATTCCGAGATTGCGTTCTGCGGTTGTTCGAGGAGCGTTACTTGGTAGACTTGGTTCCCATACCGTTGCGTGGGAACAAGGTGTTTATTGGCATGGATTGGTTGAGCCCTAATGGGGCGGTGATAGATTGCGCGCAGCAGTTAGTGCGGGTCAGGACCCCAAGTGGGGGAGAGTTGGTGATTCATGGAGAAAGGCCGCAGTGTGGACCCGCTGTATGTTCAGCAGCGAGGGCTAGGCGTTATCTCCAGCAGGGATGCGCAGGTTATGTCGCGTATGTGATGGATACCCGAAAGGCGGGTAATGCACCGATGAGCGAGGTTCCGGTGGTTCGGGACTTTGTAGACGTCTTCCCAGAGGAGCTTCCTGGGATACCTCCGGAGCGACAAGTGGAGTTCAGGATCGACCTTGTTCCTGGTGCGGCTCCGATAGCCAAAGCACCGTATCGGTTGGCTCCTCCCGAGATGCAGGAGTTGTCTACGCAGCTGCAGGAGTTGCTAGACAAGGGGTTCATTCGTCCGAGCAGTTCGCCCTGGGGAGCCCCGATTCTGTTTGTGAAGAAGAAGGACGGGTCGCATCGGATGTGTATAGATTATCGGGAGCTGAACAAGGTAACGGTGAAGAACCGTTACCCGCTTCCGAGGATTGATGACCTCTTTGACCAGCTTCAGGGCGCATCTTGGTTCTCCAAGATTGATTTGCGTTCGGGTTATCATCAGATGAGGGTCAGGGAGGAGGATATGCAGAAGACCGCGTTTCGGATGCGCTATGGCCATTATGAGTTCGTGGTGATGCCGTTTGGGCTCACCAATGCTCCTGCCGCGTTCATGGACCTCATGAACCGTGTATGCAGACCGATGCTGGACCGGTCTGTGATAGTCTTTATCGACGATATCTTGGTTTATTCCAAGACCCAGGAGGAACATGAGGAGCATCTGAGAGAGGTGTTAGAGACCCTGAGGAGGGAGAGCTTGTATGCCAAGTTCTCCAAGTGTGAGTTTTGGTTGCGCGAGGTGCAATTTCTGGGACACCTCGTCAACCAGAACGGGATTCTGGTCGATCCGGCCAAGGTCGAGGCCGTGATGAGATGGGAGGTTCCGAAGTCTCCATCTGAGATTCGGAGTTTCCTGGGATTGGCAGGCTACTATCGGAGATTTATTCAGGATTTCTCCAAGATAGCCGTGCCCCTGACGCGGCTGACAAGGAAAGCCGCGGTCTTTCGGTGGGGACCCGAGCAGCAGGCTGCATTTGAGACGCTGAGACAGAGATTGTGTGAGGCGCCGATCTTAGCCCTGCCAGAGGGCGTAGAGGATTTTGTGGTTTATTGTGATGCGTCCATTTCTGGGTTGGGCGCGGTGCTGATGCAAAGGGGGCATGTCATTGCTTACGCTTCGAGGCAGCTCAAGCCTCACGAGGCGAACTACCCGACGCACGATTTGGAGTTGGGGGCGGTGGTATTTGCCCTCAAGATTTGGCGACACTACCTCTATGGGGTTCGGTGTACCATCTACACGGACCACAAGAGCTTGAGGTACCTCATGGATCAGCCGAATCTGAACATGAGGCAGCGTCGGTGGTTGGATGTGGTGAAGGATTATGACTGCGAGATCCTTTACCATCCGGGGAAGGCCAATGTGGTGGCCGATGCGCTTAGCCGCAAGGCGGCGCCGATCAGGGGCGTTTGCATGCGGATGACCGTGGTGACTCCCCTGTTGGAGCAGATTCGGGAGGCTCAACAGGAGGCTATCAAGGAGGAGCATCGGAAGAGCGAGCGTGTAGTGGGTCAGGTTTCCTCCTTCGATTATGATAGCCGAGGGTTATTGACGCTACACCATAGGGTGTGGGTGCCGTATCGCGGAGGCGTGCGCCAAATTTTGATGGAGGAGGCGCACAAGTCCCGATTCTCTATTCATCCCGGGGCGACGAAGATGTATAGGGATCTTCGTCTAGACTATTGGTGGCCCAGCATGAAGCGGGATGTGGCATGGTATGTCGAGCGATGTTTGACCTGCAGGAAGGTCAAGGCCGAACATCAGAGACCGCATGGCAAGATGCAGCCGTTGGATATTCCACTGTGGAAATGGGAAGATATCACGATGGATTTTATCACGAAGCTTCCCAGGACCGCACGTGGAGTGGATTCGATTTGGGTCATCGTGGATAGATTGACCAAGAGTGCTCACTTTATTCCGATTCAGGAGAGCATATCGGCCGAGAAGTTGGCCGACATCTATATCAGGGAGATTGTGGCACGGCATGGGGTGCCAGTATCGGTAATCTCGGACAGGGATGTGCGTTTCACTTCCAGGTTTTGGAAGAGATTCCATGACGAGTTGGGCACTCGTCTGCATTTTAGCACTGCCTTTCACCCGCAGACGGATGGGCAGAGCGAGCGGACCATCCAGACTCTGGAGGATATGCTGCGGGCGTGTGTGCTAGATTTCGGTGGTAGCTGGGATACCTATCTTCCCCTGGCAGAGTTCTCCTACAACAACAGCTATCACGCGAGTATCGACCGCCCTCCCTTCGAGATGTTGTACGGACGGAGGTGTAGGACCCCGATATGCTGGGGTGAGGTTGGCCAGAGAGTCATGGGAAGCACCGAAGTGGTGCTCAAGACGACTGAGAGGATCCAGCAGGTCCGGAGCAGGCTTCAGACTGCTCAGAGTCGACAGAAAAGTTATGCCGACAAGCGTCGATCCGACTTAGAGTTCCAGGTCGGGGATATGGTCCTCCTGAAGGTGTCGCCGTGGAAAGGCGTCATCCGATTCAGGAAGCAGGGCAAGTTGGGCCCGCGATTTATCGGACCGTTCAGGGTCTTAGCCCGGGTGGGCAAGGTAGCATATAGGCTGGATCTGCCAGCCGAGCTTAGCCAGATCCACATCACTTTCCATGTTTCGCAGTTGCGGAAGTGCCTAGTGGACGATTCTGCAGTAGTACCTTTGGAGGATATTCAGGTTGATGACAGCCTGAACTACATCGAGCGCCCAGTCGCAATCCTCGACAGGAAGTCGAAGGATTTAAGGAACAAGAGGGTGGAGCTAGTGAAGGTGCAATGGCAGCACCGCAAGGGTTCAGAGTGGACTTGGGAGCCGGTAGACGAGATGATGGAGCACTACCCGAGCTGTTTCAGGATCAGGCGGCAGACTTCGAGGACGAAGTCTAAAATAAGTGGGGGAGATTTGTAGCACCTGGTTTCCGGTATGTGAATTTTATTTGAGCATTGCCCTAATTTAGCCTTAGACTCGGCGAGTCATAGGGTCCGACTCGCCGAGTAGGGACGAGACTCAGGACTCGTTTTAAGTAGGCGACTCGACGAGTCCATATCCTGGACTCGGCGAGTCACCGCTGCGGGATGAAACCCTAAGTTTCAAGGGTTTGCACCCTATTTAAACTCTCATTCCGCCCCAACTCGTCCCCATTCACCCCCAGAACTCCCCCTACATCGTTTCCCCTTGTTTCCTTGAGAGTTTGAGGTGTTCTTGGTGTGTTCTTGAAGGTTTTGAAGAGTAAGAGGAGTAGATCAAGAAGAGGAGAAGGAGATCAGCCATCCTTGTGTCATTTCAACATTTCCTTTGAGGTATAACCCGTTTTCCCCTTGATTTTGTGCTTAAAACTTCATTTGGGTCCTTCTTGGTCATTTCCCCAAGTTTGCATGTGCATTATATGTCGTAATAAGGCGTTTGACCTTTGGATCTATGCAAGATTGAGCTCCAGGAGCTCAGATCTGTTAGCTTTTTGGCCCCATGTGGCTTGTTAGCCATAGATCTACCATTTTGAGACATTTTGAGCCCTATAATCCATATTGGTGAATATCCACACGTAAAGTTGGAAACTTTACGTGTGATTCGTGTCCTAGAAGTCCAGATCTATGAATGGCATGGTTTGGAACCGAGCAAATCGGTATATTTAAGGAGTGCATGGCGACGACTCGGCGAGTCGCATAGGTGACTCGGCGAGTCTGGTCGCGAGTCACCGAATTGGTCCCTTCTTCATGTGTCGAGTTGAGCCTTGAGTCACAGGGGGTGACTCGGTGAGTTGGGAGCTGAACTCACCCATGTTAGGACTCGGCGAGTCAATGCCCTGACTCGGCGAGTCCAAGGCAATCTTCATAGCTCAAGAACAGACTCGGCGAGTTGTTCATACAACTCGGCGAGTCTTAGCATAAAGTGTTCATTGGATGAAGATGGACTCGACGAGTTGTTCATACAACTCGGCGAGTAGGATGAAGGACTTGAGTATTGGTCTTGAAGGCGAACCCGTCGAGTCGCCGCCTAACTCGACGGGTAGGATCGGGATTCAGGGCAGTCGTTTGTGTAGGGACTCGGCGAGTCGGAAAGCCTACTCGGCGAGTCGAGGTCAACTGAAAGTTGACTCTGACTTTGACTTGGGGCAAGGTCAGGGGTAAAATGGTCATTTTACCCAAAGGTCAGTGAGCAGTGTTTGACTGAGTATATTGTGGGAACTGCAGCCGGAGGGTTTCCGGAGCAGCAGCAGCAGTAGTAGGTGATCAGTTCCCACGCAGACCAGCAGCTATTTCGAGGTGAGTATCCTTCCCAGTAGGAACGGGTCTAGGGCACCAGGGCCGACCCGTGTAAACGAGATGCTAGTACCAGAGTGTGGGCCGAGCCCGTATCTCTGTTGTAGTTAAGTACGGTATATGTGTTAATAAGATAGTATTGCTTATACTTGTTGTCTGCGTGATACTTGTATGTTATGGGATAGTGGTTGAGTGTGGGCAGGGCCCGTATCTCGCCAAGGTCGGAGTGTGGGCTAGGCCCGTATCTCCCAGATAGCGAAGTGTGGGCAGGGCCCGTATCTTCCCGAGTGTGGGCGAGGCCCGTAACTCCTAGCTGAATAGTGGCTGTTACTTGTGCATGGTATGTGGTATTATGGGGGAACTCACTAAGCTTTGTGCTTACAGTTTTCAGTTTTGGTTTCAGGTATCTCCTCTGCTAGGGGAAAGGAGCCGGCGCGGTAGCAGCACGTCACGCACACACTCTCCGGTTTCCGCATTTACGAGCTTTTCTGGGATTCGTACTCTGATATTTTAATTGAATGTATGAATTGACTTTTAGACATGATTCACTGGTGTGATATTTTGATCAGACAATGTTTTAGCCTTTTATATTTTCTAAAAGTAATGTTCTTTTAAAACGAAATTTTTGGTCGTGAAAATTGGGTCGTTACACTGTATCGGTTGGCGCCACCTGAGATGCAGGAATTATCGGCACAGCTTCAAGAGCTTTTAGACCGAGGGTTCATCCGTCCGAGTAGTTCTCCCTGGGGAGCTCCGATCCTTTTCGTGAAAAAGAAGGACGAGTCGCACAAGATGTGCATTGATTACAGAGAGCTGAATAAGCTGACGGTGAAGAACCGTTATCCTTTGCCTAGGATTGACGACCTGTTTGATCAGCTTCAGGGAGAATCGTGGTTCTCTAAGATTGATCTCCGGTCATGGTATCATTAGATGAGGATTCGGGATAAGGATATACCGAAGACAGCTTTCAGGACTCGTTATGGGAATTACGAGTTGGTGGTGATGCCCTTCGGGCTCACAAATGCTCCGGCCGCGTTCATGGATCTCATGAACCGGGTGTGCAGGCCGATGTTGGACCAGTCGATGATTGTTTTTATTGATGATATCCTGGTCTACTCCAAGACCAGGGAACAGCACGAGCAGCATTTGAGAGAGATGCTGGAGACCTTGAGGACGGAGAAGCTGTATGCGAAGTTCTCCAAGTGTGACTTTTGGTTGCGGGAAGTGCAGTTTTTGGGTCATGTCATCAATCAAGAGGGTATTTCGGTATACCCAGCGAAGGTGGAGACTGTTATGCGATGGGAAGTACCGAGGAATGCCTCAGAGATTCATAGCTTCTTGGGCTTAGCGGGTTATTATCGGAGATTTGTCCAAGATTTCTCCAAGACTGCTGTGCCATTGACCCATTTGACCAAGAAGAATGTGGCTTTTCGATGGGGTGAGGATCAGCAGAGGGCTTTTGAGACCCTAAGGCAGAGATTATGCGAGGCTCCGATCCTAGTACTGCCCGAGGGATTGGAAGATTTTGTGGTATATTGTGATGCATCGATTTCAGGGTTGGGTGCAGTACTAATGCAGAGGGGACACATGATCGCATATGCCTCGAGGCAGTTGAAGCCTCACGAGGCAAATTACCCCACGCATGACCTGGAGTTGGGGGCAGTGGTGTTTGCCCTCGAGATTTGGAGGCACTATTTGTATGGGGTGAAATTCGTTGTGTATACCGATCACAAGAGTCTGAAGTATTTGATGGACCAACAGAACCTGAATATGCGACAGACGAGATGGTTGGATGTGCTAAAGGACTATGACTGCGAGATCCTATACCATCCAGGAAGGCCAATTTGGTGGCCGATGCATTGAGTCGCAAGGCGACGGGGTCGCCGATCAGGGTTATTTGTATAAGGGTGACCGTAAGTCCACCCTTGATAGACATGATTCGAGAGGCTCAGGTCGAGAGGGTGAAGAAAGAGAACTGGAAATTGGAAAGAATTCGGGGGCAGTATCAGTTGTTTGTTAAGGATAGTCGCGACTTGTTGACGCAGTGTAGCAAAGTATGGGTGCCGATGTCAGGGGGAGAGTGGCAGATATTGTTAGAGGAGGCACATAAGTCCAAATTTTCTATACACCCAGGTACAACAAAAATGTATAGAGATTTGAGGCTGAGTTATTGGTGGCCTTGCATGAAGCGGGAGATCGCCGGATATGTGGAGCGATGCTTGAACTACAGGAAGGTCAAGGCCAAGCACCAGCGACCTCATGGTAAGGTTCATCCATTACCCATTCCCATGTGGAAGTGGGAAGAGATCACTATGGACTTCATCACGAAGCTACCGCGGATAGCGAGGGGAGTAAATGCCATATGGGTGATCGTGGATAGACTGACGAAGAGTGCTTACTTCATTCCAATCTCCGAGAGTATATCTGCAGAGAAGTTGGCAGACATTTATGTTCGAGAGGTGGTGGCTAGGCACGGAGTGCCAGTATCAGTGTAACATCCGGATTCCCAGGTATTATTTTTATTCTTTTATTTTTGGGTAATGTGAGGAGACTCGGCGAGTTAGAGTCTAAACTCGCCGAGTAGGATCGCGGTTTTGCACGTGGGTTCGCGTCTGGACTCGGCGAGTCCAAGAGTGGACTCGGCGAGTCCATGCTGTTTAATGAAACCCTAATTTCCAGGGTTTGAGACCTATTTAAAGGGGCTTATGGCTGTCATTTGCGGCCACCAATCCCAGAGAGAAACCCTAAAGAGATCTTGAGCATTTTGGGAGAGAGATGAGGCCATTATCAACCTTTGAAGCATTGTTTGGCAAGGCAAAGGAGGTTTTAGCTAAGAGGAAGCAAGGGAGGTGGACATCCTTTGAATTTGGAGCTCAGAGCATCACTTTGGAGGTAATATTTTGGCTCCCTTTCTGTTGTTATGATGAACATGGGGGTTTAGGGTTTCTTGACCCCTTTGTTGGTTAGATTTGATGTCCATTTCGTCCCTATTTGTGATGAGGCTTGGAATGGGATCCATAGAGGTCCAGAGAAGCTTTATTCCTCAAGCTTTATGAGGATTCATGGGAGTTTTGACCAAGGGTTATGAAATATGGGGCTAAAACATCATATAGGAGCAAATAGATGTTGTTTGAGCATCAAGGTTTGGACTTTACGTGATTATCATGCTTGGGGAGGCCAGATCTATGATTGTATGGAACAGATCTGACCTCAGAAGTGGTTTTGAGTTTATGCATGGCATGAACTCGCCAAGTCTGAAGAGCAGAATCGGCGAGTAGTATGAAGTTTGCCCGTAATCACTCAGTGAGTGGACTTGTCGAGTTGAGGGAATGACTCCGTGAGTCAGGGTGAGTCGGGGGGACTGAGTTTAAGCTGGAACTCACCGAGTTATTCTTGAGACTCGGCGAGTTGAGTCGTGATTGTCCCGCGATTCATAGCAGGTGGAACTCGTCGAGTCAGGGAGGTACTCGGCGTGTCAAGAGAGGATCTAAGAGAGTCAGTGGACACGAGTAGACTCGCCGAGTCGCCCTAGTGCACTCACTGAGTCCGGTCAAAGTTGACCGTTGACCTTGTTGACTTTTAGGGTTGAGTACAGTTGTATTTATGAGTGTATTACTTTGTGTGATTAGGCGGAGGCTAGATCACATTTATTCCGAGACAGATATTTACCGAGACATCGAGGTGAGTCTTCTCACTATACCTTAGCTAGAGCGGTATATTGTAGACCAGAGGGTCTTATGTGTTATGTATGAGATTGTGCTATGTGTATGTTGTATGTTGCTATGGACCGGACCGAAGGGTCCAACGATACAGGCCGGGCCGGAGGGCCCAACGAGCTATGACCGGACCAGAGGGTCCAACGAGCTACGAGACTAGAGGGTCCCGCTGAGACATATCGAACGGAGGGTCGTATTATAGCCTTGAGTGGTGTATGTGTTGTATGCGGTATTTTGGGGAACTCACTAAGCATTTATGCTTACAGTTGTTGTGTGATGTGTTTCAGGTACCAGTGATGAGCGCGGGAAGGCGCCGGCATGATCCGTACACACTTGAGAAGTTTATGTTTTGGATTCTGGGGAGATGTTTTTGTGATAAATACATTTGATACAATATGGGTGATTTTATTTTGTGAATAAATGAATGTTTTGAAATGAAAAATTGTTTTGAAAAATTTACGTTGTTACAAGTTGGTATCAGAGCCTTGGTTTGAGGGATTCGGATGCATCTTCGGGCGTATCTGAACTCAAACTGAGGAATTGAGGAGAATTTTTATAATAAAGTAAATTTTTTGAAAAGAGTAACAGAGTTTTGAGACAAACAGAGCACTGCCGTGTGTACGATCAGCCAGCGCCTGAACGAAGAATTCCCCAAAAGTACCTTTACTTTATGTTTTACGAGATATGTTATATTATGCATGCTAGAGTAGGCTAAGTATACATATTAGGACTAGAGTGGCCTGATTTGCGATGCCTTAGACTAGGAGTTTTCTGCTGCTAAGATGCTTTGAGGGCGAGTGATAGCAGTTAGGAGCTCATGAGAATAGAGTACTTGTAATCCAAGATCCAAGGAGGAGGACTTGAAGTGAACGCTGATGCGGTGTAGTCAGTAGTATTGGGCCCGTACTACTGAAGACATCGGATCAGTGGGCATTTCAAGTAAGAATCTTTTGGACGACGGAGGACAAGTAGGGTTGCGCCATTGGGTATGAGCATGTTTGATCGAATCTCTCTTAATTTTTGTTGTATTTCAGAGGCAACATGGTTGGGACTCGACACACACCTGAGACCAGTGGTGTCAGCGACGAGGAGATCCGTCGGTTGATTTATGAGGAGGTGGTTGCTGCCATCTGGGCTGAGATTCCTAAGATGTTTGGGGACATCAAGACCACATTGATCGAGACTTTTGATGAGCGGTACGCAACGTTAACTGAGGCTGCTGCAGCTGCAGCTACTGCTGCTGTTGCTGCTGCCAGACCTCAGGGAGGTGACTCGTTGTTGTTCCGGGAGTTCAGCAACACGAAGTCACCAGAGTTCGACGGGAAGCAGGACCTGATCGCCGCTATGAGATGGATCTTTGACATCGAGGGATGTTTCTATACGTGCTCTTGTCCAGAGCACTTGAGGGTTCGGTTCGCCTTGAACCAGCTCCACCCGGGAGCGAAGGATTGGTGGAAGTTCGTGACGGCGAACTTTACTTTGGCTGAGATTTCTGAGGTGGCCTGGGAGAGGTTCACCGCTATGTTCTGAGAGGAGTATGTTCCCCCGGTAGAGAGGGAACGGTTGATCCAGGAATTCTTGACCCTCAAGCAGGGTACTGATTCGGTGACAGTCATCACCAGGAAGTTCCATGAGAGGGCGATGTTTTGCCCTGAGCAGGTATCGACTGAGCAGGCTCGTATGAGCCGTTATCTGGGTGTTCTGAGGAGAGATATTCGGGAGTTCATGGCGAACTCGACTTACCGGACATTTACTGAGCTCCAGGCAAATGCCCGGAAGAGGGAGATCGAGCTGAAGACTCAGGCCAGGGAGGAGGCCTAGTCTCAGAGGATGGATCGGCGGCCGGCCCAGTCTCAGCCGGTAGCCAAGCGGGCTAGACCCGCTGATTCGAGATCTTCGGGCGTGAAGGGCCGCACTTGTGGGAAGTGTGGTAAGAGCCATGAGGGGTCGTGCAGGGATGGGGTATGTTACAAGTGTGTGAAGGAGGGGCATATCGTGAGGGAATGCCCCAAGGGATTCTCGGTTTGCTTTCATTGCAACCAGACCGGCCATCGGAAGGCCGAGTGCCCGCAACTTCTTCAGGGATCAGTGCAGGGATCTGCGCCTGCTGCTAGGGTTACCGAGGTTCGGCCGGTGAAGGCCGAGGCCCCGAGGGCTCGTGGGAGAGCATTTCAGTTGACCGCGGAGGAGGTCCGCGTGGCGCCCGTTGTTGTGGCTGGTATGTATTTTCTTTTCCTTTTTATTTGAGCTGAGATTTTATGCTTATATGATGATATACGTAGGTACTTTTCTTGTGAGTTCTGTGCCCGCGTTGGTATTATTTGACTCGGGTGCAAGTCGGTCATTTGTATCCATAGCATTTAGTCGGCATATGAGTGTCCGTCGAGAGGCATTGGATCGGCCTCTGCGAGTTTCCATAGCTGATGAGCGAGCAGTGTATGCTTGAGATCATCGGGGTGGAGTTTCTGATAGATTTGATTCCGATTGCGATGGGGGATGTGTGTGTCATAGTAGGTATGGATTGGTTGAGCCGATATGGAGCTGTGATAGACTGCGAGCGTCAATTGGTGACGATTCGAGACCCTAGTGGGGGAGTTCTTACGGTGTACGGTGAGGGTACATGTACGGAGTCAACATTTTGTTCGGCCGCCAGAGCGAGACAGAGTCTACAGCAGGGCTGTAGGGGTTTTGTGGCATATGTGATGGATGCGAGGGATGATATTCAGAGACCGAAGTCAGTTGATGAGGTCCCGATAGTGCGTGAGTTTCCGGATGTGTTTCCAGAGGACTAGTCGGGTGTGCCTCCGGAGAGGCAGGTAGAGTTCGGTATTGAGTTGGTTCCAGGAGTTGCGCCTATCGCTAAGGCGCCGTATCGCCTTGCGCCTCCGGAGATGCAGGAATTGTCCTTGCAACTTCAAGAGCTGCTGGGGAAGGGGTTTATCAGGCCGAGCAGTTCACCTTGGGGAGCACCTATCCTTTTTGTCAAGAAGAAGGATGGCTCGCTCCGGATGTGCATCAATTATCGTGAGTTGAATAAGCTAACGGTCAAGAACCGTTAACCGTTGCCAAGGATCGATGATTTGTTTGATCAGCTGCAAGGAGCATCTTGGTTCTCCAAGATCGATTTGAGGTCTGGGTATCATCAGGTGAGGGTGCGGGAGGAGGACGTCCAGAAGACAGCCTTCCGGACTCGTTATGGGCATTACGAATTCGTGGTGATGCCTTTCGGACTCACCAACGCACCAGCGGTGTTCATGGATCTCATGAACAGGTTGTGCAGACCAATGTTGGACCGCTCGGTGATCGTGTTCATCGACGACATTCTGGTATATTCGAGATCTAGAGAGCAGCATGAGGAGCATTTGAGGGAGATCCTCAGAGTTCTGAGATCGGAGAGGTTTTATGCCAAATTCTCCAAATGTGAGTTCTGGTTACGAGAGGTCTTTGGGGCATCTCGTTAACCAGAAGAGGATTTTGGTCGACCCGGCCAAGATTGAGGCGGTTATGAGGTAGGAGGTGCCGAGATCACCCATCGAGATCAGGAGTTTTCTAGGAATGGTCGGCTATTATTGGAGATTTATTAAGGATTTCTCCAAGATCGCTGTGCCACTCACCAAGTTGACCCGGAAGGGTGTTGCGTTTTCTTGGGGTCCGGAACAGCAGACCTCGTTCGAGACACTTCGCAAGAAGTTATGTGAAGCCCCAGTGTTAGCCCTTCCCTAAGGGATGGAGGATTTTGTGGTTTATTGTGACGCATCGATATCCGGATTGGGAGCGGTGCTTATGCAGAGGGGGCATGTGATAGCATATGCATCGAGGCAGCTTAAGCCTCATGAGTCGAGATATCCCACTCATGATTTGGAGCTGGGAACGGTAGTGTTCGCTCTCAAGATCTGGCGACATTACCTGTATGGGGTTCGATGTACGATATACACGGACCACAAGAGCTTGAAGTATTTGATGGATCAGTCCAACCTAAATATGCGACAGAGGAGGTGGTTGGACGTGGTCAAGGATTATGATTGTGAGATCCTGTACCACCCGGGCAAGGCTAATGTTGTAGCCGATGCACTGAGCCGTAGGGCGGAGAGCGCCGCATTGCGAGATGTATGTTTGAGATTGATGGTGATGACCCTGGTTTTGGATGCTATTCGAGGGGCCCAGGCTGAGGCTGTGCAGCTTGAGAGCCAGAAGAGGGAACGAGTTGTCGGGCTGGTAACGGAGTTCGTTACCGATAGCCGGGGGCTTATGACATTTCAGGGTCGGATTTGGGTACCGTCCGTGGGCGGGATGCGTACCATTTTGATGGAGGAGGCTCATCGATCGAAATTCTCGATCCATCCCAGGGCCACTAAGATGTTTTTGGACCTAAAAAAAGATTATTGGTGGCCCTGTATGAAGAGGGATGTCGCATGGTTTGTAGAGAGATGCTTGACCTGTCGCAGGGTTAAGGCCGAGCATCAGCGTCCACATGGTAAGTTGGAGCCATTAGAGATTCCCGAGTGGAAATGGGAACAGATTACCATGGACTTCATCACCAAATTGCCAAGAACCGCGAGGGGTGTCGATGCAATTTGGGTGATTGTGGATAGGTTGACAAAGAGTGCTCACTTCTTGGCCATCAGTGAGAGCTCTTCCGCGGAGAAGTTGGCAGAGATGTACGTGAGCGGGGTGGTGTCACGGCATGGAGTACCGATTTCGATTGTCTCATATCGAGATGTACGTTTCACTTCCAGATTCTGGAAAAAGTTTCATGAGGAATTGGGTATGAAACTGCATTTTAGTACTGCATACCACCCACAGACCGACGGGCAGAGTGAGCAGACGATTCAGACGCTCGAGGACATGCTCCGAACATGTGTGTTGGATTTCGGAGGAAGTTGGGACACGTATTTGCCCTTGGCAGAGTTCTCTTACAACAACAGCCATCATTCGAGCATTGGCATGCCGCACTTTGAGCTGTTGTATAGGAGGAGATGTCGGACCCCTATTTTGCTGGGGAGAGGTAGGGCAGCGTGTGATGTCACACCCCTGAACCAAGGATGGCGGAAACGTCCAGGGATGGAGGACTTCATGTGTAGTATCGTAACAACAATGGTAATAGTGATGAAAGTAAACACAACCAACATATATATAATTGAAAAAGTTACATCATTGTATGTATTACATGTTTCAAATTCAATTACAATATGTTGACAAAATATGATAAGTTTGACGCCTTAACGTCCCATCCTCAAAAGGGTTTTGTTACCTGCTTAGCGATTTCCTGAGAATACAAGCAGTTTGAAAAGTGTCAACACAATGGTTGGTGAGTTCATAAGTATTTGGATATCTTTATGAAAAAGCTCGTCAAATAATGGCCTAGTTGTTCCAGAAAAATCCGATATTTTTCTTAAAGTGAATATTGTAGTTTTGTATCCGAAAACTGTAGTGTATGAGTAGTCTTCCTTATTTACATAAAATAATGCATGTTTATTTCAATTTAAACGCATATGATGTTAGTGAAACTCTCAAAATTTCTTAAATTTGTTAATATTTTTTTTTTGTGCGTGTAGTCCTAAATCTTAGGACCAAGAAAGTAACAAGTATTGTCCATACTTAAAATTATAAACGTGGTATCACATGATGCGTAGTCGTATTTACCGAAACCGAAAACGTGCAGTAATGCCCGTACTTATTGAGATAAAAGTGATTTCAAAAATCGTCATAAAACTTGTTTAAGTTTTTTTTAAAAGAATCCCGTAAACTTTATGTATTGTTATATCCTTATGTGAGCCGCTATAATCATACTTAAGACTAATGAACCTGCCACGACGTTTCTTAGGCGTCGATTAACTGAAATGATAATTATCACCCGTAGACCTGCAGGTCCAACTGTAGCTAGCAGCAAGGTGTGGGGTGTCAAACCCAATATAGATCTATATATAACTATCACGTTCTCCCTCCGGGAGACTCTGATTATAACGTACAGGATTTTATATTCCGCACTCGGACGTACGGAAAGAGAGTGTCTCACAATTTAGGTTAACAAGTTTACTAGTTGTATGCGGGAGTGTAAAACCTTTCTGTATGAATGTACCCTTCTCGTACGTGCGTGTTAGGTGATGTATTGAAAACTATACTTATTATAGTTTTATCCAAAACGTTTGAAATATATAAGAACTCTTTTATGAAAAGGTGTAAGGATTATAAAATCCAATAAACTATGCGTATTATAGTTTATGTGTATGTATACGTGTTCTAAATGAATGAATAATCTTATCATGAGTGACTTATTTTCAGTTTAAGATGATAAAATTTACAACATATCACATTCAATACTTAGAACTTGACAATATACACCTTGCTCAACACAATACAAAGTGTAGTAAAAATTACAAGCTGTTAACAAATTTTCAGCCCTTCTACACTGTTTTTGAAACTTTATAGAAAAATCATACGAAGTCGAAAACTAAATCCGTAAATTCTGGGAGTTCCCAAAATATGTCTAGTTTACTCATAATTTTTACCATGATTTTCAATGACCTGCAACTTAGGTGAAACAGTCCATAAACACAGACTGGTCCGGTTTGGTGTTTGAAATGATAGGCAGTTTTGTAAAAATCACCATAAATTGTAGAAAAATCGTATGAAGATGTGCAAGTAGTCACTTTAAAGCTAAGAAGTGGAACTACATGCACCTAAAACAGTTTTGAAAACTAAAATGTTTAAGGTGTCCAAAACAGTCCGTGAATGGAGTCCAACTTTTCTGATGAAAGCTGTTAGAAAGTTTTAGTTATGTTCTTGGTGTTTTAACTTGTATTCCCCCCCTAAAAACTTAAGAAAACATGAAAATGTAGGGGTATGAACTCACCTTGTGTGATTTCAGTAGATAAGTGTTGAAGAAAAGAAGTGTTCAATCCAAGAACACTAGAAGGATCGCTTGAAGATTCGAAGCTCTAACACAAATATAATGGAGTTTGTGTAAGATATCCATGATTTGAGTGGAAATAACTAAGATAATCATAAAGGAAATGGATTATGCTTACCAAAGGTGGAGGAAACTCTCAAGATCAGCCCTTGAATCTTGGATTTCTAAAGGGAGAGTGAGAGAGAAGGAGTTTGATCTTCTTGTGAAAGTGAGAGCAAATGAGAGAAAGATGGGGAGAGAGGGTGAATATCCAGCTCTCAAAGCATGGGAGGTGGTTTGTGAGGGAGGTAGAAAGTACAAGGTATGGTGGGGAGGAGTGTGGGTTGTCATGGAGTGGACATGGGGGTTACTTGCGTCATAACTAGGGTAAGGTCAACACTTCTTCTTTTTGTACTTTACCAACTCCTTTTTAAATAAAATTTTACCCTTAAAATGTGATTAAATCATTAATTTAGGGGTCCTATAATTAAAAATAAAGTTTTGGGTGAAAATCCCATGTTAAAATAATCAAAAATGGGTTTAAAATGCAAAAATGGGTAAAAATAGGCGAAATTCGAGCTGCCCAGCGAGTTTCTTCGGATTCCCGGCCGAGGCTCGGTCAGCTGGGCTCGGTTCGGACGCGGAGGATGAATCCGGAAGCGAAGGCGCGAAGGTTGGCTCGGCTCGGATGCGGCAGGCTGAGGCGGGGAGGCGAAAGGCGAAGCGAGCTCGGCTCGGAAGCGGTGCAGTCCGAAGCGAAAGCGAGAAGCGGAAGGCGGGTTCGGTCCGAGCAGCTATCCGACGCGAAGGTAAGGTTCGGTCCGAAGGGTGGCTAGAACCGAAGCTACTGTTGTGAACAGTAGTGAACAGTAACTTCGGTTCGGACCATCCTTCCATGTGAGGTTCGGTTCGGACCTTTCTTCTTAGTAGGGTTCGGTTCGGATCTCTTACATGGCCGGGTTCGGTTCGGATGAACAGTACTTTCGGTTCGGCTCATGAACAGTACTTTCGGTTCGAACCCTCATGAATAGTGCTTTCGGTTCGGTTCATGAATAGTACTTTCGGTTCAGCTCATGAACAGTACTTTCGGTTCGGAGGGTTCGTTCCCTTAAGTCCGTTTTTCGCGTAGACTTCCGTTCTTGGGCTATTTTCGCCAAATTCGAGGGTCGGGATGCCCCGAGTGATTATAGAAAGTTGGGAGAGATTTCGAGAGAGATTTGAGAGAGATTCCTCGTTCTCAGAGAGATTTGGGAGAGATTTGACGTACTTGGAGAGATTTCGCATACGAAGAGATACGTGAGAGAGATTTCACATACTTGGAGAGATTTGGGAGAGATTTGACATTCTTGGAGAGATTTCACATACAAAGAGATATGTGAGAGAGATTTCACATACTTAGATAGATTTGGGAGAGATTTGACATTCTTGGAGAGATTTCACATACAAAGAGATATGTGAGAGAGATTTCACATACTTAGAGAGATTTGGGAGAGATTTGACATACTTGGAGAGATTTCCCATACAAAGAGATATGTGAGAGAGATTTCACATACTTAGAGAGATTTGGGAGAGATTTGACATGCTTGGAGAGATTTCACATACAAAGAGATATGTGAGAGAGATTTCGCATACTTAGAGAGATTTGGGAGAGATTTGACATACTTGGAGAGATTTCACATACAAAGAGATATGTGAGAGAGATTCACATACTTAGAGAGATTTGGGAGAGATTTGACATACTTGGAGAGATTTCACATACAAAGAGATATGTGAGAGAGATTTCACATACTTAGAGAGATTTGGGAGAGATTTGACATGCTTGGAGAGATTTCACATACAAAGAGATATGTGAGAGAGATTTCGCATACTTAGAGAGATTTGGGAGAGATTTGACATACTTGGAGAGATTTCACATACAAAGAGATATGTGAGAGAGATTTCACATACTTAGAGAGATTTGGGAGAGATTTGACATACTTGGAGAGATTTCACATACAAAGAGATATGTGAGAGAGATTTCACATACTTAGAGAGATTTGGGAGAGATTTCACATATAGTAAGATAGAGTGAGAACGTTTGAGAGTGTTTTCGTGTGTGATGAATGAGAGTGTTCGGCTTCGCAATGCAAGGTCTTTAGACCCCGTTGTGCCATGATTTAGGATCTTACGCACTCCCTATGAGTATGCAACTTTGTATTATTGTTTTTGTTCATTGTTTAGCACTAATGCTAAGGAAATTTAAACACATGAACTTTCCAAGTGGTGTTTTCTCATTTGAATAGTGAGTTATACCGTAATTACATAATATAAACCCTATCATACAAGGTTTTAATCGAGTTGACCGGTTTGACTCGTTGACCTTGACCGGCTTAGACTTGACCCGATTTTGACTATTGTCACATCATCCCCCCGTTAGAGGGAATTTCGTCCCGAAATTTACGCTTTGGCCAGGGCTTTAAGGGTTTAGGAAAAGGTGTGGGTACTTTTGCTTCATTTGGTCTTCGCGCTCCCAGGTGAACTCAGGTCCTCGTTTAGCGTTCCATCGAACCTTCACGATGGGAATACGACTTTGTTTCGTTCTTTTGACCTCCCGATCCAATATCTCAACTGGCTCTTCCACGAAGTGGAGATTTTTGTCAACTTCGATCTCGTCGAGAGGTATCACAAGTGTCTCGTCGGACAGACACTTCTTCAGGTTCGATACGTGAAAGGTGGGATGTACCTTATCGAGTTCTTGAGGTAATCGAAGTTTGTACGCCACAGGACCAATCCTGGCGAGGATTTCGAACGGTCCAATGTACCTCGGGTTTAGTTTCCCACGTTTGCCGAAGCGTATCATTCCTTTCCAAGGGGAAACCTTTAGTAACACACGATCACCAACCTGGAATTCCAAAGGTTTGCGTCGCTTATCCGCGTAACTCTTTTGTCGATCACGAGAGGCCTTCAGCCTTTCTCGAATCTGAACAATCTTTTCTGTGGTCTCCCTTATGATTTCAGGACCAGTGAGGGTGCTATCCGGAATTTGCTCCCTAGCCAACTGAGTATCTCCCACTTCAGCCCAACATAGGGGTGACCTGCACTTGCGTCCGTAAAGAGCTTCGAATGGAGCGACTTTAATGCTGGTGTGATAGCTGTTATTGTAGGAGAATTCGATCAGTGGCAAGTGGGTATCCCACGCTTTACCAAAGTCTATCACACATGCTCTCAACATGTCTTCTAATGTCTGTATAGTGCGCTCGCTCTGCCCGTCAGTTTGTGGGTGGTAGGCTGTACTCATGTCTAGCCTAGTACCCAAGGATTTCTGCAGGGACTGCCAAAATCTCGAAGTGAACCTACTATCTCGGTCTGAGATGATAGATATTGGTACACCATGCAGTCGCACAATCTCCTTGAGGTATATTCTGGTTAATTTCTCCATCTTGTCTGTTTCCTTTATTGGTAGGAAGTGCGCAGACTTGGTCAATCTGTCTACAATCACCCATATAGTGTCAAACCCGCTCGCAGTCTTAGGCAGCTTGGTTATGAAGTCCATGGTTATCTGTTCCCACTTCCATTCCGGTATATCAGGCTGTTGAAGTAGTCCTGAGGGTTTCTGGTATTCCACCTTGACCTTGGCGCAAGTCAGGCACTTGCCCACATATGTAGCAATCTCGGCTTTCATATTCGGCCACCAATATAACTTCTTGAGGTCTAGATACATCTTATCTGACCCAGGATGAACGGAGTATCGAGTCTTGTGTGCTTCGTTCATGACCACGTCTCGGATCCCACCGAACTTTGGTGTCCAGATCCGGTTACTAAGATAACGGGTTCCGTCGTCCTTGACTTCTAAGTTCTTATCCATTCCCCTTAATGCCTCACCCGCCACATTCTCTGGTTTCAAGGCTTCTACTTGAGCTTCCCGAATTTGTGTGGCCAGGTGGGAATGGATGGTCATGGTTAAGGATTTTACTCGGCGGCCCGAATATTCCTTTCTGCTTAGGGCATCAGCCACTACATTGGCCTTGCCCGGGTGGTAGCGAATCTCGCACTCGTAGTCATTTAGCAGTTCAACCCATCTCCGTTGTCGCATGTTGAGCTCTTTCTGATTGAGGATATGCTGAAGACTTTTGTGGTCGGTGTAGATGGTACATTTTGTGCCGTAGAGATAGTGCCTCCAAATCTTCAAGGCGAACACTACCGCTCCCAATTCAAGGTCGTGGGTGGTGTAATTAACTTCGTGTGTTTTAAGCTGTCTCGATGCGTAGGCGATGACTTTTCCTCTCTGCATGAGCACGCATCCGAGGCCTTGGTTTGAAGCATCGCAATATACCACGAAATCATCAGTTCCTTCTGGAAGAGACAAAACTGGTGCGCTGCACAGGGCTTGTTTTAACGTCTGGAAGGCGGTTTCTTGTTTATCTCCCCACTTAAATACCACACCTTTTTGAGTCAGGGTGGTGAGTGGTTTGGCGATCTTCGAGAAGTTTTGTATGAATCTTCGGTAGTAGCCGGCGAGCCCTAAAAATTGTCGAATTTCCGTCGGCGTCGTAGGTGCTGACCAGTTTTTAATAGCTTGGATTTTTGCGGGATCCACATGTATCCCCTTCTCGCTAACCACATGGCCAAGAAAATTCACTTCTCTAATCCAGAATTCGCATTTAGAGAATTTGGCGTAAAGCTTCTCGGCCCTCAGTGTTTCTAAGATCAGCCGGAGATGTTGATGGTGCTCTTCCTCGCTTCTGGAGTAGATTAAAATATCGTCGATGAACACAATCACGAATTTGTCTAAGTAGGGTCGACACACTCGATTCATCAGGTCCATAAATACTGCCGGTGCGTTCGTTAATCCGAAGGGCATTACCACAAACTCATAGTGCCCGTAACGAGTTCTGAACGCAGTCTTGGGGATATCCTCTTCTTGTACTCGCAGTTGATGGTAACCCGACCTCAAGTCGATCTTTGAAAAGTAGCTTGCTCCTTGGAGTTGGTCAAAGAGATCATCGATTCGGGGTAAGGGATATCGGTTCTTGATAGTGAGTTTGTTTAGTTCCCGGTAGTCTATGCACATGCGAAAAGATCCGTCTTTCTTCTTTACAAACAAGACCGGTGCTCCCCAGGGTGAGAAGCTTGGCCTGATAAATCCTTTGCTTAACAGTTCATTTAACTGGCTGGAAAGTTCTTGCATTTCTGCCGGTGCTAAACGGTATGGAGCCTTAGCGACGGGGGTAGCTCCCGGGATTAAGTCGATCCGGAATTCGACTTGTCGTGCGGAGGGTACACCTGGAAGATCTTCGGGGAATACATCGGGATAGTTGCACACCTCGGGAATGTCGTTGATATCCTTTACCTCTCGTTTCGTATCTACTATGTGGGCTAGAAATGCGTGGTACTCCTTTCGGAGGTACTTTTGGGCTTTGACGCAAGAGATGACTTGCAAATTTGAACTGGGTTTGTCGCCATAGATAAAGAGGGTTTCGCCATTTGGCAGATTAAGGCGAACGGCCCTTTCGTAACATAGAATGTCGGCACGATGTGAACTTAATCAATCCATACCGATGATTATGTCAAAGCATTTTATTGTGACCGGCATCAGGTCTACTTTAAACGAATGGTTGTCTAGAGTGAGGGTACACCCTGAGTATATATCATTAGTGTGCTCTTCTTTCCCATTAGCCATTTCTACTACGTATGTATCTTTTAATGATTGAGGGGTTTGTTTTAGTAATTGCTTGAATTCATGGCTCACAAAACTCCTCTCTGCTCCACTATCAAATAGTACGCATGCATATGTGTTATTGAGGAGAAACGTACCAGAAACCACCGAGGGATCCTTGACCGCTTCTCCGTGTCCCATTGTCAGGACTCTCCCTACACCATCACCATTAGGGGTTTGTGCCTTGGGGCAGTTTCTCCTGAAGTGTCCTGCTTCACCACATTCATAGCAGGTTTGGCTTGCCCCCGCATTGGCAACTTGGTTGTTTGGTCGTGCTGGCGCTCTACAGAAACGAGCGGTATGCCCTTTCTTGTCGCAGTTTTTGCAGTGCAATTCCCTACAAGCGCCCTTGTGATGGTAGTTGCACTTGTTGCACTTGGGGAGAATTCCAACATATGGCTTTGGCGGCGCTGGGGCAGGAGCAATAGTGGCTGCACGGACAGCAACTGTCCGTTGCTTCTTTGCGGGGTCCCGCATCGGTTGTTTCTTTTTAAGGTTCCAGAACTTCCTCTTGTTGTTTCCTCCTTTCGCTTGGTTGGTGGCGGCGACCGTGGTGCCATGGCTGGCCCTATGATCGATAAGTTGTTGTGCCAGTTCCTTGGCACTTTCAAAGGTAGTAGGTTTCGAGGCCAGAACACTGTCATGAATCTGGGATGACAGCCCCCAAAGGTATCGCTCTACCTTCTTCTCCTCCGGAGTAACCATTGCAGGGCAAAGGAGTGCTAAGTCGTTGAATCGGGCTGTATAAGCTTCGAGATCCATTCCTGACATCTTGAGGTTCCATAGTTCCTCCTCGAGCTTTTGTATTTCTCCCCTCGGGCAATACTCTTTTAGCATCAACGCTTTTAAGTTCTCCCAGCCGATGGAGTTAGCCACTGCAGGCGTAAGTGACTTAACTCGGCCATTCCACCAAGTAAGAGCTTTTCTTGTGAAAGTGAATGCCGCATACTTGACTTTGCTTGCCTCGGGGCAAGCACAGATTTCGAAGACTGCTTCGGTCCTTTCGAACCATTGCATCAGCGCTATGACGCCCCCGCTCCCGTCGAAAGGATCGGGCTTGCCATTAGTGAAGTCTTTGTATGAACACTCCTTGATGCGCCCTGTGCTGTCCCCCTGATTTGAGTTAGTATTCCCGGATCCGGAACCGCCGGAACCATTTGTACCCATTTGCGACATTGCTGCCGCCACGGCTGCTGTTACTGCAGCCTGAAACATCACCGGATCAAACTCCGGGGGTGGCGGCGAAGTGGGTGGTGCTGAGTTTCCGGAAGGTCTTGGTCTTTTCCTTGGTGGCATGGTTCTGACATAAGAAAATAAAAAGAAAGGCTTGACGGTAAGACTTCAATGGTGAAACGAGTCGAGCGTTACTTGTTTCATTTCAATTGCATTTTGTCCGAGTTTATTAATTTAGAAGGCAGTTATTTGTCAAGTTATGCAATTAATCTTATGAATTAATTAGTGTTGACTCCAGCAGAGTCAAGTGCTTGGTTTGTGTCAGCATCAAAAGAAATAAAATACAAACCACATTCATTGATAATTTGCTAGTACATAATATTCTTAGGAATTTGACCTCATAAGGGTCTACATTACATCATAGTAAAAGATAAAGTTTTGGCAGTACAAAAGTCCATTTGACTAGTGGGATCACTTAGTCGCAAGATCAACCTATTCGCAACCAAGAGTAGCACCAACGCATACTCGAAATCCTAGATTTATAACAAAATATAAGTAGCGTGAACACTACTCGTGGCGTGAAGCATCTGGTCCCTGGTGGCCCTGGGATGAGGTCGAGGCTCCTTGAAGCTCCGCAATCCGGCGCTCAGCCGCGATTACCCTCTCCTCGAGAGCTGCGTGTCTCACCTGGTACTCCCTTACCTCCGCTCGAGCGGCGGTAAGGTCCTCGATGAGTCGGTCCAATGGATAGAAGTCCCTCTCCAAATCCCGGGTGCGTGCATCGGTGACTGCCGTAATAGCGCTGAGATTTCGAATCTGATCTGCCATTTCCCTACTCTGGTTTCCCAAGTTCGTGATGTGCTGGGTCATAACGGGGAGAGCTCTGTCAGCCGGTCCCCCATGGCTGAGGTCATAATAACCTCGTTGGTCGCCATAAGGTGACCTCTGGTGCTGTTGCCGACCCCACCTCTCGATCATGGTTGCCCAACGGGGCTCAGGCCCATTGTGCCCCCAGCGGTTTGCAGGCACCCTAGCAATGTAAGGAGGGTTGAAGACTTCCTCCTCTGGCTCTTCTTCACTTTCCTCCTCATCCATGTCCACCTCGTCGTCTTCCTCTTCTTCTTCTTCTTCTTCATCTACTTCCTCTTCTTCTTCCTCGGGCTCTTCTTCGGGATCCTCTTCGGGATCCTCTTCAATCAGCTCTTCGGGCTCTTCCTCAATCCATCCAGCATTTCCCTGGTTGGGAAAGTATGGGTCTCCTGGTAGGTGAAATCCTGCCATGACGTCTGCGCGAGAATAGAGGGGTAAGAAGCGGATAGTAGTAGATATTAATAATATTGCGATATAGCAACATACAATTACTCCTATAGTATTTTAAATGTTTAGATTTGGTTCTTACAGCACTCTTTGTAGGGTGAAGTTAAGTTATTAGACTTGTTGCCCTCCTACGACTATCCCCCGATATGAGTAAGTCACTTTCCGGACTAATATAGTTGATCAGGCTATATCCTTCCCAAAACTGATTACTCATACCAAGGCATACTCGTAGCGTTCAACTCCTCTTCTTTTAGTTTATGTTCTTCTAGTTATGACACTACGCGCGTATGCAATGCATGTAGGTATACTTTTAAACAGAACTTATTTGTTTTCAAAAAGTATAACCGGTTAGAATGTTTTGAAATCAGAGACTCTTAGTCCCAAATGTGTTTATAGTTTGTATATCCTATGTTGTTTGGTATACTTAATTCACTATAAACCGTGCTCTGATACCAATCTGTCACACCCCTGAACCAAGGATGGCGGAAACGTCCAGGGATGGAGGACTTCATGTGTAGTATCGTAACAACAATGGTAATAGTGATGAAAGTAAACACAACCAACATATATATAATTGAAAAAGTTACATCATTGTATGTATTACATGTTTCAAATTCAATTACAATATGTTGACAAAATATGATAAGTTTGACGCCTTAACGTCCCATCCTCAAAAGGGTTTTGTTACCTGCTTAGCGATTTCCTGAGAATACAAGCAGTTTGAAAAGTGTCAACACAATGGTTGATGAGTTCATAAGTATTTGGATATCTTTATGAAAAAGCTCGTCAAATAATGGCCTAGTTGTTCCAGAAAAATCCGATATTTTTCTTAAAGTGAATATTGTAGTTTTGTATCCGAAAACTGTAGTGTATGAGTAGTCTTCCTTATTTACATAAAATAATGCATGTTTATTTCAATTTAAACGCATATGATGTTAGTGAAACTCTCGAAATTTCTTAAATTTGTTAATATTTTTTTTTGTGCGTGTAGTCCTAAATCTTAGGACCAAGAAAGTAACAAGTATTGTCCATACTTAAAATTATAAACGTGGTATCACATGATGCGTAGTCGTATTTACCGAAACCGAAAACGTGCAGTAATGCCCGTACTTATTGAGATAAAAGTGATTTCAAAAATCGTCATAAAACTTGTTTAAGTTTTTTTTAAAAGAATCCCGTAAACTTTATGTATTGTTATATCCTTATGTGAGCCGCTATAATCATACTTAAGACTAATGAACCTGCCACGACGTTTCTTAGGCGTCGATTAACTGAAATGACAATTATCACCCGTAGACCTGCAGGTCCAACTGTAGCTAGCAGCAAGGTGTGGGGTGTCAAACCCAATATAGATCTATATATAACTATCACGTTCTCCCTCCGGGAGACTCTGATTATAACGTACAGGATTTTATATTCCGCACTCGGACGTACGGAAAGAGAGTGTCTCACAATTTAGGTTAACAAGTTTACTAGTTGTATGCGGGAGTGTAAAACCTTTCTGTATGAATGTACCCTTCTCGTACGTGCGTGTTAGGTGATGTATTGAAAACTATACTTATTATAGTTTTATCCAAAACGTTTGAAATATATAAGAACTCTTTTATGAAAAGGTGTAAGGATTATAAAATCCAATAAACTATGCGTATTATAGTTTATGTGTATGTATACGTGTTCTAAATGAATGAATAATCTTATCATGAGTGACTTATTTTCAGTTTAAGATGATAAAATTTACAACATATCACATTCAATACTTAGAACTTGACAATATACACCTTGCTCAACACAATACAAAGTGTAGTAAAAATTACAAGCTGTTAACAAATTTTCAGCCCTTCTACACTGTTTTTGAAACTTTATAGAAAAATCATACGAAGTCGAAAACTAAATCCGTAAATTCTGGGAGTTCCCAAAATATGTCTAGTTTACTCATAATTTTTACCATGATTTTCAATGACCTGCAACTTAGGTGAAACAGTCCATAAACACAGACTGGTCCGGTTTGGTGTTTGAAATGATAGGCAGTTTTGTAAAAATCACCATAAATTGTAGAAAAATCGTATGAAGATGTGCAAGTAGTCACTTTAAAGCTAAGAAGTGGAACTACATGCACCTAAAACAGTTTTGAAAACTAAAATGTTTAAGGTGTCCAAAACAGTCCGTGAATGGAGTCCAACTTTTCTGATGAAAGCTGTTAGAAAGTTTTAGTTATGTTCTTGGTGTTTTAACTTGTATTCCCCCCCTAAAAACTTAAGAAAACATGAAAATGTAGGGGTATGAACTCACCTTGTGTGATTTCAGTAGATAAGTGTTGAAGAAAAGAAGTGTTCAATCCAAGAACACTAGAAGGATCGCTTGAAGATTCGAAGCTCTAACACAAATATAATGGAGTTTGTGTAAGATATCCATGATTTGAGTGGAAATAACTAAGATAATCATAAAGGAAATGGATTATGCTTACCAAAGGTGGAGGAAACTCTCAAGATCAGCCCTTGAATCTTGGATTTCTAAAGGGAGAGTGAGAGAGAAGGAGTTTGATCTTCTTGTGAAAGTGAGAGCAAATGAGAGAAAGATGGGGAGAGAGGGTGAATATCCAGCTCTCAAAGCATGGGAGGTGGTTTGTGAGGGAGGTAGAAAGTACAAGGTATGGTGGGGAGGAGTGTGGGTTGTCATGGAGTGGACATGGGGGTTACTTGCGTCATAACTAGGGTAAGGTCAACACTTCTTCTTTTTGTACTTTACCAACTCCTTTTTAAATAAAATTTTACCCTTAAAATGTGATTAAATCATTAATTTAGGGGTCCTATAATTAAAAATAAAGTTTTGGGTGAAAATCCCATGTTAAAATAATCAAAAATGGGTTTAAAATGCAAAAATGGGTAAAAATAGGCGAAATCCGAGCTGCCCAGCGAGTTTCTTCGGATTCCCGGCCGAGGCTCGGTCAGCTGGGCTCGGTTCGGACGCGGAGGATGAATCCGGAAGCGAAGGCGCGAAGGTTGGCTCGGCTCGGATGCGGCAGGCTGAGGCGGGGAGGCGAAAGGCGAAGCGAGCTCGGCTCGGAAGCGGTGCAGTCCGAAGCGAAAGCGAGAAGCGGAAGGCGGGTTCGGTCCAAGCAGCTATCCGACGCGAAGGTAAGGTTCGGTCCGAAGGGTGGCTAGAACCGAAGCTACTGTTGTGAACAGTAGTGAACAGTAACTTCGGTTCGGACCATCCTTCCATGTGAGGTTCGGTTCGGACCTTTCTTCTTAGTAGGGTTCGGTTCGGATCTCTTACATGGCCGGGTTCGGTTCGGATGAACAGTACTTTCGGTTCGGCTCATGAACAGTACTTTCGGTTCGAACCCTCATGAATAGTGCTTTCGGTTCGGTTCATGAATAGTACTTTCGGTTCAGCTCATGAACAGTACTTTCGGTTCGGAGGGTTCGTTCCCTTAAGTCCGTTTTTCGCGTAGACTTCCGTTCTTGGGCTATTTTCGCCAAATTCGAGGGTCGGGATGCCCCGAGTGATTATAGAAAGTTGGGAGAGATTTCGAGAGAGATTTGAGAGAGATTCCTCGTTCTCAGAGAGATTTGGGAGAGATTTGACGTACTTGGAGAGATTTCGCATACAAAGAGATACGTGAGAGAGATTTCACATACTTGGAGAGATTTGGGAGAGATTTGACATTCTTGGAGAGATTTCACATACAAAGAGATATGTGAGAGAGATTTCACATACTTAGATAGATTTGGGAGAGATTTGACATTCTTGGAGAGATTTCACATACAAAGAGATATGTGAGAGAGATTTCACATACTTAGAGAGATTTGGGAGAGATTTGACATACTTGGAGAGATTTCCCATACAAAGAGATATGTGAGAGAGATTTCACATACTTAGAGAGATTTGGGAGAGATTTGACATGCTTGGAGAGATTTCACATACAAAGAGATATGTGAGAGAGATTTCGCATACTTAGAGAGATTTGGGAGAGATTTGACATACTTGGAGAGATTTCACATACAAAGAGATATGTGAGAGAGATTTCACATACTTAGAGAGATTTGGGAGAGATTTGACATACTTGGAGAGATTTCACATACAAAGAGATATGTGAGAGAGATTTCACATACTTAGAGAGATTTGGGAGAGATTTGACATGCTTGGAGAGATTTCACATACAAAGAGATATGTGAGAGAGATTTCGCATACTTAGAGAGATTTGGGAGAGATTTGACATACTTGGAGAGATTTCACATACAAAGAGATATGTGAGAGAGATTTCACATACTTAGAGAGATTTGGGAGAGATTTGACATACTTGGAGAGATTTCACATACAAAGAGATATGTGAGAGAGATTTCACATACTTAGAGAGATTTGGGAGAGATTTCACATATAGTAAGATAGAGTGAGAACGTTTGAGAGTGTTTTCGTGTGTGATGAATGAGAGTGTTCGGCTTCGCAATGCAAGGTCTTTAGACCCCGTTGTGCCATGATTTAGGATCTTACGCACTCCCTATGAGTATGCAACTTTGTATTATTGTTTTTGTTCATTGTTTAGCACTAATGCTAAGGAAATTTAAACACATGAACTTTCCAAGTGGTGTTTTCTCATTTGAATAGTGAGTTATACCGTAATTACATAATATAAACCCTATCATACAAGGTTTTAATCGAGTTGACCGGTTTGACTCGTTGACCTTGACCGGCTTAGACTTGACCCGATTTTGACTATTGTCACATGTGATGGGTAGTGCCGAGTTTGTGCTTCAGACGACAGAGCAAATCCAGCAGGTCAGACAGAGGTTGTTGACCGCTCAGAGTCGTCAGAAGAGTTATGCGGACAGACGCCGGTCCGAGCTTGAGTTTCAGGTTGGCGACTTTGTGCTCCTGAAGGTCTCTCCTTGGAAGGGAGTGATAGGATTCAGGAAGAGGGGCAAGTTGGGGCCCCGATATATTGGTCCTTTCAGGGTGATCGCGAGGGTAGGCAGGGTAGCCTATCGTTTGGAGTTGCCAGCAGAGTTGGGTCAGATTCGCGACACTTTCCACGTGTCGTAGTTGCGAAAGTGCATAGCCGACGAGTCGGCAGTAGTGCCACTAGAAGATATTCAGGTGGATGCGAGCCTGAATTATGCTGAGAGACCAGTGGCGATCAAAGATCGGAAGATCAAGGTCCTGAGGAATAAAGAGGTGCCACTGGTGCAGGTCTAGTGGCAGCATCGGAAAGGGTCAGAGTTAACTTGAGAGCCGGAGCGTGAGATGCGTGAGCAGCATCCGAAGTTATTTGCAGAGTGAGACTTCGAGGGCGAAGTCTGATTCTAGTGGGGGAGAATTGTATCATCTGGTTTCCCAGATATTATTTTTATTCTTTTATTTTTGGGTGATGTGAGGAGACTTGGCGAGTTGGAGTCTAAACTCGCCGAGTAGGATCGCGGTTTTGCACGCGGGTTCGCGTCTGGACTCGGCGAGTCCAAGAGTGGACTCGGCGAGTCCATGCTGTTTAATGAAACCCTAATTTCCAGGGTTTGAGACCTATTTAAAGGGGCTTATGGCCGTCATTTGCGGCCACCAATCCCAGAGAGAAACCCTAAAGAGATCTTGAGCATTTTGGGAGAGAGATGAGGCCATTATCAACCTTTGAAGCATTGTTTGGCAAGGCAAAGGAGGTTTTAGCTAAGAGGAAGCAAGGGAGGTGGACATCCTTTGAATTTGGAGCTCAGAGCATCACTTTGGAGGTAATATTTTGGCTCCCTTTCTGTTGTTATGATGAACATGGGGGTTTAGGGTTTCTTGACCCCTTTGTTGGTTAGATTTGATGTCCATTTCGTCCCTATTTGTGATGAGGCTTGGAATGGGATCCATAGAGGTCCAGAGAAGCTTTATTCCTCAAGCTTTATGAGGATTCATGGGAGTTTTGACCAAGGGTTATGAAATATGGGGCTAAAACATCATATAGGAGCAAATAGATGTTGTTTGAGCATCAAGGTTTGGACTTTACGTGATTATCATGCTTGGGGAGGCCAGATCTATGATTGTATGGAACATATCTGACCTCAGAAGTGGTTTTGAGTTTATGCATGGCATGAACTCGCCAAGTCTGAAGAGCAGAATCGGCGAGTAGTATGAAGTTTGCCCGTAATCACTCAGTGAGTGGACTTGTCGAGTTGAGGGAATGACTCAGTGAGTCAGGGTGAGTCGGGGGGACTGAGTTTAAGCTGGAACTCACCGAGTTGTTCTTGAGACTCGGCGAGTTGAGTCGTGATTGTCCCGCGACTCATACCAGGTGGAACTCGTCGAGTCAGGGAGGTACTCGGCGTGTCAAGAGAGGATCTAAGAGAGTCAGTGGACACGAGTAGACTCGCCGAGTCGCCTTAGTGCACTCACCGAGTCCGGTCAAAGTTGACCGTTGACCTTGTTGACTTTTAGGGTTGAGTACAGTTGTATTTATGAGTGTATTACTTTGTGTGATTAGGCGGAGGCTAGATCACATTTATTCCGAGTCAAATATTTACCGAGACATCGAGGTTAGTCTTCTCACTATACTTACCTAGAGTGGTATATTGTGTAGACCAGAGGGTCTTATGTGTTGTGTATGAGATTATGTGCTATATGTTATGTGTATATTGTATGTTGTTATAGACCGGACCGAAGGGTCCAACGATACAGACCGGGCCGGAGGGCCCAACGAGCTATGACCGGACCAGAGGGTCCAACGAGCTACGAGACTGGAGGGTCCCGCTGAGACATATCGAACGGAGGGTCGTATTATAGCCTTGAGTGGTGTATGTGTTGTATGCAGTATTTTGGGGAACTCACTAAGAATTTATGCTTACAGTTGTTGTGTGAAGTGTTTCAGGTACCAGTGATGAGCGCGGGAAGGCGCCGGCATGATCCGTACACACTTGAGAAGTTTATGTTTTGGATTCTGGGGAGATGTTTTTGTGATAAATACATTTGATACAATATGGGTGATTTTATTTTGTAAATAAATGAATGTTTTGAAATGAAAAATTGTTTTGAAAAATTTACGTTGTTACAATCAGTGGTTTCAGATAGGGATGTTCGGTTTACATCCAGGTTTTGGAAGAAGTTCCACGAGGAACTGGGTACTCAGCTGCATTTTAGTATGGCATATCACCCCCAGACCGACGGCCAAAGTAAGAGGACAATTTAGACATTGGAGGATATGCTGCGGGCCTGTGTGCTAGATTTCGGAGGGAGTTGGGATACGTACCTCCCACTGGCAGAGTTTTCGTACAATAACAGTTATCATGCCATTATCGACCGAGCACCATTTGAGATGTTATATGGACGGAGGTGCAGGACCCCAGTGTGCTGGGATGAGGTTGGACATTGAGTTTTGGGGAGCACGAAGGTGGTACTTGAGACCACCAGACTGATTCAGCAGGTGCAGGACCGATTGCGAGTCGCACAGAGTCGCCAGAAGAGTTATGCGGACCGACGGCGATTAGACCTTGAATTTCAGGAAGGAGACTTTGTCTTACTGAAGGTGTCACCCTGGAAAGGGATTATCCGATTCTGCAAGAGGGGCAAATTGGGGCCCTGGTTTATAGGTCCGTTCAGGATCATAGCCCAGGTGGGCAAGGTGGCATATCGTTTAGAGCTCCCAGAGGAGCTTAGTCAGATCCACAACACCTTCCATGTGTCTCAGCTCCAGAAGTGTGTTTCCGACGAGTCTTCAGTCATATCCTTGGACGACATTCAGTTGGATGGGAGTCTGAATTATGTTGAGAGACCAGTTGCGATCCTAGACAAGAAGACGAAGAAGCTCCAAAATAAAGAAGTGAAGTTGGTAAAGGTGCAATGGCAGCACTGAAAGGGTTCCGAATGGACCTGGGAATCGGAAGATGAAATGCAAGGTTTCTATCCGAAGTTGTTTGGACCAGCAGGCTTCGAGGACGAAGCCTAATTCAAGTGGGGGAGAGTTGTAACACCTTGATCCTCAGGTATTAATAATGATATTTTGGTTTGGTTTTTGAGAACCTACTAGGCGAGTTGGCCTCCCTACTCGTCGAGTAGTAGCAGGTTTGTCCGCCAAGTTA
This sequence comes from Lactuca sativa, assembly GCF_002870075.4. NCBI lineage: Eukaryota > Viridiplantae > Streptophyta > Magnoliopsida > Asterales > Asteraceae > Lactuca > Lactuca sativa. The sequence continues at coordinate 179,935,509 of NC_056624.2, read as the reverse complement.
ATGATCTACTCGCCGAGTCCATTATGGTACTCGACGAGTAGATGCTAACAGATGAAACCATAGATTCCGGGGCCTTGCACCCTATTTAAAAGGTCATTAGCCTCCCCTAGCTACCCTTTACATCTCTTTACCTCCCAAAAACCCTGATTTGAGTGTGAGTGTGTTTCTTGGTGACTTTAAGCTTGGAGGTGGGATTTGGTGAAGGAAACACTTGAGGAAGCAAGCTAGAGGAAGCAAAGGACTCGTTGGGATTCAAGATCTACTTTTGTGGTGCACTTTCTGAAGGTATTAAGCTGTTCCTTGGCTCATATCCACCCAAAACCCTATTGTGCATGGACTCTAAGAAAGGGCTTTTGTGTTTAAGCCAAGATCTGAAGTTGTAACTTCAAATCTGGACCCTTTTTGGTCTTTAGATGCACAAAGTTATCAGTTGTGCCTAGATTGTGCCTCCCATCTAGTGTATGACTCCATTCCAAGCTTAGATATGCTATTTTAGGGCCTTAAAGCCTTGCATGCACGTAAAGTTTGCAACTTTACGTGGGAAGCATGCCTCAGAAGCTTAGATCTGTAATTTGGAAGCATTGCATGGCTCAAAAGAGTCTATATGGCCTAAGATCTGATAGGACTCGGTGAGCCGCAGGGGGTGACTCGGCGAGTCATATGAAGGCAGGCATGGACTCGGCGAGTTGGATGAACGACTCGGCGATCCCGATGAATATTGTCTTAGACTCGACGAGTTGAAGGAACAACTCGACGAGCCGGATGAAGATTACCTAGAACTCGACAAGTTGAAGGAACAACTCGACGAGTCGAGTAAGATTTCCCCAACTATTGGATGTTCGTAGTCGTGTCGAGTGGCAAGCAAGGAAACTTGACGAATGATCTTAGATTATCAATCAAGATCATGTGAACTCGACGAGTCACCTCAATGACTCGGCGAGTAGACGTTATCCTGGGAAACTCGGCGAGGCACTAGTTGTACTCAGCGAGTTAGGGTCAACATGGACTGTTGACTTGATCTTGGCTGTAGTTGACCAGGATTGACTTTGGGGAAATGACTGGATATTGTATGACACTTTTTAGGCAGTTGAGTGGAGCAGCTCTTGGGGTATATTTGGTCGCAAAGTGTCAGTTCAGCATTCGTGACATGTGAGTCTTCTCACCATACCTATGGGTTTAAGGCACCAAGGCCGGCCCATTATGTGATTATGATATATGTGATAGACATTCTGTGTCGTGATGTGATTTCATGTTTTGTATGAAGACCCCAGGGGAAGCCCGTGACATTGGATGTAAGACCATGCGGGGTAGCCCATGGCAGTCCTAGGTGAAGACCATGTGGGGTAGCCCATGACATTGGATGTAAGACCATGTGAGGGAGCCCATGACAGTCCTAGGTAAAGACCATGTGGGGTAGCCCATGGCATTCTCTCAGGTTTCATGTATGCATGGCTTACGTGATATGTGTGTAGCTTTTATAGCTAATACGATATGTGATATATGGTTGTGTGTGTGTGGTATGCTCTGGGAAACTCATTAAGCATTTCGTTTATAGGTTGTTGATTGTTTCAGGTAATTCGGTGCCTAAGGGAAAGGGCAAGGCGTGATGACGTGGCGCGCACTCTACCTCTCTTTTTGTGTGTTTTGGACTCTCAGATGTTTTCAAAAGTACAATGAAATTGTAATAATTGTGAATTGGAAAACAATTGGCTTGAAAATCTATGGATTATGGGATTTGTTTGATTAATTAAAAATGAAAAATTTCTTGGTAAAATTTGGGTCGTTACATATTGTTTGGATTAAGTTTTCTAGATATGTATGTAATGACTTTATTCCTTTGCATTAGTATGCATCCTAACCCTTGGTGTGAGGCATCGCAAAATACTACAAAGCCTTTTGTTCCCTCCAGAGGAGAAAAAATTAATGCACTACACAATAGCTGTTTCAGTTTCTGGAAGGCAGACTCTTGTCTGTCTCCCCAATCGAATTTCTTGTCCTTCTAGGTTACAGCGATTATAGTTTTTGGATATCTTGGAGAAGTTCTCAATGAATCTCTGCTAATAGTCTGCAAGCCCTAAGAATTGGCGTACTTTGGTTGGCAATATCGTTCAGTCCGAATAGCATAACCAGAAACTCATACTGACCATACCAAGTCCTGAAGGTCATCTTTGGAATGTATGCTTCTTGCAATTTGAGTTGATGGTAGTCAAATCTTAGATCAATCTTTGAGTAGTAACGGAATCCTTGTAGTTGGTCGAACATGTCATCAATCCTCGAAAGTGGATATTAGTTCTTGATGGAGAGTTTGGTTAACCCTCGATAGTTGATGCACACCCTGAATGATCCATCCTTCTTTTTTTACAACAATATCGAGGTTCCTCATGGAGAGAAGCTTGGTCGGATAAAGCCTTTGTCAAGAAGTTCTTGAAGTTGACTGGATAGTTCTTGCATTTCCGATGGAGCCTGGCGATAAGGAGATCTTGCCATTGGTGTTGCACCCGGTATTAGGTCGATTCAGAATTCGACTTGTCTGACTGGAGGTATTCCAATTAGATCCTCTGGAAATCCATTCGGGTGGTCGCACACTTTGCGGAATGTCTTTGATTTCCTTACCCTTTCCTTGCATATCCACCACGTGGTCCAAGAAAGCGAAGCATCTCTTCTACAATGCTTCCTTGCCTTCATGCATGCGATGACTCTTAGGTTCTTTCCCGATTTGTCTCTGTAAATCACAAGGGCTTCGTTGTTAGGTAAAGGTAGTCGAACGGCTTTTTCGTAACATAAAATCTCTGCTCAATGAAGTGATAACCAACCCATTTTGATGATCACATCGAAACTTCCAATGGTCATAGGTATTAGGTTGACGTGAAAGACGTGGTTACTCAGGGTGAGAAGGTAATTAGTGAGTATTTCTAAGGTGTTTTCTAACTGTCCGTTTTGCTACTTCTACCGTGTCAACTTCATTAAGTTTGCATAATTTATGGTTAATCATGCTTCTAAACTTATGGGAAATACAACTTCTATCAGCACTAGTATCAAGTAATACGGAAGCATAAATATTTGTTGATAGGAAACGTACCAGTAACCACAGTTGGTTCCTGGCGAGCATCTCCAACACCTATCACAAATGCTCTTCCTTTGCCACCCTGGTTCTTTAGTTTCGGGGAGTCCTTCTTGAAATGCCCTAGTTAATTTCATTTAAAGCAACTTCGACTTGCTCATGTAGTAGTGGTTGAGGTTGTATTGTTTGGGGTCTTTCTGCAAAACTTAGAAGTGCGACCTCTCAAGTTACAAATGATGCAGACCATGCAATTTCCGACATGGTAGAAATTACACTTGGTGTAGTGGGGGTAAATTCCCAAAGTAAGGCTTTGATGGGGCGGGAGTATTTGTGATTTTGGTATACGCAACTATAGGTTTTGGATTGGGATTGCGATGTTTGAATTTCTCCTTTGACTTGCCATGGAAATTCCTTTTTGTACTCCTAGTCTGGTTCTTTTTCTGTTTGTGGGGGTCATGGTAACCTGACAGATACACTACTTGTGACATCCCCAAAATCTCGGCCAGAAAAGACCGATTTTCATTTATGCTTTTAAATATTTTCAGAGTAAATCCTTTTGATTTGAAAGAGTTGCGGAATTTGTTCCCAAAACAAAACATGATAAATTAATATTTATCAAAGCATTTCATCAAGAGATGCATTTCATTATATAATCAAAACTCGGGATGTCATGTTCCGATACAGACCATAAAGCATAAACGATAAACATTACAAGTCATTCAACAGATATATACATATACAGGCTTGTAAACAAAACAACAAGATGATCCATCCATCTTACGCCCTTGTGCCACTTCCTGTAATACAAATAAAACTGAGTGGGTCAGGCTTGGGAGCCTGGTGAGCATATAGGGTTTTCAACCCACAATAAATAAGTTATATTTAATTTCACCAACCAAACACTATCCCGATTACCCATTCCCGTTATCCTCACTTTACGTCCCTAAAACAACTATCTCAAGGGACCTAATCTAGGATTTTCATCGGGACGGACATCACTGCGAAGGGGTTTCCTCAACAATAGATATCCTACAGGCAACCATGAGGGGGATAGAGTACACCGGTGAACACATCGTTCACAACACCTACAGGTTATGAACCTGCTAGCGTTCCACTGGACTGTCTAGAAAGAGTCCGTGGTCGTTATCCATACTCCGCTGAATAACTAGATCAACAACAACAACAACATCGAGGCCTCTCATCTGTTTATTACACACCAACTATCTACCCATGTTCTACCCAACATATTAGTAGATAAAAATATACATTTGTATACATAGTTTAAAGAAAACCTGTATAGCATGCTTGAATCAACACATATATCACATAACAGACGAGGCACACACACATAACACATATCTCATTAAGAAATAAGCAGATCTGTAAGATAGAAGAGAGTGAATACTCATTCACACATAACACAACCAAATATATACACATAGCACGTATTTTTTTTTATATAAAATACTTCGTATTATTGTATTAGAAGAAATAACTACACACTCACTTGATCAGAAGACGATCCGACAGCACTACAACTTATAGAAGTAGTAATCCACAGCAGATCTCCTCGAAAATCGAACTTCTCGCGGGCAGAGCTTCGACTCGGGAACCGCGCTTCTCGGGATCTTCGGGATCTCGGGACTTGCCTCGGGGCTAGAGTATGATACCGGGACTTCGGGGTAGCTTCGGCACGAAAAACGATGCAAAAGACTAGAGAGAAGAGAAGAAAATGAACAACAAAGAAGGCTGTCTTCGGATCCTTTATATAGAGGCTGGAAGCCTCAAGTACGCGGGGCGTACAGCAGTACGCAGCGCGTACTGCTCCAATGTTCGTAGGCGCATGCGTCATCCGAAGCCACTTCCTGCGATGTCGACACCCTCGGAGTACGCGGGGCGTACTCGAGTACGCGGCGCGTACCTCGGATCAGATCGATGACTCGCTTCGGATAATGCTTCCGAATTTTGATTTAAATATAAATACAAAATGATTAATAAACTTCGGAAATTCATATCTTCTTCATACGAACTCCGTTTTCGACGTTCTTTATATCCACGCGAAGGTGAGACTACGCTCTACGACTTTCGTTTAGACTCCGTCGGCTAATTTTGACTTTATTTTTATTAATTATTTTTAATAGGCCGGGACAGAAACTTTCGTTATAAATTCATAACTTCTTCGTTTGACGTCCGTTCTCGCCTAACTTTTTTCTCGTTTCGATACCAACAATGAGATCTTCGATTCTCATTTAGATTGCTTCGGCTAAAAACCGCTCGATCTCAAATCGAGTATAACAGGCTGTATACCGCTAGGCCGGAACTTCGATAAATCATAACTTCCTCATACGAAGTCAGATTTGGGCGTTCTATATATATTCGGAAACATCGTTTCGACTACTACAACATTAACCAAAGATATTAAGTTTATTTTACACTTAAACTTTGACGCTTATTTTTATTCTTAATTAATCAGACCACATAATTAAGCAATTAAGCACAAACACATAATACTCAAATAATACATTCTTATTATTTCAAAACGGGTTACAAAGGTTAACCTAGACTATTATATTGCTAAATATGGCAAGCCCGGAAACACAGGCGTTACACTACTCAATCAATTGATAAGCCAATTGCTTAGCACTATCAAAGGTAGTGGGTTTGGATGTAGTAACCAGACCTTTGAACTGGTGAAGCTACTCCCCAGATGTACCTTTTGGTATTTTTGTATTTTGGGTTCACCATTCCCGGGCAAAGGTTTGCGAGGTCATTAAATCGAGAGGTGTAAGCAGTCACCTCTGATCCTCTCATGCTAAGGTTCCAAATTATAGAGAGTGATCGATTCCAAAAATCCTACAAATTTCCAAATTATAAAGAGAGAATTGAAATGCTACCGATTTCAAATGATAGAGAGAGAAGTTTAGAGACTATTGAATGATCAGTTGGGAACTTTAGGTTTATTTGCTACGATGGTAGTGAATCTATTGGTTCTTTGTTCTACTTTGGGTTTAGACGAACTAGGAAAATCTGAACATTTTTCCAGATTTTTAAGTATTTAAAATGTAGATATTGTTTTGGGGTTGATATAAGGTTTCTAAGGTACTAGGTTTCTGCAGCAAATCTTGAGAACATCCTTCAATCTCTAAAACTTTCAACCATTGTAGTATGTTAAACTCCTTGCTCAAGGTTGGTTGTGCACTGGGCTGATCATAAATAACATAGGCATACGTTCCAGGTTTATTTATGGTATGACTTATGTACGGTACTAACCTTAGTTGAGGCGTTTGACCTAAAGGGTTGAGTTGGTAGTTTTAGTTGGAGGCATGTTTGAATACAAGGTTTTTTATAGATAATAATAGTACATGAATTGCCTTAATAGATAGGCATATAACACACAATAAGTAAACTAGGTCACCTATAATCCAATCCATCTTTAATGTCAGTTTAGTGATTTCCTGAGAATACATGTAATTTTGAGGGTCAATACAAGGCTGGTGAGAGTTACATGTTTTCTACTAACAACAAGTTTACTTTTAAAAAGTCTAAAAAGTATTTTCTTTGTATGTATAACACTAGTTAAAATAGTGTTTGGAATGATTCTTTAAAAGCCAAAATGTATTTTTGTATAAGTAAATCCATACTTTAAACTGTGTTTGTAATGAATCTTTGAAAGCCAATATGTATCTATTGTATAAGCAAATCTATACTTAAAACTATGTTTGTAATGAATCTTTGAATATCTTTGAAAACCCAACTCTTTGTTACATAAATAATTCCATACATAAAATAGTTTTGAAAGCAACCAAGTCCATGGTTTGTAGTGTGTGTGTGTGTGTGTGTGAGAGTGAGAGAGAGATTCTAGTTAATGTTTATAGTGAGTCCTATAACTAAGCTATGTGACTAAATGTACCCCCTACAACGCATCATTGGACGTTTTGGTACCAATTATAGACACTTATTACCCGTTGCGATTGATCGGTCGAGGTTGTAGCTAGCAACCGCAAGTGGGGATGTCAACCTCGTATAGATCCATACATATGTATCTCGTTCCAAAGATTAACGGTTATAATAGTGCGGGTATGCTAAGTGTTTAATGAATATAGTCTCACTAAAACGCCCTTAATCAAAGTATGTGAATAGCTCTCAGTCATGTCAGCTCAGGTTGGACCCTTCGGTCATGTGTCTCAGTGAAGACCCTCCAGTCTCATAACTCGGTTTGGACCCTCCGGTCCTAATTCAGTAAAGCACATAACAATATAGCATATACCATAAAGACAAATGCAATATATCACATAACTCAATATAAACACATAGGAACCTCCATTCAATAACTCAAATAAGATCCTCCGGTCACATAGTATTACCGCTCAGGTAGGTATAGTGAGTAGACCCACCTCGTAAGTAAGCAAGTAGATCTAGTACCCCACGAACAGTCTAGACTCCGCCTAGATAATATAATTATCTCTAATAAGCAATTTGTAATAACCACTCTGAGATGTTAAGCTAGCTTCTCCACTAAATCTCAAAAAGGGTGAAAATACCATTTTACCCCTCCATGGTCTCCAAGGTCCACATTTGACCAAACCCTAAAAGTCAATGTAAGTCAACGCTCAAGTCAACACTCCATGTTGAGTAAACTCGTCGAGTTCCTGTTGGATTAGTGTCTAAGTCCATAACTATTTTGGTATGTACTTGACCCGATTATGAGCATGGTCCTTTTGGGTTGCCTTCACCATTGCAATATGTAGGATGAATTAAGGAGATAGAGGTTTAAATATGATTTATTAATATATTATGAGAATAATATATTAAAGGAGAAATCATATTGTTTAATTAATATTAGTCAAGAATTAATTGTTAATTAATTTTGTGGCTAAAAGAGATTAATTAAACTTAGGGGACTGGACTGCAATTATTTGATAATTGAGTTATTGGGCTAAGGAAAACTAAAGGAATAATGGGTGAACGAAATTATGATGGAAGCCCATCATATTTTCGTCCATGGCCTTATCCAGAAGGTTCCATGGGCTGCTTAGAGTTTAAGCTGTCCATTAGGGTTTTGAGTAAAACCCTAGCAGCCCACACAAGTATATAAAGGACCCTTTAGGCTCCAAAAACATAGACAACTGATTCTCTAGGGTTTCCAGCCGTTTTTGGTGCCTCCCCTCTCTTCTCGTCTTCATCCAAGTTGTATATGGTGTTTGTGACTCCATTAGAGGTGCAGCACTTGAGGCACTAAGCTTTCTAAGGCCAATCCAAGCAAGGAATTGATTGTTATTGCTATATAACAATCAAAGGTAATTCTATAAACCCTAATTCAGTTTGTAATTTGTTAGATCTAAGTTTATTAGTCTTGGATTCAAAGCATGTACAATAGAGAAACCTAGATCCAAGCATTAGGGTTTGTATGAGCACATAGGATTGTTCTTATGCATAAAACCCATAAGTGGTATCAGAGCCTTGATTGGTTTCAGTTGTATGTGATGCTTAACTGCTTTATTTGCTGAAAAATCGATTTTTGGCCTCTGCCCGACCTGACTCGGCGAGTCAGTGGATGAACTCGGCGAGTCTGTCCCTGACTCGGCGAGTCCAGTCCCTGACTCGGCGAGTCCAGGGGTCAGACAGAGGGAATTTCGGGTTTTTGCTGCTGTTTTGACTTGGATTTGATAGCTAATTCGTTTTTTGAAGTTAAAATCCGATTTTTATCTTAAATTAGTGATTATCCTTGCCAAAACAATAGATAATTTCAAATCTTTTAAATAATAGTTTGTTTATATGATAAATATGAATTATTTCAAATTTTTGGTAATTATCTAATGACTAAAATAAGATTAGGTCAAATATAGATACTTATGAAATTAATTGTTTAATTTATGTTATTTTTTGTTTGATCCCTAATGTTTTGAAATGTTTCAAAACTTGCCCTCAAGTTTTGGAATTTAAAATTTGACTAAAAGTTTAATTTTGAAATGTTAAATTCTAAAACCCTAGTATTTTGAAAAGTTCAAATCACACCCTTATGGTTTTATTAATTAATTAAAGTGTATAATTAAAAGTGATTTAATAAACCCATAAAGTTTTGGTTTACATTTAATTAAATTAAAAGTATAATTTTACTAAATTAAACCACCTAGTATTTTAAAAGTGTAAAATACACTCTATACTATATATAACATTAAAAGTATAATATTATATATATGTATGAGTAAACAGTCAGTCTTACCGATAGTAAGCCTCATTCACGAAGCTGGTCTATAAGGGGTGTTAAAGGAAATTGCCTATAAAATGGCGATTGAATGGGTATCCACTCTTACCCACCGCACTCTTGACTAGTGGAGGGTCGTTAGCCGAACGGGTAGGATAGGACAGAATCTTCCATTATAAGTATAGTGAAGTACAAAGTAACTAAATGCTTTTTCAAATTCCCAAATCATAGTTACTTTAGGAAAAATGTGAAATTGTATGCTAACCCATGGAATTACACTTCGTACCCTTGTCAAACGTTAGTGGAGCGTGTGTGGTTAACCGGCACACTAATTTGGGGATGACATTGGTAGCGAAGGGTGACTCGATGTTTGTCATAGATCAATGGAGCGTGTGTGGCTAACCGGCACATTGATTAGATGATTGTAGCATTGGGTGCACCACGTGATTCGTATGGTTATTCACACCTTGTTTGTGATCCTCGGCATCCCAGTCACAAATAGTAGGGCATAATCGAGATTAAACATGTCATTGAAAAGTTCAATGAATCTCAAAAGATCTAGGAGTTTCAATTCATTTAAAACTTAATCTTCCTTTTTCGTTTTTCATGGTGGAAATTGGTAAATCGTCATTTACCTACCTTCAAATATTTTGCAACTAGATTACGGCATCCCTTTTCTAGGTTGTAGAATATTGTGTTGGATCCTAGCCTTAATAACTCATTTGGGTGTTTTATTAAGGACTCAATCAACTTAACTTGAATTTTCTCCCGTTTTGTAGATGTCTACATCTTACAATGGTCTTCCAAAATCCTTTGGAACAAGCTTTCCAAATAAAGATGATGTTCCGAGATACGATCAAGGAAATGAGAGTTATGCTTCACTTCCTCCACCTCCTCCAATTATTCTCCCTGACCCACAAGTTCAAAGGCTTGAAAAGTTCAAGCTCACTCAAGCCCTTTTGGCAAGTAAACACGAAGATGGGAAACCTGTGTGTGCGCACGTCTTAGAGATGAAGTCACACATTGATAGGTTAAACATGTTGGGTGTCGAGATTTCAAGTGAGTTGGCTGTTGACTGGGTTCTTCAGTCACTTCCTGAATCATATAGTGAGTTCGTTAGAGAATACTATATGATGGACCACGACGTGACCCTAATTGATCTCACCTATTGGCTTATAGCTGCTGAATCAGCAATGATTTGGCGTGCTGGTCGAGCAAATTTGTCTAGTGAATCAAACTACCAAACTTCGATGGAAACTGGCAACATTGGAAGTCCAGAAAGAACTAAGTCTGTGATCGTCCGATGTGCTGTGCCAAAGGAGTCCATTTGCTTTTATTGCCACGAGAAGGGGCATTGGAGACGAAGCTGCCCTAACTACCTGAGAGATCTAAGAGATGGGAGAGTCAAGACGTATGGCTCTGCTTTAGGTAAAATCCATTATCTAACTCTTTTGATTTCCTATTCTAGATTCTTAATACATGATGTGATAAGATTACATTTTGATGTTTTGTAGGATCGAAGAAAAGAGAGGAAGCTTGAGGGAAGAAGTGAGCTGAATCTAATCATGAAGAAATGGATTTCGATCGCATTACTTGATGAATGGATTCTTGAGCTACTACTTGGAGTTAGAATAGATTGTTAAGAAATATGTAATAACATAGTTTTTCAATTGAATTGCATTGAAAGGACAAATTTTTTCCGCAATAAAATGAATTTTGACTTTATCTTATTTATTCATCCTTGCAATGGCATGTATGAAAGAATTAATGTTTGAATGTTTCTATTATTAGCAATAATGGATTTGATTCTTAATTATGTTATTTGTGGAAATGTCAAAAGTTTACCAAATAGGGAGAGTTTCTCATCGCCCAAGTTTCAATTGGACAGAAACTTGGAATCATGCAATGTGCATTGTATGATGAATGAAAAACTTTCACATTTGGGAAACTTAGACTAATTCTTTGACAAAGTGTCAATTGAAGGACTAGGAGATCGAGTACACTAGGTCGTACGTTGATCAAGTCTACCACAAGAGTGAAAAAGATATTCGTCATGATTTACTAAAGTTTAGCAAAGATGGTTATACTTATAAGATTGAGTATAATTCTGAGTTAACTGAAATAGTTTCAATCAATAGCAGAACGATTAAGAAGAATCAAGAAGGCAGAAAGATAAAAGTTTCTCCATTCTAAGAAGAAGGGAGAGTACCTTTTATTGTGTTTTATGATGAAGTCTTAATGATTAAGAACCATATCTCAATTGATCCTCTAAGTGAGTCTTAGTGCATTTGCATGTCTAAGAAGAGGAATCAAGAATTGTAGAAATGGTTAAATCAAAGAGTCAATCATACTTCGTTCCAATATCAAGTCTTGGAGTCATACTCCAAGATTGTGACATTGAGTGACAAGTCTTAAGTAGGTTTATAACACTCATCAAATGAGGAATTTGGAAAAGTTTTCTTATTCTACACATTTGAAATTGGTAAGTTGTGATGTCTTGGATAAGACAAAGAACAACTAAGACCAATTTGTTAAGTGTTTTGTCTTGATAAATGCTTCACTAACTCTTGAATATTTGTTTGTCAAGAAATGTTTCTTGACAAGAGAATCTTATATGTCAAGGAGTCAGTGGGAGTCTTAATGGTCTTGAAAGGTTTCAAGAACAAATCAAGAATAAACCTTATCGATCATCACTAGCACACGACTTGAGGTTTACAACCTATCGTGCTGACATTATTTTGTTTCTGTGCCATTCCAATTGAGTTAATTGTGTATATGAGTTCTATGAGTTCTCATTTGAATGCATACTAGAGCTTTAGTCGATGGAAAGTACATTGATATGTAAGTACAAATTACTAAACTACTTGGAAGACATGGTGGGCATTCATGTTACCATAAGGCAAGAAATCAAGATTAAGAAAGTTCAGTCCATATGAATTTGGATTTGTCACAAACCTTGTTTTTGGCAAATTCACATGGATAGGAACTCATACACCATAAAATCTAAGTGTCATAAGATTTCCTCCTTCATGAAAATGACTGTGAGGAAATGCTTTCACTAAGAGAGATTTTAAGAGGATAGCGTTTGTGAAAATTGTATTCTCAAATTCGATTATGGTTACGGCATCCCTTTCCATAGTTCGAATTGTGAGATTTGGCAATTAGTTTGAACATTTGGAACTTAGTAACATAAGTTCTGAATTGTTTAAACACACATATGAGCTATCTAAGACAAAGGTGTATAAGGTTAAGAAGCCTAGATAGAGGCTTATTGAAGCATCTGGTATTAGAAATATGAATTTCAGAAATTCAATAGGCATTGTTTTCTGAAAGTTCATTTGTTTTCTGAATACATGTCAAAGCTAGTGGGAGCATAAGTGTTATGCTTATATGATAATAATCATCATGATAGTGGGAGCATAAGTGTTATGCTTGTATGATTATTATGGCGAGTATTGCAAGTTAGCAATATTAATTATAGAAAAACAAAGATTCAATTTGCAAAGTTGCATGGGTTGAAAAGTTGTTTTAATATAATTAAGGGAGAGAATATTATACTTCGTTTCAAAATCTAAAGCTTAGATTGAGAAATTTTAATATTTTCAGTCAAAGGATACATTGTGTGTTCTTAAAATTCGATTATGATTACGACATCCCTCTTCATAGTTCGAATTGTGAGAACATGACACATAGAATATTATGGCAAAAGATTGGTAAAGTATCATATCTTTATGCAAGACATTATGCATCGTGTCCCATACGCTTCGGGTATAGGATCGATTGCAAATGCTATAATATTTTACCGTTCTAAAATTTTCCAAATGTCTAGTGCATTAAGAGGGAAAAAGGACTAGAATTGGTTTTGACTAAAATAATTAAACAACTATCAAAGGACGATCCAAAGTTCATTGAGGATTGGTCGCTTGTGAGTAGTTGGAAGTATGGTATTGAATGGACCATATCGACATTATTATGAATAGATAAGATTCTATTAAGAATGAGTTATCATATGGCAAATGTGGAAATGTTTCCATATTGGGAGTTGCACATTAAGAATCTATGTCTAGATTAGAAACTTTTATGCAAGAAGGATGTTCAAAGGAATGTACTTTGAATGTGAGACTTCACGTCTATAGAATTGTCTTGTAACAATTCCCGATAGAGTACTTTGTAATTTCATTGGTCAAGTCTTGGTGACTTTTGTGGTGTGACTTTACGAAAGGATCGTTGCGTAAAATGTTAGAATCTAGCATATTCTAGTAGTGGCAAGAACCTTGTGTTCTTACACTAATGATAAGGATTGGGAATTGTGAAATGAGCATCATTGAAAAGGTTTTTCAATTAATCTATTTCACAAAGTAAGGACCATAGGAAACATAGTGTGCATGCTTTATGCATGGGACAGCTATTGTTGTAATTTAAGTAATAAGTTGATTTTATGAAACAGTAAACGATAATAATGAGTAATCAATATGGTGGTTAAATAGAAGTGTTTTATTTACTCTCATAAGTTTGAGGCCATATAGGATTAAGTATTATTGTTATGTTTCAAATTTCATGTTTTGACTTCCATAATAACTAGGTTATTCAGACATCCACAGTCGGTCATACGTTGGGAGTAGGTATGAATAAAGACTGTCATGAATCTGTCTGTAGATTGTCTGAAGTGTTTAGACATGGCACAAGTTTGCTGCAGAGTTCATGAGTGCTTTGATAAGATTAGAGTATTGGATTAAACCCACGCTCACTTGGATCACTTCATGGATTTATCACGAGTGATTAGTGAGACGATAATATTGTATATTCTTGAAACCGAGACGTGTGAGTTGTTATTTGTTGGTCGGTTACACATTGATAATAAGTAAACGCACCAGTAACTTGGTGTTATAAAACTTATTGTTGTGTGTGATTCAATCAATAAATGCAAGCGAGCATTTGAGTCAAAGTTTATCCATTCCTTTTACCCAAAGTGGGATAAAAGCGATATCATTAGGCCTCTCGATGATTTAGTGATGACACCTAAGCGCTTGGCCAAGCCGGGACTAAGTTGATGTGTTCAATTGTAGTCTGTTGTCAGTCGTCATAAATCGGAAGTCGGGAAACAGTATAGAGAGAATGATTGAAATTCATGTCTTTTGTCTATACAATATCTTGAGAATGGAGGAATATATAATCCCTTATCTAGAGGACACGCTATCTGATAAGATAAGAGTTGACAGCGGCTTTTGAAAGCTACAATTGCTGATCAGGTTCTGAAGTCATACAGAAAATAGTTATTAGACTTATCCAAGTGGGAGACTGTTGGATTAGTGTCTAAGTCCATAACTATTTTGGTATGTACTTGACCCGATTATGAGCATGGTCCTTTTGGGTTGCCTTCACCATTGCAATATGTAGGATGAATTAAGGAGATAGAGGTTTAAATATGATTTATTAATATATTATGAGAATAATATATTAAAGGAGAAATCATATTGTTTAATTAATATTAGTCAAGAATTAATTGTTAATTAATTTTGTGGCTAAAAGAGATTAATTAAACTTAGGGGACTGGACTGCAATTATTTGATAATTGAGTTATTGGGCTAAGGAAAACTAAAGGAATAAGGGGTGAACGAAATTATGATGGAAGCCCATCATATTTTCGTCCATGGCCTTATCCAGAAGGTTCCATGGGCTGCTTAGAGTTTAAGCTGTCCATTAGGGTTTTGAGTAAAACCCTAGCAGCCCACACAAGTATATAAAGGACCCTTTAGGCTCCAAAAACATAGACAACTGATTCTCTAGGGTTTCCAGCCGTTTTTGGTGCCTCCCCTCTCTTCTCGTCTTCATCCAAGTTGTATATGGTGTTTGTGACTCCATTAGAGGTGCAGCACTTGAGGCACTAAGCTTTCTAAGGCCAATCCAAGCAAGGAATTGATTGTTATTGCTATATAACAATCAAAGGTAATTCTATAAACCCTAATTCAGTTTGTAATTTGTTAGATCTAAGTTTATTAGTCTTGGATTCAAAGCATGTACAATAGAGAAACCTAGATCCAAGCATTAGGGTTTGTATGAGCACATAGGATTGTTCTTATGCATAAAACCCATAAGTGGTATCAGAGCCTTGATTGGTTTCAGTTGTATGTGATGCTTAACTGCTTTATTTGCTGAAAAATCGATTTTTGGCCTCTGCCCGACCTGACTCGGCGAGTCAGTGGATGAACTCGGCGAGTCTGTCCCTGACTCGGCGAGTCCAGGGGTCAGACAGAGGGAATTTCGGGTTTTTGCTGCTGTTTTGACTTGGATTTGATAGCTAATTCGTTTTTTGAAGTTAAAATCCGATTTTTATCTTAAATTAGTGATTATCCTTGCCAAAACAATAGATAATTTCAAATCTTTTAAATAATAGTTTGTTTATATGATAAATATGAATTATTTCAAATTTTTGGTAATTATCTAATGACTAAAATAAGATTAGGTCAAATATAGATACTTATGAAATTAATTGTTTAATTTATGTTATTTTTTGTTTGATCCCTAATGTTTTGAAATGTTTCAAAACTTGCCCTCAAGTTTTGGAATTTAAAATTTGACTAAAAGTTTAATTTTGAAATGTTAAATTCTAAAACCCTAGTATTTTGAAAAGTTCAAATCACACCCTTATGGTTTTATTAATTAATTAAAGTGTATAATTAAAAGTGATTTAATAAACCCATAAAGTTTTGGTTTACATTTAATTAAATTAAAAGTATAATTTTACTAAATTAAACCACCTAGTATTTTAAAAGTGTAAAATACACTCTATACTATATATAACATTAAAAGTATAATATTATATATATGTATGAGTAAACAGTCAGTCTTACCGATAGTAAGCCTCATTCACGAAGCTGGTCTATAAGGGGTGTTAAAGGAAATTGCCTATAAAATGGCGATTGAATGGGTATCCACTCTTACCCACCGCACTCTTGACTAGTGGAGGGTCGTTAGCCGAACGGGTAGGATAGGACAGAATCTTCCATTATAAGTATAGTGAAGTACAAAGTAACTAAATGCTTTTTCAAATTCCCAAATCATAGTTACTTTAGGAAAAATGTGAAATTGTATGCTAACCCATGGAATTACACTTCGTACCCTTGTCAAACGTTAGTGGAGCGTGTGTGGTTAACCGGCACACTAATTTGGGGATGACATTGGTAGCGAAGGGTGACTCGATGTTTGTCATAGATCAATGGAGCGTGTGTGGCTAACCGGCACATTGATTAGATGATTGTAGCATTGGGTGCACCACGTGATTCGTATGGTTATTCACACCTTGTTTGTGATCCTCGGCATCCCAGTCACAAATAGTAGGGCATAATCGAGATTAAACATGTCATTGAAAAGTTCAATGAATCTCAAAAGATCTAGGAGTTTCAATTCATTTAAAACTTAATCTTCCTTTTTCGTTTTTCATGGTGGAAATTGGTAAATCGTCATTTACCTACCTTCAAATATTTTGCAACTAGATTACGGCATCCCTTTTCTAGGTTGTAGAATATTGTGTTGGATCCTAGCCTTAATAACTCATTTGGGTGTTTTATTAAGGACTCAATCAACTTAACTTGAATTTTCTCCCGTTTTGTAGATGTCTACATCTTACAATGGTCTTCCAAAATCCTTTGGAACAAGCTTTCCAAATAAAGATGATGTTCCGAGATACGATCAAGGAAATGAGAGTTATGCTTCACTTCCTCCACCTCCTCCAATTATTCTCCCTGACCCACAAGTTCAAAGGCTTGAAAAGTTCAAGCTCACTCAAGCCCTTTTGGCAAGTAAACACGAAGATGGGAAACCTGTGTGTGCGCACGTCTTAGAGATGAAGTCACACATTGATAGGTTAAACATGTTGGGTGTCGAGATTTCAAGTGAGTTGGCTGTTGACTGGGTTCTTCAGTCACTTCCTGAATCATATAGTGAGTTCGTTAGAGAATACTATATGATGGACCACGACGTGACCCTAATTGATCTCACCTATTGGCTTATAGCTGCTGAATCAGCAATGATTTGGCGTGCTGGTCGAGCAAATTTGTCTAGTGAATCAAACTACCAAACTTCGATGGAAACTGGCAACATTGGAAGTCCAGAAAGAACTAAGTCTGTGATCGTCCGATGTGCTGTGCCAAAGGAGTCCATTTGCTTTTATTGCCACGAGAAGGGGCATTGGAGACGAAGCTGCCCTAACTACCTGAGAGATCTAAGAGATGGGAGAGTCAAGACGTATGGCTCTGCTTTAGGTAAAATCCATTATCTAACTCTTTTGATTTCCTATTCTAGATTCTTAATACATGATGTGATAAGATTACATTTTGATGTTTTGTAGGATCGAAGAAAAGAGAGGAAGCTTGAGGGAAGAAGTGAGCTGAATCTAATCATGAAGAAATGGATTTCGATCGCATTACTTGATGAATGGATTCTTGAGCTACTACTTGGAGTTAGAATAGATTGTTAAGAAATATGTAATAACATAGTTTTTCAATTGAATTGCATTGAAAGGACAAATTTTTTCCGCAATAAAATGAATTTTGACTTTATCTTATTTATTCATCCTTGCAATGGCATGTATGAAAGAATTAATGTTTGAATGTTTCTATTATTAGCAATAATGGATTTGATTCTTAATTATGTTATTTGTGGAAATGTCAAAAGTTTACCAAATAGGGAGAGTTTCTCATCGCCCAAGTTTCAATTGGACAGAAACTTGGAATCATGCAATGTGCATTGTATGATGAATGAAAAACTTTCACATTTGGGAAACTTAGACTAATTCTTTGACAAAGTGTCAATTGAAGGACTAGGAGATCGAGTACACTAGGTCGTACGTTGATCAAGTCTACCACAAGAGTGAAAAAGATATTCGTCATGATTTACTAAAGTTTAGCAAAGATGGTTATACTTATAAGATTGAGTATAATTCTGAGTTAACTGAAATAGTTTCAATCAATAGCAGAACGATTAAGAAGAATCAAGAAGGCAGAAAGATAAAAGTTTCTCCATTCTAAGAAGAAGGGAGAGTACCTTTTATTGTGTTTTATGATGAAGTCTTAATGATTAAGAACCATATCTCAATTGATCCTCTAAGTGAGTCTTAGTGCATTTGCATGTCTAAGAAGAGGAATCAAGAATTGTAGAAATGGTTAAATCAAAGAGTCAATCATACTTCGTTCCAATATCAAGTCTTGGAGTCATACTCCAAGATTGTGACATTGAGTGACAAGTCTTAAGTAGGTTTATAACACTCATCAAATGAGGAATTTGGAAAAGTTTTCTTATTCTACACATTTGAAATTGGTAAGTTGTGATGTCTTGGATAAGACAAAGAACAACTAAGACCAATTTGTTAAGTGTTTTGTCTTGATAAATGCTTCACTAACTCTTGAATATTTGTTTGTCAAGAAATGTTTCTTGACAAGAGAATCTTATATGTCAAGGAGTCAGTGGGAGTCTTAATGGTCTTGAAAGGTTTCAAGAACAAATCAAGAATAAACCTTATCGATCATCACTAGCACACGACTTGAGGTTTACAACCTATCGTGCTGACATTATTTTGTTTCTGTGCCATTCCAATTGAGTTAATTGTGTATATGAGTTCTATGAGTTCTCATTTGAATGCATACTAGAGCTTTAGTCGATGGAAAGTACATTGATATGTAAGTACAAATTACTAAACTACTTGGAAGACATGGTGGGCATTCATGTTACCATAAGGCAAGAAATCAAGATTAAGAAAGTTCAGTCCATATGAATTTGGATTTGTCACAAACCTTGTTTTTGGCAAATTCACATGGATAGGAACTCATACACCATAAAATCTAAGTGTCATAAGATTTCCTCCTTCATGAAAATGACTGTGAGGAAATGCTTTCACTAAGAGAGATTTTAAGAGGATAGCGTTTGTGAAAATTGTATTCTCAAATTCGATTATGGTTACGGCATCCCTTTCCATAGTTCGAATTGTGAGATTTGGCAATTAGTTTGAACATTTGGAACTTAGTAACATAAGTTCTGAATTGTTTAAACACACATATGAGCTATCTAAGACAAAGGTGTATAAGGTTAAGAAGCCTAGATAGAGGCTTATTGAAGCATCTGGTATTAGAAATATGAATTTCAGAAATTCAATAGGCATTGTTTTCTGAAAGTTCATTTGTTTTCTGAATACATGTCAAAGCTAGTGGGAGCATAAGTGTTATGCTTATATGATAATAATCATCATGATAGTGGGAGCATAAGTGTTATGCTTGTATGATTATTATGGCGAGTATTGCAAGTTAGCAATATTAATTATAGAAAAACAAAGATTCAATTTGCAAAGTTGCATGGGTTGAAAAGTTGTTTTAATATAATTAAGGGAGAGAATATTATACTTCGTTTCAAAATCTAAAGCTTAGATTGAGAAATTTTAATATTTTCAGTCAAAGGATACATTGTGTGTTCTTAAAATTCGATTATGATTACGGCATCCCTCTTCATAGTTCGAATTGTGAGAACATGACACATAGAATATTATGGCAAAAGATTGGTAAAGTATCATATCTTTATGCAAGACATTATGCATCGTGTCCCATACGCTTCGGGTATAGGATCGATTGCAAATGCTATAATATTTTACCGTTCTAAAATTTTCCAAATGTCTAGTGCATTAAGAGGGAAAAAGGACTAGAATTGGTTTTGACTAAAATAATTAAACAACTATCAAAGGACGATCCAAAGTTCATTGAGGATTGGTCGCTTGTGAGTAGTTGGAAGTATGGTATTGAATGGACCATATCGACATTATTATGAATAGATAAGATTCTATTAAGAATGAGTTATCATATGGCAAATGTGGAAATGTTTCCATATTGGGAGTTGCACATTAAGAATCTATGTCTAGATTAGAAACTTTTATGCAAGAAGGATGTTCAAAGGAATGTACTTTGAATGTGAGACTTCACGTCTATAGAATTGTCTTGTAACAATTCCCGATAGAGTACTTTGTAATTTCATTGGTCAAGTCTTGGTGACTTTTGTGGTGTGACTTTACGAAAGGATCGTTGCGTAAAATGTTAGAATCTAGCATATTCTAGTAGTGGCAAGAACCTTGTGTTCTTACACTAATGATAAGGATTGGGAATTGTGAAATGAGCATCATTGAAAAGGTTTTTCAATTAATCTATTTCACAAAGTAAGGACCATAGGAAACATAGTGTGCATGCTTTATGCATGGGACAGCTATTGTTGTAATTTAAGTAATAAGTTGATTTTATGAAACAGTAAACGATAATAATGAGTAATCAATATGGTGGTTAAATAGAAGTGTTTTATTTACTCTCATAAGTTTGAGGCCATATAGGATTAAGTATTATTGTTATGTTTCAAATTTCATGTTTTGACTTCCATAATAACTAGGTTATTCAGACATCCACAGTCGGTCATACGTTGGGAGTAGGTATGAATAAAGACTGTCATGAATCTGTCTGTAGATTGTCTGAAGTGTTTAGACATGGCACAAGTTTGCTGCAGAGTTCATGAGTGCTTTGATAAGATTAGAGTATTGGATTAAACCCACGCTCACTTGGATCACTTCATGGATTTATCACGAGTGATTAGTGAGACGATAATATTGTATATTCTTGAAACCGAGACGTGTGAGTTGTTATTTGTTGGTCGGTTACACATTGATAATAAGTAAACGCACCAGTAACTTGGTGTTATAAAACTTATTGTTGTGTGTGATTCAATCAATAAATGCAAGCGAGCATTTGAGTCAAAGTTTATCCATTCCTTTTACCCAAAGTGGGATAAAAGCGATATCATTAGGCCTCTCGATGATTTAGTGATGACACCTAAGCGCTTGGCCAAGCCGGGACTAAGTTGATGTGTTCAATTGTAGTCTGTTGTCAGTCGTCATAAATCGGAAGTCGGGAAACAGTATAGAGAGAATGATTGAAATTCATGTCTTTTGTCTATACAATATCTTGAGAATGGAGGAATATATAATCCCTTATCTAGAGGACACGCTATCTGATAAGATAAGAGTTGACAGCGGCTTTTGAAAGCTACAATTGCTGATCAGGTTCTGAAGTCATACGGAAAATAGTTATTAGACTTATCCAAGTGGGAGACTGTTGGATTAGTGTCTAAGTCCATAACTATTTTGGTATGTACTTGACCCGATTATGAGCATGGTCCTTTTGGGTTGCCTTCACCATTGCAATATGTAGGATGAATTAAGGAGATAGAGGTTTAAATATGATTTATTAATATATTATGAGAATAATATATTAAAGGAGAAATCATATTGTTTAATTAATATTAGTCAAGAATTAATTGTTAATTAATTTTGTGGCTAAAAGAGATTAATTAAACTTAGGGGACTGGACTGCAATTATTTGATAATTGAGTTATTGGGCTAAGGAAAACTAAAGGAATAAGGGGTGAACGAAATTATGATGGAAGCCCATCATATTTTCGTCCATGGCCTTATCCAGAAGGTTCCATGGGCTGCTTAGAGTTTAAGCTGTCCATTAGGGTTTTGAGTAAAACCCTAGCAGCCCACACAAGTATATAAAGGACCCCTTAGTCTCCAAAAACATAGACAACTGATTCTCTAGGGTTTCCAGCCGTTTTTGGTGCCTCCCCTCTCTTCTCGTCTTCATCCAAGTTGTATATGGTGTTTGTGACTCCATTAGAGGTGCAGCACTTGAGGCACTAAGCTTTCTAAGGCCAATCCAAGCAAGGAATTGATTGTTATTGCTATATAACAATCAAAGGTAATTCTATAAACCCTAATTCAGTTTGTAATTTGTTAGATCTAAGTTTATTAGTCTTGGATTCAAAGCATGTACAATAGAGAAACCTAGATCCAAGCATTAGGGTTTGTATGAGCACATAGGATTGTTCTTATGCATAAAACCCATAAGTTCCTTCATTTTCTCTGAAGTATCAGGAAAATACGACTTAACTCGTCAAGTTTTCTCATCAACTTGCTGAGTTGTAACGCGTCCAGTCTATCGGGGGAAAACCCTAGCTGACTCGTTGAGTTGGCTCATGCACTCATCGAGTCCCTCTAGACCAATCCTCATTCAGACGATTCTTAAGCATAAATAATGTCCCAAACTCTAGATCTAGGCTCCCAAGGCTGAAATACCATGTAAAGCTGCAAGCTTTACGTCCATGGATGGCATCTAGGGCTCGAAATGCCAAAACAAGCTCTAAATAGGGCTTAATGCATAAAAGCTTGCCACTAGCTTGATAAAGCTTGGACCTTTGGGCTCAAGGGACCTCATATTGTCTAGATCAGAAGTCTCAAATCCATGGCAAGCTCAAACAACTCAAGTACTTAAAGAAGGATGGTAAAAAGGCCCTAAACACCCTAGAAAAGAGATCAAACCAAATAATGATCAAGGTGGTAACTTTTTACCTTCAAACAGAAGCTAGGAATGAATGAACATCGGATCCAAGAGCTTCCTCTCGTCCCAAGCCTTTTGCTCCTCAGTATTCCTCCAAAAATGCACCAAGTATGAAATATTAGTCTCTCTTGCTCTCTCACACAAGGATATAGCTCGATTAGGGTTTCTCTCAAAGTGTTAAGATGATAACGGAGGCGGAAATGAAGGCTTAAGGTCCTTTAAATAGGACACATGCCCTAAAATTAGGGTTTCCTCACTCAGCTCCTACTCGTCGAGTTGGGGTCCTCCAACTCATCGACTAGACTCTAAAAATCACGCGGCCATTTAGTCCTCTAATCGGTGAGTTGGGGCATCCAACTCGTCGAGTTGCTCTGACATCATGAATGCAAATTAATTAAATTTTATACCTAGGAATCGGGATGTTACAGTAACAAACATATGTAGACGTATAAACTTTATATATTTAAACATATAAATATTCATGAATAGTAATAGCTTGAATCCTTGAAATTCGACAAAGTTTTACAATGTGCATGTTATAATATACAATGTCACATAAAAATCATATATTTTTGTATCATGTAGCATTTTTTGTGTGGATAAGTTATTTCAAGATAAAATAACCATAATAAGTATATGAAAAGTCCCCCCCCCCTCCCCGAAATAATTAGAAATTTTAAAAAGGGGCCGTAAGCACTCAACCTTGAAGCATGAGTTCAAGTTGTTCAGAGTTCGTTTATTTTTGGGAAGGTTTCGTATCGAATTTAAACTATTGGGGGGTTGTTGGGTAATTTAATTAACCAAAATAGGACTACTTTAGTTAAAATAAATCAAGGGAGGGACGGAAATGGTTTAAATTGAATTAATGTCTGAGAAATGGATTGATAATGTTAAGAAATCTCCATGGGAGGGGCTGTTTTGTTTAAAATACACCAAAGTTTTGGGGAAAGGACTCATTTTGATTAAAGCGTTCAACAGAGGGGTCTAATGTGTTCATTTTAAAAAGTCAAGATGATTTAGGGCTTTTTGTAATAATAAATCTCATGGAGGGACCGTTTTTGTTTAATGGCCCAAAGTTAAAAGAAATTAGGGCTTTTTGTGCCCGTTTCCTTTTGTTGATCGGGCAAAGGAAAGGAACGAGAACGAACGAAGGCAGGCGATCATGCGCCCCCGGTGCTGGCTCGATTCGGGGAAAGAGAAAATTGGAAACGGAAGGGGGTGGTCTCGGTGGTGGTAAGCGATCGAATTGAGGGATCTTTTCCGGTGTTTGGCCGAACCGAAGAAGGGGAAGAGACGAAAGCAGCGAGGCTCTCTCTTTCTTGTCCGACTGCGAGGTGCGAAGGAAGAAGGAGGCCGAAGGGAGTCCGGTATGGTGTCGCGAGCAACAGCAGCAACGAAGACGAGGTCTTCAGAGGTCGTTGATTCGATAGGGACAAAAGAGAGAATGCGAAGGGAGGAGATCAGAAGAAGGTTCTAGTGGAGGTAGGCAGCAGCGAGGGTCAATGGGAAAGTAAGGGAAAACGCGTCGGAGCTAGTATTCGTCGATGGTGGAACATGTGAGTGGACGGGGGCTGCTCCGGCAGCCTCCCTGTTGCTTCCGGTTCTTTTTTTTTTTTTTTTGGCTGAAATCAATGGGACTTTGGTGTGTGTTTGGGTTTGATTTTTGACAAGATAAAGAAGAAATAATCAGTGGGTGTTTGGCTGTGGTTTTGATGGGGAGAACGAAGAAGAAGACGGGTGAAGTAAAAGAGGCATCTGCCTCCTGTTGACTTTCTCGAAGACAGCCTCTCCTTGAGGCTGTTTTACTTCTTGATGGCAACAGCAAAAATCAAATGGAAGGAAGGTGTTTGGAGCTCGTTTATCTCGTCACTAGCAGGTGGAAAGAAGCTGGAATGAAAGGGGCAACAGCCTCCCTTTTGGGTTCTCGGTTTATGATTCCAAGAGGAGAATGGAGAGAGATGGAAGGCGATGGATGTTTTTTTTTTTATTGAGTGTGTTTTCTTTGATTGAGTTTACTAGTTAAACTAGATTATCACCAGATTATGACCCGCGTTAAACGCGGGGAAGACATAAATAAAATATAAATTTATATAGATATTACAAAATAATTATAAAAAAAGTAGGATTATTGGTAGTATTGAAATGTGTAGAAATTACACCAAAATAGGTAAATATATATATATATATATATATATATATATATATATATATATATATATATATATATATATATATATATATATATATATATATATATATATATATAGCGTTAAAGACCTCTTTATAGACAACATTTTTTGTTTTATTAGTTCAATGACCTTGTTTGTCACATATAAGTATCTTCAAATATTTTTTACTTGTGACACCGAAAACAATTATATATAGCCAACCATGCATGAAAATGGGTCTACACAAGTATAATCCAACATTTAACAATGTACTTTTAAAATACATTGTTATTTTATGGCTATATTACGAAATATAACTGTTTATTTCAAAAAATAGCAACTTATTTATGTTCTTTCAAAATGAACCACATAAAACCCCCCATAATATTTAATATAAAGAAACTATAACCAATAAATCTGCAACGAAGCTAATCATCTCCCTCCACTTCATCTCTAATATCAGATCTTTTTTTTCCTTAATCTAAGTTATTGTCACTATCACCGACAATGTTAAGATTCATTGATGACTTCTTTTTTATTTTAGGGATAATATGACAGAAATCATTTATCAGGTCCATCATTTATGTTTATATCTTCAATGTTTTTTGTTGATTTTGATATGCCTTCTTCGGTTTATCACCATCTTTTTTTTTTCAGGCTCCTTTTTTTATGAAATAACATTTTTGTTTGTGAAATTCTTTCTACGGTTTTGAGTATGTGCAGGTATGTTGATTTCTTTGAAGTAAAGAAAATAGGGTTTTTGTTCGATGTTGGTTCCTAGGTTTAGTTCTTATTTTTTGTGATTTCTCATAATCCATTGCATTTTATTTTCCATCTTTATCTACATTCTTTATGTATAGAACACTTTATCCATATAGTCATTCATTATAGAGTTTAATGAAGGAAAAAAGAAACACCCTTTAGTTTTATTTACTTTGCAAATTATCGAGCCTCCATGCAAAACTTACAACATAATGAAAAAAACAAAAAACCCTTATGAGGTAAATGCCAATTACGATTCTACCCTTTTTCCTCTTGTAACAATTATCTCACTTCAAAGCATCTACTTTTGTGTTTCAGCATATTATTGATAGCATGAAAGATCCAAGCATTGTTGCATTTTGGTTAATCATAATGCCTCAAATTATGGGAGGATTTAAATATGGTGATGAGTTCAAACATAAAATATGGAGGTAATACAAGGTTCTTCTATTTCTTATTTATTTATTTACTTATATTTTAATTCAACTTTATTACGAAATTAAATAGCTTCTTTTGTTGATATTAGTGTTTCTTATTTAGAAAAATATGCGATATGATCAACTTCGTGATGCTATAGCAATGAGAAAACTTGGATGAGCAGGAAGTGAGATAAGTTTATAATTTATTAACTTCAATGCGAAATTAATTAATTACAATTTTGTTATTGAATTTGAAATACAACAGGGATTATATCAATAGATCCTGAACATGCAAGAAATGATCCAATGGTAGTAAAGAACATTCCTTACTATAAAGCAAAGAGCAAATTAGGGGCATAAGTGATGAAGCTCAATCTACCACCATGACCTCAAAACGGGGGGGGGGGGGGGGGGGGGGGGGGGGATCAGTATTAACAAAAGTTTTTAGTGATTTACATATTTGGTCCCTGTGTTTAGTTGATTTTTTTGGTTTTGGTCCCTAAAAGAATCAAGTTGTAGTTTTTGGACCTTGTTTCACTGTTTCATAAACTTTTATGATTGCCTAAGTTAACAACCTAGGTATTAGTTTTTTTTTTTTTTTTAAATCACCATTTTGCCTTTGAACCAAAACTAAAAAACATATCGCATAACAACAAAATTTATATTTTTCTTTTTTTTCTTTTTTTTTTTTACTTAAGTTTAGAGTAGATTACATTTTTGGTCCTTGAGTATACCAATTTTTTTCAGAAGGTTCTGAGGGGCGTTCTTGGTATTTCAGGGTCAAATGCTGACTCTAGTTGAGTGCACACTTCTATTATACCATGCATTCTTACCTGCCCATGTATGGTACCGATTCTTTTGAAAAAAGAATACGGAAGCCTATTTTCATCTTTCACAACATGCTTATATTTAACTTTAAAGCTCACATCAATTGTTGAGAAGGTATATTTCTTATTCTTATTTTGTTACTACCAAAGACATAAAAAAACTTTCTAATGAGGGCGTTCATGTCTTTTGTACAATCTGTCTGTTATATTATGTCATGCCATCTCTTGTCTTGTCTATTGATTTTTTACAAAGGTATACACACATATAACATAATAATTTCATTATATATAACATCCAATTTTAACATTGAGTTTATTATTTTCGAAAATAGGATCATAGTTACCGACTAAAAAGATGGAACCAAGAACCGAACACAACATCAAAAAAAAAAAAAATTCAAAAACAACATTATACATCCAAATTATAAGTATCCAACAAAGAACCATACGAATGAGTAAAAACATATAATTTCGAAAACAATATCAAACTTACAGATTAAAATGATTTAAGGAAGAAATATATACATTTATTCGACTAATCAAACTGATGGGAAGGTTGAAGTTTTTTTGCATTTGTTTTCTACGTGGGAATTATGACATAATGTTTGTGTAAATCGATTATTAAAATGGTTTGAAATATATATACAAGTCAATATGATGAAAATTAGCAGGTAATCAATTGAAATCTAATTTAAACCTAAAATAGAAGATATCATGCTTGAAAATGTATTGGTTCATAAAAATATCCGAAACTTTTGAAATTTGAAATTAATAGTTTCCGAGATTTCAATATATAATGTATTTGGAAAGCAATTTTGAATGGAAATAGAGCCTAAATTTAAGGTTTACATTAATAAGGAATCAATTTTGTAGTTGTAAGTTTGGAAAGAATTCAAGTATCATTTTCATTCAATTCCTACATTTAATTTCCTAATATAAGAGATTGACTTCCTTTTTGATTAAGGTGTCATAAGCAAATTGATCTAAGGGTGTAAAACCTATAAAGAAAACACAATCAACGATCTAGATTGTTTTAGATGATGTCATAAGGTTTCTCTTTTAATAATATTTAGAGATAGATGTAAAATAAAATCTCTTGATGATCTTATTGTATATTTGTGAATCAATAGATAGATATGGATGTATCATTGTATTATTTCCTTATACTTTTTATGTGTATGATTCTTTGTGTGTTGTATAATATCTCATAAGTAGTTTTTGGATGATTTTTGGTGTTGACTGGAAGACTTTTATTGATTTCTTGGTATTTTGAAATCTAAAAATATATCTTCAGAGTACATAGCATTTTTGATTCATTTGTGTATGTGATTGTTTGTGTGTATAAGAAGGTAATAAAATTTCAAGATTTTGAGGCTTGGTGGGATTTAAAATTTGGACACAACGAGTACTAGACGAATGTTTATAATACAATACACCATATGTATTATTGGTTTTTCTAAAGTTATATACATATGTGTGTTTGTTTAAAGTTTTAGAAAATTGTCATATAACCACATAACTCTTATACTTTCATATTATGATTACTAGTTTATAACCTGTGGGAACCATAGTTACAAAATTAATTAAAATTTAATAGTAAAAACTCAAAATTATTAATCACTTATTTTAAATAAATTATTAATTAAGAGATTTTTAGTTATATAAAATTATAATCATTGCTTTAAATAAATATGAAAAATTATATCACTTTATAATATGTGTTAGTTTTATTTTAATTTTTATTCTAATGTTATTAATTTAATGTAATTAGAATGAGAAATTCAAAATTTGAAATGGAAAATCAATAAGTTGACAAGTGACATATATTAATTAGGAGACACAATAGAGTAACACATGACAAAATAAAAATAAAATATGCATTAATTATGAGGTCTAATATGATGACACATGTCAAAAAGAGAATAAAATTATTCTTTTATTAGAATAGGAAGATAATATATGGAAATACTGATATTTGTATATAATAAGTGTCCAAATTGTCATATTTGCTAGTAATTGGTATTTGGAAAATGATATATATATATATATATATATATATATATATATATATATATATATATATATATATATATATATATATATATATATATATATATATATATATATATATATAACCATTTTAAACCTTAGAACCAATGAACCAATATTTTCTCATTTTTTAGAACAAAATTTTCATAAAAAAAAACTAAAAATATAGAAATTTATAACTTTTTATGCTCCATCCATTGATATCAAATTTAATAAAAAAAATTGATCGGCTCAGATTCACACTGTGGATTTATTTGCAGATTCACCCTTAGAACCTGTCCTGATTCATACACTGTGAATCTGTGCAGATTGACACTATGAAGTTGTGCAGATTCATACAGTGAATTTATGCAAAATTAATGATTTATAGTGCAGATTCACAATGTGAATCTGAATAGATAACAACTTAATTTTTTTTATAAAATTTGATATCAATGGAAAGAAGATAAAAAATTATGAATTTCTATATGTTTAGAAATTTTGTCTATAAACAATAAGATCTAAAATTTGAAAAAATAATGGTTCCTTGGTTCTACGGTTTAAAATGGTTCCTTGTTGAACTTTTTCCTATATATATATATATATATATATATATATATATATATATATATATATATATATATATATATATATATGTATATATATATATATATATATATATATATATATATATATATATATATATATATATATATATATATATATTGTTGTTGTTACAATATTTTAATCTACTCTAATAAATGAAGGTTTTTTTTTGCTACATATCACACTCTCATTTGCCAAATGTCATTTTGTGGCTATTTTGAATTAATTTCTTTTCCACGTGTCATTTTATGAATTTTATATTTTAATAAATTCCACATAATACTTTAATGTAATAATTACAAGAAATGTAGTAATAAATAAATATAAATTTCATTAATGAACTTACATTCTTATTTCAAAATTCTAAATTAAAGCTCATTAGTTTATTTTGTTTATTTATTTAAATTCAAAAGATAAAAAAAATCAATTTTAATACTTCATTATTTTTCTTATTTTTTTATAAATCCAAAGTTCTTAAATATTTATACCTTTATATATAACTTTTTTAATTAACCCATGTAATACATGGGTTTTATACCTAGTTATATTATATATACAGATTTTGATCATTAACGTTTATTGACACATATTGTATATTTTGCAACAAATAAAAAAAACTCTAGTAAAAATATTTTTCATTTGACCATAAAAACATGTCTCATATTTTTATATATATGGTTGCATACGATTTTTATAGATCTTGGTATGTAAAAATCATTATAAATGTGTATGTTTATTGTTTCGGTTGTGGTGATTCCTGAAACCAAGAAGGAATTGAATTCCTGATATACTTATCTGATTGAAATTGCATTTAAAGTTTTGCGATTAATTTACCTAAAACGTCTGATTTTTTGACTTTTATAAATATTTTTACTAAAAGTATTTCAAATATGAAATTAAATATTAGATGTAACGCCCGCGTTTCCAGGCTAGGCATTATCATTGATGTAATAGTCTAGATTAACCCTTGTAACTCTTTTTGAAGTATTAATGATGAAATATTTAAGTATTATGTGTTATGTGTTTAATTGTGTGACTTAATTTAATTAAGAATAAAAATAAGCGTCAAAATAAAATGTTAGATAAAGCCGATATATGGATAATGTTGTAGTGGTAGAAATGAGGTTTCCGAATATATAAAAAATGCCGAAATCCGAGTTATAACGAAGAAGTTATGACATGTCGAAGTTTCGCGACAGAACCGGCACGACCCAGCGCGACCCATCGCGACGTAAATAGTGAATTTAAGGTAGATAGATATCTATCCTTAGTGATCTAAATGAGAATTGAAGATCTCATCGATAGTAGTGCAACGACGGAAAGACGGACGAAAACGGAGTTCAGATGAAGGAGTTATGAATTTCGAACGGAGTTTTCCTGTCCCGGCATACTAAAAATAATATATAAGTAATATAATTATAATATATTAAAAATAAATCAAAATTAGCCAATGTATTCTAAACGAGAGTTGTAGAGCATAATCTCACCTTCGCGTCGATATAAAGAACGTCGAAAACGGAGTTCGTATGCGAAAGTTATGAATTTCTGAAGTTCGGGGCGCGAAACCCCAAAACTGTCAGAGGCCACGACGTGGCAAGTCTCTTGACACCTCCGGGAGTCCCCCATATGCAACTTGCAATGACGTATGTAATGACGACCAAGCCCACGACGTGGAAAAAGGATCCCACGACATGGCAAGGGCCAAATTTGGCCTATAAATAGATTTGAAGGGCCAGCCGACTATGGTTGCTCCATCCCTTCTCTCCCACTCCCGATACACCCTCTAAAACCTATTTTAACCCCCCGAAGCCCCAGTATCAACCCCGAGACCTGAAGCAAGTTCCAAAACCCGAAGATCCCGAGAAGAAAAGAGTTTCTGAGCCGAAGCTCTGCCCGCAAGAAGTTCAATTTTTGTGAAGATCTTCCAGATCTGCTGAGGATTACTACTACTGTAAGCTGTAGTGTTGTTCGATCATCTTTTGATCATGTGAGTGTGTGGTTACTTTCTTCTAGCGCATAATTATGAAGTATTTTATACGAAATACGTGTTATGTGTATATTTTGTTGTTATATGTATGAACGTATATTCACTTTCTTGTATCTCATGGATATGATTTATTCTCTATGAAATATGTGTTATGTGTATGTGTCTTATCTTTTATCTGAAATGTGTTTTGAATGAACATACTATACAGGTTTTAAACTATGTATAAAAATGTATATTTTATCTACTAAAATGTTGGGTAGAACATAGGTAGATAGTTGTCTTGTGATAAAAAGGTGAGAGGCCTCGATGTTTTTGATTTAGTCATCTAGCGGAGTTTAGATGACGACCACAGACTTTTCTAGACAGTCCTGTGGAACGCTAGCAGGCTCGCCACCTGTAGGTGTTAATGAACTTGGGTGTTCATTCGCTGTACTCCATCCCCCTCATGGTTGCCTTATTTGACTTATATTGCTGAGGAACCCCCGAAGCATGTGTTGTCGCCCCGGTGAAATATTCTTAGACTAGGTCCCTTATGTTAGTTGTCTTAGGGATGTAAAGTGAGAATAACAGGAATGGGTAATTGGGTTATTGTTGGTTGGTGGAATTAAATATAATTATTTATTGAGGGTTGAAAATCCTATATGCTCACCAGGCTCCCAAGCATGACCCACTCAGTTTTATTTGTATTACAGGAAGTGGCGCAAGGGCATAAGATGGATGAACCATCAAGTTGTTTTGTTTACAAGTCTGTATATGTATATATTTGTTGAATGACTTGTAATGTTATCGTTTATACTTTATGGTCTGTATCGGAACATGACATCCCGAGTTTTGATTATATAATGAAAATACATTTCTTTTATGAAATGATTTGGTAAACATTGTTTTATCACGTTTTGTTTTTGGGAACAAATTCCGCAACTCTTTCCAATCAAAAGGATTTACTCTGAAATTATTTTAAAAGCATAAATGAAAATCGGTCTTTTCTGGCCGAGATTTTGGGGATGTCACATTAGACAATAGCCTGAGTCCAAAAATGCTTTTGAAATTTCCATATGAGGTGTGCAAGTCCTTCAACGGATATTAATAGTTTTAGCAGTTTTAAAAAATCAGTATTATTGTATCAACCCAATTTTTCAAATAAATTTTCCATTTTTAATTAACCGAACATTCCCGTAAAATATGAAATGACAATGACAATTGTTTTCAAAATCCATAACATCAACATTTTATTTCAAATATCAAAGTGTCCCATCAAATCAAATATCGGAGAGTGCACGCTGCGCCATCAAGCTTTGCCCTTTCCCATAGGCCCAGAAGTACCTGAAACAAATCAACAAATTGTAAGCTAATGCTTAGTGAGTTCCCCATAGCATACCCAACACAATCCACATAATCACATATCCATATTAGTTATAAAAGCTACATAAACCACATAAGCCATGCATACAACATATAGGGATGTCGTGGGCTCCCCCAAGCTCTTACTCCAGGATGCCATGGGCTCCCCCACATGGTCTTACACCTAAGTGTCATAGGCTCCCCATGGTCTTTAATAGGAAAGTCATGGGCTCCCCATATGATCTTACATCCAAGTGCCATGGACTCCCCCATGGTCTTTAAATAGGAAAGCCATGGGCTCTCCAGATGGTCTTACATCCAAGTGCCATGGGCTCCTCCCATGGTCTTTCATACAAGTATATGATGGGTTTTACCCATAAGAACTTTCCTATGTGCGCATGCAAAACCCTAATGCTCGGATCTAGGCTTTCTAATTAAACATGCTTTGAATCCAAGACTTCTAATGACTATTTAGGAATAAGAACAATGTTAAAACAGATCTAGAATCATACCATTGAATTCCTTGTTGATCTTGTTGTCTTGGAGCTTCTAGAGTCACAATTGTCACTCCTCTAATGGCTTACAAACACCAAATAGCAAGGAGGATGATTTGGGAGAGAGGAGAGGGGAGGAATTCGGCCAGGGCTTCTCTATTTTAGGTGAAGTGTCGAATTCCTTATGCCATAGGGTCTATTTATACTTGTAGACTCCTTAAGGGTTACAACCTAAACCCTAATTGGATAATCTTCTCTTAAGGCTATCCAAATCCATTCCTTAGATAACTCTTGGACGATTTGAGCTATCCTTTAGCTCCTAGAATCCGTCCAATCCATATCTATATGGATTTACAGTCTAAAGCTTAACTATCAAACAATTGACAGTTTATACCCTCTTATTTAATTAATCTCTTTAAGTCACCAAATTAATTCAAATTAATTCTATGACTTATATTAATAACAATATTATTATTCTTTATATTATTCTCATAATATATTAATAATATTTACTCTCTCTTAATAAATCATCCTATCAAGTTGCTATGGTGAAGGCAACCCAAAAGGACCATGCACAACCGGGTCAAATACTTGCCTAATATAGTTGCAGCCTTAGACACTATTCCAACAGTCTCCCACTTGGATAAGTCTAGTAACTATATGCACAAGTACAATTCGGTTTGCAATCGTAGCTCTCAAAGACGTTGTCAAACTCTGATCTAATCAATCTTGTCCTTTAGATAAGGGATCGTACAGTCCTCTGTTAGATATCATGCTGAAAATCCCATGGAATGGTTAGTCAAGCATTTAAGTTTCCCGATCTCTGATTTATTTGAAAAGAACTTAATCGAACACATCAATTCAGTTCTGACCGGGCCCGACACATAAGTCAAATCAAATCATCGAGCGGCCGAGATATCGCTTTTACCTTCTTAGATAAAAGTTACAGATAAACTTCGACTTATATGCATTTACTTATTCATTAACCAACTATACACAACAATGCGTTTTATAACACCGAGTTACTGATGCGTTTTCGCATTATCAATGTACAATCAATTAATAAATAACAAACCATATATCTAGGTTTTAAGACTATATGATATTATCGTCTTGCGATCACCCTTTTATATCTTATTCCATAAGGTGATTCCAGCAAGCGCGAGTTTGTTCCAATTCTCAAAACTAGTTCATAAGCACTCATGAACGTTGCAGCAACCCTTTGCTATGTCTAACACCATTTAGACAATCTACACACCAATTCATGACAATCTTCATTCATATCTACTTCCAACATATGAACGATTGTGGACAATTTGAACAATTCGATTATTCCTAATAAACTCAATTATTCTGGAAGTCAAAACATGCAAAGTGAAACAATAGTTAAACAATTAACATAAGATAGTAACATTACTCATAAATAAAACTCCTTTATTTAATCATCAAATGTTAATTACATTTATCTATTACATGTTTCTAATACTATCTAATCTATGCTAATATCATCTTTCAGCCCAATACTCCTAGCATGCTGCAAGTGCTTAACCCTACTCAGTCCCTTCGTAAGCAGATCTGCTGGGTTATCTTCTGATGATATCCTCTTCACTACGAGTTTTTCTTCTTCTACACGATGTCTAATGAAGTGATATTTTCTGTCGATATGTCGTGATCTACCATGATCCCTCGGTTCCTTGGTCAAGGCAACCGCTCCTTCGTTATCACAGAAAATTTCCATGGGCTCCTTTATGGCAAGTACAACTCCAACATCACCGATGAAGTTCTTCAGCCATATTGCCTCCTTCGATGCTTCGCTTGCTGCAATGTACTCTGATTCGCACGTTGAATCAGCTACGGTTTCCTGCTTGGAACTCTTCCATGTCACTGCTCCTCCATTTAGGGTAAAGACCCAGCCCGATTGCGAACGGTAGTTGTCCCTGTCGGTCTGAAAGTTGGCGTCACTATACCCTCGCACCTCAAGTCATCACTCCCTCCGAGGACTAAGAACCATTCCTTCGTCCTCTGAAGGTACTTAAGGATATTCTTCACCGCAATCCAATGTGCTCTGCCAGGATTCCCTTGATATCTGCTAACCATGCTCAAAGCGAAGGCTACATCAGGGCGAGTACAAGTCATAGCGTACATGATTGAACCAACTGCAGAAGCGTATGGTACTCGGCTCGTTTCTGCTATCTCAGCTTCAATACTCGGACTTTGAGTCTTACTCAACTTGGCATTACTTTGTATCGGTAATTCTCCCTTCTTCGAGTTTTCCATACTAAAACGTTTTAGTACCTTCTCTAAGTAAGTATTCTGACTAAGTCCAATTAGTCTCTTACTTCTTTCTCTTACTATCCTTATTCCCAAAATGTAAGAAGCCTCTTCGAGGTCCTTCATAGCGAAGCACTTCCCGAGCCAGGACTTAACCTCCTGCCGAGTCGGGATGTCATTTCCTATGAGTAATATGTCATCGACATATAGAACGAGGAAGCTTACTATACTCCCACTGGCTTTGACATATACACATGATTCGTCTTCGCTTCATACAAATCCAAAGTCTTTGACTTTCTCATCGAAGCAAAGATTCCATCTGCGAGACGCTTGCTTAAGTCCATAAATGGACTTCTCAAGCTTACACACTCTATTCGGATGCTTCGGATCCACAAACCCCTCTGGCTGAGCCATGTAAACATCCTCAACCAACTTTCCATTAAAGAAAGCGGTCTTGACATCCATTTGCCAAATCTCATAATCATGTAATGCGGCAATAGCTAGCATCACTCTAATAGATTTAATCTTCGCAACTGGTGAGAAGGTCTCATCATAGTCAACTCCGGGAGTTTGAGTAAAGCCCTTCACAACCAATCGCGCTTTATATGTGTGTACGTTTCCATCCACGTCGGTCTTCTTCTTGAAGATCCATTTGCACCCAACGGTCTTACGTCCGGGCACATAATCAACCAAATTCCAAACTTGGTTATCATACATGGATTGGATCTCGCTATCCATTGCCTTTTTCCATTTCGCAGACTCCGGGCCTGCCATGGCTTCCTTATAGCTATTAGGTTCATCAAGATTTATTAGTGTACCGTCACTAATATACGTGTCCCCTTCGGTAGTAATATGAAAACCATAAAACTGGGGATGAACTCTAATTCTATCGGAATGTCTAAGAGGTAAGGACTCGTCAATCGATTCAACCGGAGTTTCCTCCTCGGGTTGAGTGCCAGCAGTAGAGGTTCCTTCATCTATCGACTCTTAAATTTCTTCAAGATCAATTTGCCTCCCACTGTCTCCTTGGCCTTTGAGTTCTCGCTCTCGGAGAACTCCTCTCCTCGCAACAAAGACAACATTATCCTTCAGTCTATAGAAGAGATATCCAAAGGATGTCTGCGGGTAGCCGATGAAAATACATCGCACACTTCGAGGTTCGAGTTTGTCGTGAGTATCTCGTCTTACGAAATTCTCGCAACCCCAAACCTTGATATGTGCCAACGAGGGAGCTTTCCCTGTCCACATCTCGTGAGGTGTTTTGGCAACCTTCTTAGTAAGGACTCGGTTAAGGATATGGGCAGCAGTCTCTAAGGCATACCCCCAAAAAGAGATAGGTAGTGAAGCACGACTCATCATAGATCGAACCATATCCAATAAGGTTCGATTACGCCTTTCTGCCACACCATTCAACTGCGGTGTTCTAGGAGGCGTCAATTGCGAAACTATTCCACACTCCTTGAGATATTCGTGGAATTCAAGACTTAGGTACTCTCCTCCTCGATCGGATC
Organism: Lactuca sativa; assembly: GCF_002870075.4. NCBI lineage: Eukaryota > Viridiplantae > Streptophyta > Magnoliopsida > Asterales > Asteraceae > Lactuca > Lactuca sativa. The sequence continues at coordinate 179,898,411 of NC_056624.2, read as the reverse complement.
GAAGCATCTTGATTTTCCTGCCCAATTGATTCTCCACTTCATTCTTGAACTCTTTGAACTTTTCAAAGGTTTCTGACTTTTGCTTGATTAAATAGATATACCCATATTTACTATAATCATCGGTAAAGGTCACGTAGAAGCGGTTCCCATCCTTCGTGGTTGATCTAAACGGTCCACATACATCGGTATGTATTAAGTCCAATAGACCCTCACCCCTTTCACACGTACTCGTGAAGGGTGACTTAGTCATCTTTCCAAGTAAACAAGACTCGCATGTGTCATCTTCCCTAAGGTCGAATGACTCCAACACTCCATCCTTTTGGAGTTGGGCTATGCGTTTCTTGTTGACATGTCCAAGACGACAATGCCACAAGGATGCTTTATCCATACTAGTGGAAGAATCTATATTCAAAACATCATTTCCTAAGTTATCAACAATCATAACAGTTTCATAAATTCCATTACATGGTATAGCTTAAAAGTAAAAGACACCATTTAGATAAGCCAAAATAGAACCATTCTCATTATTAAAAGAAAATCTAAAACCTTGTCTATATAAACCATGAAATGAAATGATGTTTCTAGCCATTTCTGGCGAATAGCAACAATTGTTCAAATCTAAACATAAATTATTCCTAAGCACTAAAGAATATACTCCAATCTTGGTCACAGGCGACGATCTTCTGTTCTCCATGATTAGATTGATTCTTCCTTGCTCCACATCCCTACTTCTTCTTAGTCCCTACACATTAGAACAAATGTGGTAACCACAACCGGTATCAAGAACCCAAGAAATAGCATGATTAGAATCGTTAGATTTAATTGTGTATATACCTGCGAAAGATGGCTTGATCTTTCCTTCCTTAACGGCTTGCAGGTACTCTGGGCAGCTTCTCTTCCAATGTCCTATCTTGTGGCAGTGGTGGCACTCTGCCTCCTTAGGGTTAGGGCAGGGCTTAGCGGGATCAACTTTGGTCCCACTAGAAGAGGCACCATCTCGGGCTTTAACCTTGCGATAGTTCTTAGACGAAGCCTTCCTCTTCTTTCCCTTTCCTTGACCAATAGCCAAGATAGGAGCAGCGGGTGGATTGGGAGTTGGTACAACAGACTTGTCTTTGAAGTTGCTCTCAGCGACCCTCAAGAGACCTTGGAGTTTGCTTAGGGTGACCTCTTCTTTGTTCATGTGGTAGGTCATCCTAAATTGATTGTACATCGGAGGCAAAGAGTGAAGCACCATGTCGATCGCCAAGTCTTCCCCAAAGTCAACATTCAACTTGCGAAGGCGGTCGACATACCTTTGCATCTTTTGTAGGTGCACGGTAAGAGATTCTCCATGACCCATCTTAGCGGAAATCATGTTGGTGAAAATCTCATAACGCTCTTGTCTCGCGTTCTGGTGGTATCTCTCCAATAAGTCTTGATGCATCTCGTACGGGTACATGTCCTTGTAGGACTTTTGGAATTCGGAGTTCATGGTGGCTATCATGATGCAATGTACCTTCGTTGCATCTCGCTCATGAGTTTCAAAAGCGGTGATTTCAGCCGAAGTAGCGATTTCAGGGTTGATCTTCTCGAGCTTCTCATCGAGGACATACTCCTTTTCCTCATAGCGAGCAATGGTGCGAATGTATCTTATCCATTAGCTAAAGTTCGTTCCATCGAAGGTGACCTTTTGGCAAAGGCTCATCAACGTGAAAGAACTAGCAGCAGCGTTGTTTGCGTTCGACATCTACAAAAGAAAAGGACAAAGATAGATTAGAATAAGAATCCCTAATTATCACCCAATAAGAAAAAAATTAGGGCTAGGATCCAACAATAACATTTACGTATTAGAAAAGGGATGCCGTAATCCAACATGCAAACAAATTGAAGGTAAGTGAATGACGATTCACTAATTCTCCATCACAAAAACTTAACTATTAGTCCTAAGTGTATTGAGAATTCCTAGGTTCGGATGAGATTCATTGAAACTATTCAATGGAATGTTTAAATCTCTATATGCCCCTCTTGTTTGTGACTGGGATACCGAGGATCATAAAGCGGGTGTGAATTACCATGCAAATTCACATGGTGCCTTCATTGTAACGATCACCTATTCGATGTGCCGGTAAACCACACACGCTCCATCAAACTATGATAAACAATGAATCACCCTTTGCCACCTTTGCTTAGAACCAATTAGTGTGCCGGTAAACCACACACGCTCCACTAACTTCTTAGCAAGGGTGCAAAGTGTAATTTCATGGGATTGCATCAATTCACTTTTCCTAAAGTAACTAAGATTGGGAAATTTTAAAAAATGTGTAGTTACTTTGTATTACTTATTATACTTTTAATGAGAGGATGAGGTTGCCCTATCCTACCCGTTCGGCTAACGACCCTCCACCGATCAAGCAAGCGGTGGGTGTGAGTGTACACCCATTAAGCGCCATTTTATAGGCCGCAACCTTATACCCACCTTATAGATCGGCTTCGTGAATGAGGCCTACTAACGGTAAGACTACCATTTTAGTTATACATATATATATATATATATATATATATATATATATATATTATTCTTGTAATATTATATTTGTATAGGGTTGTATTTTAAACCTTTTAAAAATCTAGGGTTTGAAATTTAAATTGTCTAAATTAAAACTTTTAATCACAAAATATAAATTTCAAAACTTGAGGACAAGTTTTAAACATTTAAAACATGGAGGATCAAATAACAAATAATTTCAATTAACAATTAATTTCCTAATTATCTATATTTGATTTATTCAAGATTTCTTTCAAGATAATTACCAACATAATCAAAATAATTAATTAATTATCATATAAGGAAATTAAATATTTTATTAGTTGATAAATATCTTTAATTAGATCAAGATAATAGTCATATATATCAAAAATTCGGATTAGGGTTGATCTAATATGATTAAGGTAAGTTTCCATAAGATAATCATGAAGAAATCCCGAATCTGGCCATTCCTGACGCTTGGACTCGCCGAGTGCACAAAGGGACTCGCCGAGTCAGCTCAACTCGCCGAGTCCACTTTGGAACTCGCCGAGTCCATGACTCAGAAACACTAAAATTGAATTTTGTAGTTTAGTTTCAGACAATTAAGCAACAATTTAATGAAAACCAAGCTAGGCTCTGATACCACTGATGGGTTTTTGCCATAAGAACTTTCCTATGTGCGCATGCAAATCCCTAATGCTCGGATCTAGGCTTTCTAATTAAACATGCTTTGAATCCAAGACTTCTAATGACTATTTAGGAATAAGAACAATGTTAAAACAGATCTAGAATCATACCTTTGAATTCCTTGTTGATCTTGTTGTCTTGGAGCTTCTAGAGTCACAATTATCACTCCTCTAATGGCTTACAAACACCAAATAGCAAGGAGGATGATTTGGGAGAGAGGAGAGAGGAGGAATTCGGCCAGGGCTTCTCTACTTTAGGTGAAGTGCCGAATTCCTTATGCCATAGGGTCTATTTATACTTGTAGACTCCTTAAGGGTTACAACCTAAACCCTAATAGGATAATCTTCTCTTAAGGCTATCCAAATCCATTCTTTAGATAACTCTTGGACGATTTGAGCTATCCTTTAGCTCTTAGAATCCGTCCAATCCATATCTATATGGATTTAAAGTCTAAAGTTTAACTATCAAACAATTGACAGTTTATACCCTCTTATTTAATTAATCTCTTTAAGTCACCAAATTAATTCAAATTAATTCTATGACTTATATTAATAACAATATTATTATTCTTTATATTATTCTCATAATATATTAATAATATTTACTCTCTCTTAATAAATCATCCTATCAAGTTGCTATGGTGAAGGCAACCCAAAAGGACCATGCACAACCGGGTCAAATACTTGCCTAATATAGTTGCAGCCTTAGACACTATTCCAACAGTATACCACATATACAACTAGGATACCTCCTAGCATATAACCAAATAACATGCCACATAACACTACATCAACTAGTGTATCACATATCATAAAATTGGTCGGCCTTGGTGCCTTCGACCCATTAGTATTGGTATGGTGAGGAGACTCACCTCTCAAAAATATTGAACTGATAAGATAAGATCAAATAAGTCCTAACACGCAGCTCCAGCTCAATTGCCTACAATCATCATGTGACTGGTTTTGTCAAATCCTGAAATACCAAAAATATCCTCAAAGTCAAACTTGGTCAACCATGGTCAAAGTCAAGGTCAACAACGAAGGTCAACAGTCCATGTTGACCCAACTTGTCGAGTGCATCTAGCAACTCGTCGAGTTCCTTCAGTGTTTAGAAAACTGGGGAAAACACCAAGTTATCTGATTAACTCATCGAGTTGCCTAGCATCCAGAAACAGGGAAACCCGTCCCAACTCGTTGAGTTGTCAGGGCAACTCGTCGAGTTTCCCCCGTGTTCATCCTTTCAATCCTTTCCACTTGAATCTAAAGCTGCATAGAGCATATCCTTAACCATAGAGACTTCTAGAAGGGTAAAGTTTCGAACTTTACCCCCAAAGCCCATCTAATATGTCTTAAACTCAAACCCAAGCTTCTTTGAGGAAGGTCTTTACTCATTAAGCCTTTAAACCCTCATCCCATTGACCCAAAACACAGATCTGATGTCCAAGGGTGGACAAGTCACTTAAAGTTTCTAACTTTACGTCCATGCATGCGTGAAATACTCTCCAATATCCATTTTAGCCTTCATTGTGGACATAATGCATGAATGGGACGTGGAGGCTATTAAAGTTTGCAAATTTAATCCTCTAGAGGTCTTATAGAGGCCAGATTTACACTCCTAATCTTTGGAAACCTCTTATCTTGGGACATCCAGCCCAAAGTTCCAAAACAAGCCCTAAACTACCAAAAGATGAGATCTAAAACACTACATGTCAAGGTTATGACTTTATACCTTCAAAATGCAGCCCTTGATGTAGAGTTTCTGGATCCAAGATCACTCCTCCAAGATTGCTACTTCTCTCTTAAAGACTTCCTTCAAAAATCACACCGCAACACTAAAAACTTCAAGGAACAAGAGGGGAAGGCGGTTCTAGGGTTTCTATGAGTAAGGAGGTTGGTAAGGAGGCCATCCCTAATGGTTAATTTCTTTAAATATGGTGCTAAAACCGGAAAATTAGGGTTTTCCTTTAGAGTGCCTACTCGTTGAGTTGGGCCTTCTAACTCGTTGAGTAGATACTAAGTCCCGCGTCCAATATCGATCTCTACTCGTCGAGTTGGGCTTTCCAACTCGTCGGGTCCTAGTGCAAAACCCTAAAAACTTAAAATAAATGATACCTGGAACAAGCGTTACAAATCTCCCCCACTTGAACCAGACTTCGTCCTTGAAATCTGCTTATGTAAACAAATCTGGGTGGTGATCTCGCATCTCCTCTGCCGACTCCCATGTCCATTCGGGGCGTCTTCGGTGGTGCCATTACACCTTCAATAACTTCACCTCCTTGTTCCGAAAGACCTTAGTCTTCTTATACAGAATCGCAACGGGCCTATCAATGTAGTTCAGGCTCTCATCCACCTAAATGTCTTCCAAGGAAATAATCGCGGCCTCGTCTGTGACACACTTCCGAAGTTGAGACACATGGAAGGTGTTATGTATTTGGTTGAGCTCGTCTGGTAGATCCAAACGGTACTCCACTTTGCCCTCCCGGGTCGAAATCCTGAACGGGATAATATATCAGGGCCCTAGCTTGCCCCTATTCCGGAACCTGATGACTCCCTTCCATGGCGACACTTTCAGTAAAATAAAGTTCCCCACCTGGAACTCGAGGTCCGATCGACGCCGATCAACATAGATTTTCTTATGGCTCTGTGCGAATCGTAGCCGGTCGCGTACCTGCTGAATCAATTTGGTAGTCTTGAGCACTACCTCGGTGCTCCCCATGACTCGGTGTCCAACCTCACCCCAGCAAACATGGGTCATACATCTCTGATCGTACAACATCTCAAATGGAGGCTGGTCGATACTAGCATGATAACTATTGATATATGATAACTTTGCTAGTGGGAGGTATGTATCCCAACTTCCTTCAAAATCGAACACGCATGCTCGAAGCATATCCTAGAGTGTCTGGATCGTCCTCTCGCTCTGGTCGTCTGTCTAGGGGTGGTACGTTGTGCTGGAATGTAACTGGGTGCCTAGTTCCTCGTGGAACTTCTTCCAGAATCTAGATGTAAATCATACATCCCGGTCATAGACTACTGACACTGGCACCCCGTTCCTAGCCACCACCTCTCGCACGTAAATATCAACTAATTTCTCAGCGGAGATGCTCTCAAAGACTGAAATAAAGTGGGCACCCTTCGTAAATCTATCCACAATAACCCATATGGCATCCATACCCTTGCTGTCCTCGGTAACTTCGTGATGAAGTCTATAGTCATCTCTTCCCACTTCCACATAGGAGTGGGTAACGTCTGAACCTTTCCGTGAGGTCTCTGATGCTCGGCCTTGACCTTCCTGCAGGTCAAGCATCGCTCCACAAACCATGTAATTCATGCAGGCCCACCAGTAACTCAACCTCAAATCCCTGTACAACTTCGTGGCCCTCGGGTGAATTGAGAACTTGGATTTGTGTGCCTCCTCCAAATCGTCTGCCTCACACCCCCAGTTACCAGTATCCACACCTAGCCACACTGTGTCAGAAGACCTCGGCTATCCCGAACAAACAAGGGAGACCGACCACAAATTCGCTCTACCTTCCAATTCTCTTTTTTCACAGCCTCAACCTGAGCTTGTTTGATCATATCGAAAAATGGAGAGATCACTGTCATTCTCAAACAAACATTCACGATCGAAGCACTTTCCGCTTTGTGGCTCAAAGCATCGGCCACAACATTGGCCTTCCTTGGGTGGTACAAGATCTCACAATCATAATCTTTCAGTACATCCAACCACCTTCTCTGTCGCATGTTTAGGTTCTACTGATCCATCAAATATTTCAAACTCTTGTGATCAGTAAAGATGGTGCACTGGACTCCATACAAATAGTGCCTCCAAATCTTGAGGGCAAACACCACTGCTCCTAATTCCAAGTCGTGAGTGGGGTAGTTCGCCTCGTGAGGCTTCAACTGCCTCGAGGCGTACGCGATCACATGCCCTCTCTGCATCAGTACAATGCCTAACCCCGTGATAAACACATTACAGTACACCACCAAATCATCCAACCTATCGGGTAGTGCTAAATTCAGGGCCTCACATAACCTCTGTCTCAAGGTCTCGAAAGCCAACTGCTGATCCGGGTCCCATCAAAATGTCACATTCTTCTTGGTCAAAGCGGGTGAAAGGCACCGCAATCTTAGAGAAATCCCGGATGAATCTCCGATAGTACCGTGCTAGACCCAAGAAGCTACATATCTCTGATGCATTCTTCAGCACATCCCACTGCATCGCTGCCTCAATATTGGCTGGATCAACCAAAATACCCTCTTGGTTGATGATGTGCCCCTAAAAATGCACCTCTCACAACCAGAAATCACACTTTGAGAACTTGGCATAGAGCCTTTCCATTCTCAGTGTCTCCAATACCTCCCTCAGATGCTGCTCGTTCCGCTCCTTGGTCTTAAAATAGACCAAAATATCATCGATAAACACGATCACTAACCGATCCAACATTGGCCTACACACCCTATTCATGAGATCCATGAATGCTGTCGGGGCATTGGTGAGACCGAATGGCATCACCACAAACTTATAGTACCCATTCCGAGTCCTGAAAGTTGTCTTCGGTATATCCTCATCCTGAATCATCATCTGATGGTACCCCGACCGAAGATCAATCTCGGAAAACCAAGATGTGTAACACCAAAATTTTCAAATTAATTTTTCGTTTTAAAATCACATAATTCTCATAACACATTTCACAAAAATGGCAAGTATCTAACTATCAAAACACAACTCCATAAATGTTTGATTAAAAATCCATGATCCTTAAAACATAACTCTTTCTATCGTGTGTACAATCAAGCCGGCGCCTTCCCGCGATCCTGAAAAGTACCTGAAACACATATCACACAACACGGTAAGCACGACGCTTAAAGAGTTCCCCAAAATACCACACATAACCCATAAGCCTCTCATGGCTATGCTCGGATAAGATCCTCCGGTCAATGTATCTCAGTGGGACCCTCCGATCCCATAACTCGGGTGGATCCTCCGGTCCTAACTCAGTATGCTAAATAATACACATGCACAAATCACAAAGACATAATGCAGGATATCACAATACTTAATATGAGCACATAAGATCCTCTGGTCACACATAAATTACCACTCTAGGTAGATATAGTGAGAAGACTCACCTCGAAGCACGCAAGCAAATTACACCTCCTACACGAATCACGAATCTAGCCTCCGCCTAACACATATGATAATTATCTCTAATTAAAATCACAACTCTAAATAAACTCATACTAGCACCTCTCTAACTCTTGGGAAGGGTAAAAACCATTCTACCCCTCCATGGTCTCCATTACTCATATATGGTCAAAACCCTAAAAGTCAACAAAAGTCAAACTCGAGTCAACAGTCCATGTTGACCCAACTCGTTGAGTGCATCAAAGCAACTCGTCTTGTCCCCTCGTTTCCTCCGAAGTCTCATGAAAACCAACTCAACCCGTCGAGTTGACTCGTCAACTCTTCGAGTTACAGCATGCTTAGACTCATCGAGATAAGCCCTAACCGACTCGTCGAGTCTTTTAAGTTGAAATCTCATTCAGACGTTTTAAGACATAAATGATGCCCCATACTCCAGATCTATCTTCCTAAGGCTCGAATATCACATAAAGTTGCAAGCTTTACGTTCATGCATGTCATATTAGGCTCATAATGCCAATACAAGCTCCAACAAAGGTCAGATGCACAAGAGCTTGCCTCTAGCTCAATAAAGCTCAGATCTTTAGACTCTCAAGACCTCTTACAGTCTAGAACTGAGGTTCCAACCTCAAACCATGTTCAAATAACTCAATGACACAAGATGGATGGGAGAAAACCCTAAACACTCCCAAAAATGAGATCTAACAGAATATGTGGCCAAGATGAGAGCTTTTTACCACCACACAGATGCTAATGAAACAAGGACACTAGATCCATAGCCCCTCCTCGATCAAATCCACATTGCTATCCAAATCTTTTTCCAGAAATGCACAATAATGCTCAATTTGGTCTCTCTCTCTCTCTCTCTCTCTCTCCCTCTCTCTCTCTTCACAACGAATGGGACATGTTTAGGGTTTCTCATAGGCTCTAAGATGACAAGGGTGGCAGAAAAGAGGGCATAAGTTCCTTTAAATAGGACCCAACCCTGAATATTTAGGGTTTCCACACACAGCGTCAACTCGTCGAGTTGGCCTCTCAACTCGCCGAGTTGGTCACTAAACCCATATGGCCAAAACCCGCCTCTACTCGACGAGTTGGACATCTGACTCGCTGAGTTGCTCTGCCATGAAGAATATAAATCACTTAAATATGATACCTGAAATTTCTTGATGTTACAATTCTCCCACACTTGAGTTAGATTCGCCCTCGAAATCGCTCCGAAGCAACACATAGCTCGAACCCAATAACCTGATAAACACCACCGAAATAATCTGATATCATACCATAATGTCCCTCCAAAGACACCTGAACCCAAACAGGAACTCCGAATCCCGAAAAAGGACTGACCCTTCTGCCGCTACGATACCCATTCTGACTCCCCAGAACCTGAAAACTCTAGTGGTCCATCTCCTAGCAAGACCGCCCTTGCAAGATATCATCATGTTAATCGTTCATCGAATAACAGACCCTGATAACACACTGCCAACTCTGATTCTCTTGTTGCGACTGATGAAAACAAGTCGTTAACCGATAATTGGCTACCGATCACTCATGACAGATATACTAATCGATCCGGATCGTAGCTCAAAAGGAACAGAAGGGTCACATCTCACCAGGGACCTACCACATGTACTATTACCAGAACCCATCTAAAGTTGCACCTCAATACTCTGTCCTCAGGCACAATAGAATGATCATACCCGCTCGAAACTATCCTTTGACATATATACTCATAAGCCCTCGCTTCCTCTCAAATATCTCTCCCAACACCGTGCACCAGATCAGCTCTTGAACCAACAGTTAATCCTCCAAGGCTATCCTTGCACACCCATTAAAACGACTTTACAGACTCCTTCTCATAATAACTATCTTAACCCGTCATGACACACAAAGTCACAAAGTTCACTATACCTCAAGCGAATCACTACAACCCCATCTGATGTTGTCTCACCTCCGACCTCTGTCTTCTACCACCTACTGGTTCCATGCGTCTTGTGGTCCTTCCCAAACCAACTACTGACCTACACAGGTCTAAAACATCCGATGGAAACCATTACCTCTCAAAAGGAACCCATCCATAAATTTGGAATCTCATTCTGCCTACTCATTACACAAATATGGCCAAACTCAAAATCGGAAGTCTGATTTGATAGTAGAATTGGGACCACTCGTCACCAATATGATACTCATCTCACGACCCATGATCCGTGTATTTACGCGTACATTACTTCTCCACTTCCTCCCGAGTGCGGTAACACCTCCCTAACTCGGGATACAATGGTTCTCAACTATCCCGGAGACCCCAGTCTCACCCCTGGTTCAACCCCCAGGTTCTCAAAGACTCAGTTGCCAAGGCTACCTAGCCTAGAACTCCTTTGCGTTACACTCTGACTCGCGAATACTACAACTCCCCATAGTTTACAATACTATCTCTTTTGGTCTAATGAGTACTACGACTCTCCGCAATCTTACGACACTCTCTCACTGACTAGTGAAAGCTATGGCTCTCTGCAGGCTTATGACACTCTCTCACTGACTAGTGAAAGCTATGGCTCTCTGCAGGCTTATGACACTCTCTCACTGACTAGTGAAAGCTATGGCTCTCTGCAGTTTCACAACACTCTCTCACTGACTAGTGAAAGCTATGGCTCCCCGTAGTTTCACAACACTCTCTTACTGACTAGTGAAAGCTACGGATCCCCGCAGTTTCACAACACTCTCTCACTGACTAGTGAAAGCTACGACTCCCTACAGTTTCACAACACTCTCTCGCTAGCCGCAGGCTCATCCCACGGTCCTTCCCCGACTGTCCTAGGTGATTACTCCCACCCGGATCCATTCACTCTATTGTCACCCATAATCTCATCATCAAGTCATCACTACGCTGAGATCGCTAACTCATACTCCGCAGCCCAATCATAGGTAGGTACACACACCCACTCAGATTTTTTATCATTACTTCTGACGACCATTGCCGCTACAAAATACTCTCTCTTGCTACAATTCAAATTATTGGACAATCCCGTCCGAGAACAATTAGCTGAAAGGCTCCCACTGGAACCATAGCCACTCAGTACTCCACTTGCCATCTCACAAACTCAAGCCTCAAAATAATCCAAAAATTTAGGGCATCACACTCGGAAACCTCAGTATAAATCACAGAACCTCATGATGTCTTGCCTCAATCACTGATCTTCCACTCACGACATCACACTCTAATACCACAATACACTTTCTCAGAATCTCACAATGCCTTGCTTGAACCACAGATCTTCATCTTGCACTACTTGAAACCTCGAAATACTCAAACTCACAATTTGAAACACGGAGGAATCGACAAGGACTGCTCAAAACCCATGCAAGAGTACTCATACCGACTCTGAAGTTGGTTGCCAAAACAACTGCTACCCTTCCTGGAGTGCATATAACAACCCATACATCGAACTAGAAATTCTCAACAGTCGAAACTGGACCTCAACGAGCCAAACGCCTCGAACTCAACCACTACAAACTGAACACGAAGAGTTGCTAACCACAATAAGGTCTTTGGCCAACTATTACTTGATGTGGATACACTCATCCTTTCCTGAACACGTACAACATGCATCATCTCACTCTGCACCTCGCCTCATCCACCAATAACCCAAGTCTCATGGGTCCCCACCGCAGATCTCCATAACCAGTTCTCTAACCACCCTTGAACAGATCGCCGATTCTCTCAATATAATACTCAGTTCCCCCTCCCCCCACTCAGAGTTCGAACCATCACCAATTTGCATACCAACAGTCTACTCCATAGACTGTTTCACCAGGTACATCACACTTGACCTTTGGAATCGTACCATGTAACACTCGATGATCTTCTCGATAAAGACCAAACAACTCCAAATATCCCGAATCTCAGATGAAATCCTCGGAATCCTCCCAACGTGACTGCCTCTAGTCATCCCGAAATCTCATATTGACACACCGCCGGGTATCCCAACTGTCCTGAACTAGCCACGACTCTCAATCTGGAAGTAATGCACTATTACACACCATGTCTCCGGTCCCTCAACCAACATTCCATTGTGTGGATCATCATAGGAACAAGAGACCCCACTCTCACAGTCGATACACAACGTAGGTAATGAGGGCCGCCACCCCGGTATACTCCTCTTGATCACCTGAATTTGCTGCTAAAACGTATCCCTTACTCGACCAAGGCATCTCCTTGTACTCATCCATCTCAGTGCCCACCAATGACTCTTTCACAGTATAAGAAATACCTCGCTACAACATATCACAATTACTCTGGTGAACACATCACAACTATATGATACCCCACATAATTACCTCCAAACTCTAGAACCGGAAGCTCGTTATCTCGTTCGCTCCACATGAGAAGCAGAAATAGTGTAATCTTCGTCACAGGATGTGACATCTCAACCATCGGTCGATCACTCAATCCAGACCGAAATTCTCCTTAGCGCACCACCTCCACTTTTTCCTCAAGTCCTGCGACTCCATCTGGCAGCCCACCAGTCAACTCCTCGGGATCTAAACTCAATTCCCTCACATGGTACACTCTATCAAAGCTTAATCGACATGGACCTATGGCCCCATAGTTTACCATATCCTCTCTCAATCTGAACACCGATCGTCGGATAACTGGTAAAGATGAAAGTACCCTCTGCTACGAATCATGGTACTCGAACCATGTTATCTCCCTTTAACCTGCTATTTAGAACCTCTAGAATTCTCCGTGCTTCGAGTATGGGTCCTCTGCTTTCAGTAATACGGGTCCATACTACCTGCCACATCTACCCCTACTTTCCACATAGATCATCCCAGATTTCCTAAGTCGCTGCTCAACTCGTCTAGTCCTTTAGTGTCTAGGAGACCGAAAACTCTAGGCTAAAAACTCGAGTCAAGATACCAAAAACTCTAATCAGATCACTCAGATTCCTAAAAATGGGTAAACCCTGCCTGACTCGTCGAGTTGGCTAAGCAACTCGTCAAGTTCCTTCATCCCTTTTCATGTTCAGTCCTTTCCAGTCGAATCCAAGGCTCTAAACTACAGATCCATCCCCCTAGGGTGTAGTTACCACATAAATTTGCCAACTTTATGTGCATGCAAGGCCTTAAGAGGCTAAGACACTCAAAAACAAGGTTTATACAAGGTCTAGGGCATGGGAAAGGGCCTAGACTAGATAAAATGGGCAAATTTATGTTCATGGAGGCCTAGTGGTGTCCAGATCTGAAACCATATCCTCATGAAAAGTTCAAACCCAAGAATGACACCATTATGCATCAAAAGTGACAAAATACTTTCACAAGATGAGATATAAGCAAATAGTGGTCAATGTAGCAACTTTATACCTCAAGATGGTTGCCAAACCGGAGTAGATGTCAGATCTACTACCCCTCTCTTTACTCCAACCTCTTCAAGCTCCAAATTCTTTCACAACCACACCAAAATCAATCTCCAAGTCTCTCTCACACACAATTAAGAAGGTGTAAAGCTCGAACTAGGGTTTCTCTACGCTGTAAGGATGATGAGGGAGGTTACAAATGAGCCATAAGTTCTTTAAATAGGGTACAAATCCCTGAAAATTAGGGTTTTCCTTTACATCGTCTACTCGTCGAGTTGGGGCCTTCTAACTCATCGAGTAGACCCTAAATCCCGTGTCCGAAAAGATCTCTACTCGTCGAGTTGGGGCTCCCCAAGTCGTTGAGTCCTAGTGCAAAACCCAAAATTTTTGAGAAATAAATGATACTTGAAATGAGTGTTACAGTGTTTTTACTCCATATTCACCAATGACTTGCACAAGGATACGGTTGTTCGGTTCAATTTGGAAACCGACCTCCGCTCCGATTTCCAAAATTTATAAGATTTTATTTGATCCCATGTTATCAGAACTATTGTCAACATGGATTTGGTTGTCGGTAGGGTTGTCGTTAAGATCAAAAGGGTGAGGGGGATCATTATTTCATGAAATCACAACCACGATGTCTAATCGAGGGTCGATTTGAACTGTCATTGTTTTGGGAGTATGGGACGAAGGGGTTCTAGGACCTGAAATGGTTCTCGTTCTTTTTTTTTTATCCTTGGTTTCCCTACTGTTTGATTCATTCCCCATTGTGGCATCAAATAATTGGGCCTTTAAATTAAACTGGGGTGGGTTGGTGGAAGGAAAAGGGCTGAAGCACCCAAACGGAACCAAGTTCTGAATGGTTCCAAAGGGGTTATTACCTGGACTGGAACCTATGGGATATGTAGGGTTGCTTTCACCGTTATTGATGAAGTTAATGCTATCATTATTTTGTGGACACTCCCCAGGTATCTTTGTATCAGCCAAAGTTCCGAGAATATCAATCGACTCCAAGTTAATGGGAGATATTATCTCAACGTTAATTGCATTAATTGTGTCCTTGGGATCGATACCACTATTTGACGTGGTAGACATCAGAGAAGCTCCAGGATTTTGGTCCGCACTCAATTCCGGTAGGGTAGTCGTCGGACGTCTTTGAGAATTACTTGTAACATCAAAATTTCCAAACCAAATTTTTCGTTATTAAATTCATATAAAAACATCATTCATAAAAACCATCTCTAGAATTCACAAGTGTCAAATATAGATTATCATCAAAATATCAGAGTGTCCCAAAATATCCGGAATCATAAACTACAGGAAAATGTGTACAATCAAGTATGCGCCTTCTCACGATCCTCAGAAATACTTGAAACACGCTTAATCGAAAACTGTAAGCACGAAGCTTTGTGAGTTCTTCAAAATACCAAATACAACACAACACAAAATAAACAATTATGGGTTATCAGCAACCCTAGAGACTACCCGAAGTCGTAGTGGGCAAACAACACGCCTAGTGAGTTATGAGCAAATGGACATTACCCAAAGTCTCAGCACACACAGTAACACATATCATAGTAATAGAACATAGAACCAGTTGGTCATCACAAATATAAATATATTCTACCACACATGTAAGAATAGTGAGGAGAATCATGTCGTACAGATGACTGATAGAACTTACATCCGAACTGCTGGAAATAGACTACACCTAATAATTACACCAACTAACCCTAATTAATAATAAGATAATTTGCCATACTAGACTAATCCCAAGACAAATCTAATCCATGTTTAGGGAAAAAGACTTTTTTCCTATTTGAATCCCTCACAAATCCACCTAAGGCACAAATGGTCAAAAAGTCAACAAAACTCAACATGCGGCCATATGCACGGCGTACTTAGCTCTACGTTGGTCGTAGAGCGCAAGGCAGGAAGGGATTGGGCTCGCAACTGGCTACGTTGGGTGTAGCTAGGATTACGCTCAACGTACTCGGCTTTTTCTCAAAACTCAACTTTTAATTTCTTAATCATTAAAACATTTACTCCAACTTCAGATCTGAACCTTAAAGGACGTCCTAATCCATAAAGTCTCTTAGTTTATGCCATGGATAAAGAGAGCATAATCCCAAACCCTTAACTTCTAATATCACAAAATACTCTATAACACATATATGGAAGAAATGAAAGGACCAATCTACCATTTTTATGACTCTAAGCACCCTAAAACGTCTGAAAGGACAGCTCTTATTTTGGAGTATTCCATACTCACAAAGATCAAGGTTTTGGGACAAAAATAAAATAAATCCACGCCTAAACAAGATCTAACAAAATAAGCTCCAAAGTATGACTTTATACCTTCAGAAGATGAATAAAGAGATGTAGATTCTGGATTCAAAGACTTGAATGCACCACCACTTTTTGAATGATATCTTCCTTCACTATCAAGAAAACTCAAGGATCATTCTCAAGCTTCAAATCTCACTCACAAGGGCTAGGGTTTCAATTTTAGGGTTTAGAGGAATGAAGGCTGGTCATAAGGAGGTTCAAGGGGGGTTAAGATGTTTAAATAGGGGACACAACCCTCAAAAATTTAGGTTTAAAGGAGTGTACGAGTATGCCAGGTGTACTTATATGTACGCCCATCGTACTCCTCCTCCACCACGACTCTCATGCTGACTTATCCCCGACGTACAAGACTGGTACACCTAACATAAGTGACTAAATTGAAATAATTTAAAATACTAAGGGCTGAAATGAAAATACCTGGTAACGGGTATTACATTACTAACATCCACTGCGACACCATTTTCTTTATGAGTCCTTAAATTCTCATTTGGTTTTGAACTTAACATCTCAGGAGGCACTCTGTGACGTTATCATCACAAATTTCACCTTCCTCGAGATCATTGATGTTTCCTCATATCCAAGTATCCGAGAAAGCATCCTCGTCATCATCATCTACGTCCGCAACATCCCTAATACTATCGGTGTCATCTTTTGAATCTTCCTCCACTTTGTCGAATGGGGCAAGATGAAATGGATACCAGTCATCAATGTTCTCTACCACACCTACTATGAATATTTTGCCTTCTGCTATAATCGTGACTGTATCATTGATTCACTTCCTTTGTGATGTTAGAACTCCGATTTTTCCCATTAAGTAATCCCTTCTATTTGAGACAACATTAAATGGGGAGACGACCCTGCCGAATCTACCAACAATAAGTGAGAAATTAGCTTCATCCCATAGTCTTAGTGGTAACCCCAGAATCTTAAGCCATGTTGTTTTTTCGTATTGTATAGCATTTTTATTGGCTCTATTCAACCATTTAAACCAATCATTCCACCTGCTTTTGTCGTGTAAAATTCCTTTGCATCCATAGAGTGTTTGAATCTTAGAGCCATGTTAAGCCCCCCAAGATATTTGGTGTCGTCATTCATTAACAGTGAGGCCGTCATGCTTCTAATATGATCGAAGTTGTGTGCTTCACCGATGAGTATGCTTTTGGATAGCCATTCCTACATGAAAGTTTCAGTGCTTAAGACTATCCGGGGGGGGGGGGGGGGGGGGTAATTCTGTTTTGTAGCGTCAACACCAGAACCTGAGATTACTTGTGCGAAGGTCCTCTTGTCTCTAAATCCATTTGAGGGGGTGGAGGCGGTGGGCCTACGTTCCGATATCAATGGAGGTTCTTGACGTTTTTAATGGCTTCCTTGGATGCTTTGAGAGGTTTACTTTAAGGGTTATGTTTCTGCATTTTATTCCTTGCAACTTATCTTCTAGTAGTTTCTCATCCACCACCACCTTGAATCTTACGAAGGTGTAATACTTCTTTTGATAGTCCATCTTCCCACTTAGATAGATATCCACCACTCGGCCAAACTTGCCGAAAGGTCCCCATAACTCCGGTTTGGATGTGTCGCGAGGGAAGCCAGTGACGTAGAAAGTAGTTAGTTTCCCTTGTTCCTCATATCGAGTCGCCGTTTTCGTTCGCCGGACTTCTATCCATCCATCTTCCTTTGGGAGCATTTTTTGAAATTTTCAACAGCAAAAAAAAAAAAGTTAGAAAAAGATCAAATAATAAATCATTAAGATAATATTAATTACTACTTCATATTTTTAACACTTTAATTACCCTTTAAGGTGTTTTAAGGAACAAAAAAATCTACAATGCAATGCTATTAAATTTATTTATTTATTTTAATCAATATAAGATATTGGTAAGGTTTTTTTTTATTTTTTATTTTTTTTTTATTTTTTTTTTATCATTTAACTAAATGTGCTAAACTTATTGTTGTGTGTAAATTTTACTAAATTTCGTATTTTTCTAAACAGACTTGAATTTGTCTTATTAGAGAAATTCTAGAACATAGTAATTGATAAAAATCAAACAGAATAAATTATTATACACAAAATCAACCATATTTTACTCAAAATAATTTATATAAAACAATTTGAATCTGTATATATTAATGATTATAATATAATGCTGATAATTTATAATTTCATCAAATAATTTTTCTATAGTATCTCCTATAAATAAGATTTAGTTATTTGATGAAAAATAGTGTTTTTGTTACATTATAAATAAAAATTAAGTATTAATAGTTAAAAAAACAGGGTAACCATGAAAAGGGACGAAGAATAAAACAATAGCACATCCAACTTGTATTGTATGATACAATTTAAAGACATTCATTTTACGCCGAGGTCAAATGGTCAATGTCTTATAATTATTAATTTTACTTATTCGATTTAAACCATATTCGGAATATCTAAATTTTTTGAAATAATAAAATAAATAAAATACAATATAATTTTAATTTTAATTTGGTTACTGTAAATAAAGGATTTATAAGTATTTTTTTTAATACTTTATTAAAGAGTATTCCCTAGTTTTATTAGAAAAGTTATTTTTTATAGTTGATAATAAATGTCAACGAATGACATAAGAGAATAATTTAACCCAAAAGTGAAGCAAGGAAAGGGCTGGTTTTTATTTCATTCCAACTACCAATTTATCAACACAAACAGAAGCATACGTACAGGTTTTGGTTATCATTACCGACTGTGACACATCATTCCTGACAAAAAGACAATAATTCCTATTAACTACTCTCTTTCATTTGCATTAATTCCTCATTAACTTTTTTCTTTTATAATATAATAATATAATATATAATATTCCCTTCTATATTGCATTTCTCCCAATTTCATGCCATACTATCCGTATTGTTTTAAGTTTGAGTTTTGAGTTTTGATTAAAATTATCTGCTATTCTTTTTCGAAAGATACAAAGATACACCCATTAATCGTACTTTTAATTTTATATGTTTTGTCTAACATAAAAACTTGAATCCTCAACCGCCTAAAATGACACATCACAGTAGAAAAATCACTTAAATTGGGTCTGGAAGAGGACAATTAAATCTTCAATCCTTGAATTAGCCAATAACAGTAGAGTGGCAGCACCAACCACCATAATAGAGAAATCACTAAAATTGGGTCTTTAGAAATGGTCTTAAGAGGGTAAATATTCGTAAATATGGATATTTATGTGGAGAAAACATCTTTCATGTGTTGTACAAAAAATCCCTGTCAGTTGAATTCATATGGACCATGGTATCGTTGTTTCTGGAAAGACTTAAAAGAAACCTTCTCAAAGAATTGAATTTTTCATAGTAATTCGCTATTAGATATTTTCTGTGTTTTATCACCAAAGATTAGTTTGTTAGTTTGTGATTATCCATGTTTTCTAACAAAGAACCAACGCTAAACGCTATCAAGTTAGAATGATCTTTAATTAGACATTTTTCTCACATTCATCGGAGAGGTCATGTTTCGGATGAAGCAAATCGAATATAATGTTTACCAATAAGGTTGCTCAATATTTATCACTAACCTGCCATGGCGTTTTCATATAAGGATAGCGTTGATCAATAAGTATTATAAATATACTAAAATTTTCAATAATCAACAGAATATGGCAATACCATTACAATTGTTTTATTAAATAAAACAAATATTACAATACACAATATGAAAATCACAACAATCATGACTAAAGTAACCCCCTAAGTAAAACACTGCTTGTAAATTGTTGTTGTTCCAACTTTAAACTATCATTTTTGTTCATCTTATTTGACTGGAATTGTTGTTGTTCCAACCTTAAACTATCATTTTTGCTCATCTTATTTGACTCGAATTGCATTCCTTTAAGATCCGACTGTATATCTTTCAACTCATCGTGCATGTCATTAAGCAAATATGTGTGGCTTTGGAGAGTTAGATCATATGAAAATTTAAAATTTCTTTCTCTTATCTTGTAAAAAAAAATCTCATAAAATGTAGCTAATATATATATATATATATATATATATATATATATATATATATATATATATATATATATATATATATATATATATATATATATATATATATATATATATATATATATATATATATAAAATTTAGATGATTGGTCCCTAAGCCACATGAAATGACTTCTTTTCTATTTTTAATTTCTTTTATTTTTCTCATGTGTTATATAATTCATGAAAATAATGTATTATTTTCTAACATTCTCCTACTTGGCCAAGTGACTATTTGTATACATGTTTTATTATTTTACAAAGATAAATTCATCATGTTTCATAATACCAAAAGTAGAAAAGTACAGATGCATCATTTTCGATACGGAACCCCCACCGATCATACTATGATACTTCATATGAAACTTACGATTAATTTAAGTCAAATGACTTTAGAGTTAAGTGGTCATGCACTATATTTATCTATATAGAAAGTAATTATGCACAAGTTATTAATATAGACAAATTGTATATTATGGATAAATAATAATCAAGCACTTGAATAAATAAAATTAAAATTAAATTTTTCATTAAAGCCCTATGCTAGAATTACATACTAATAGGTGTATCCTTAAACCCATATCGACAACATGTTCAAATAATTGGATGGTAGACCTTTCGTTATCTGATCTGCTAGCATATTATCAATGTTAATGTGTTCGATACAAATATTATTTTCCCCCTTGCTCTTAAAGGAACAAGTATCTTATATTGAGGTAAAGCCTCATTCCATTATAATTATTGTTAATGGAAAACTTATAAATGCCACATTAGAGCATTCAGTATGGGTCAACTATAACACCAAATATTATATGACACCTCAATCATAACATCACCATAACACCAAGGGGGAAATGATGTTCCCCATATTATAACATGTTAAGAAGTAGAGAGAGAAAGAGAGAGAAGAAAATAAAAATGATTTCATTGGCTTAATCTGCCGTTGCAAAATGTCATAATGGCAACGAGAAACACCATAACACCAAGGGGGAAATGATGTTTCCCATGTTATGACGTCGTTAAGGCATGTCCACGTAGGCAAAAACGTCGTTGTCTAGTCTCATACCCAATGCTCTTATAGCAATAAGTTTTCTTTCAACGGACTGGAAATGGAGTTTACGATCATGAGTCATGTGGTTTAATTTCTCAAACAACATTCCATGGAAAGCTTCATTATCTATGAAAACAAATTTCACCGTCATAGTTGATATGGTCACCAATGTTTATTTATGACTCTTCCATGATATTGGCTGATTAATAATATAAAGATGTATCCTAATAATGACCATTTATATTTGCATTTTGCAAATTCATTGTCAAAAAACATATGACTTATGCGTTATTACTTATTTCACGCAACTAGAATAAGATCGCTTCGGGGGTCACTGTGATGTGGCTGAATGTAGAGCAGCCCACCCTTACAACCTTTGATTAGTAGACTATTTAGAACTTCGGTTATTAGTCCCATGAAAATATCAGAAAACTTTATTGGTAGCTTCCTAGTGATCTAGAACCTGATTTAATTGATAACAGCTTAGCATGTCACTGAAAATGTGCACCTTAACTATGGAAGGAACTGAAGGGAAGTATTGTTGCATTTTATATCGACTTACTACACACTCAATATATGTATTTTGACATAAGTCTAAATCCCTTTGGATTCCTTGATGTATTTATATGCATATTGCATACTAAGCTTCACCGAGATCTTTTGTAACGCCCCGATTCTGGTGTATCAATTTATGGTGATAATTTCTCATGATTTCAAGGTCTAGTCGATGAGTTGGTTGCCTGACTCACCGAGTTGCAGTGGGCTGATTCGCATGTTTAAATGACCAACTCGCCGAGTCCAAGAAGGGACTCGACGAGTAGGAACTGGCAGATGAAACCCTAAATTCTGGGGTTTTGCACCCTATTTAAGGATCACTTATTCCCCCTTAGCCACTCTTACTGCTCCCCTCGAATTCAGAAACCCTAATTCGTGTTGTCCTCTATTTTGGTGTGCTTCTTAGCTTGGAAGAGGGATTTTGGTGAGGAAAGGTTTGAAAACCAAGAAGATTTGAAGAAGGAACAGTTGGGATCTGAAGTCTACCTCAGTTTATCACCATTTGGAGGTATCAAGTCATCACCTTGAGCTTCTTCTAGTTAAACCCCCTTTCTATATTGAGTTTTGGGACCATTTTGGGCATTTGGTGTTGCATTTCGAGTGATGAACCAAGATCTGAAGTTGAAACTTCAGATCTAGGCTCATCTTGGCCTTTATCATCATAAGGTCTCAGTCTTTAGCATGTTGGTGAAGCTCTTTTGCCTAGAACCTCTTCTTTAGCTTGTTTTGGGTTATTATCACCTTGCATGCACGTAAATTTTGCAACTTTATGTGATAAACATGCCTTGGGAAGCTGGATCTACAATATGGAGCCTTAGCATGGCTTAAAAAGCATCTGTATGGATGAAGGATTGAAGGGACTCGGCGAGTCGTAAGGTCGACTTGGCGAGTCATATGAAGATGGTTATAAAATCGACGAGTTGATGAACAACTCGACGAGTCCGATGAAGATTGCCTTGGGCTCGTCGAGTCAGTCGAATGACTCGGCAAGTCGGCTAGGGTTTTTCCCAACCTTTGGACACACATGAACTCGACGAGTTATAGGGAAACTCGACGAGTCAACTAAGGATTTCACGACTTCTCGAGCTCAGGAAGGACTCGATGAGTTGGTGAACTGCACTCGACGAGTCGGGTCATCATGGACTGTTAACCTTGACTGTTGATTGTTGACTTTGACCAAGGGTTGACCGTTTTGACTTTTGAGGATAATTGGTAAGCGGGTATTTATGATTGGATCATTGATAGTTATAGGTGTTGGAGTTTAGGGCAGTGTTTCGGGAGTGTGTATTTGTGGTTCAGTTCGGCATTGCAAGGTGGGTTATCCTCACTATATCAACTGGGTCTATGACACCAAGCCCGGCCCTTTATCGGATTTGTATCCGAGTATTTGCATGATATGTTATTCATCTATTAGATCTGCGTGCTGGTAGTTAGGACGGTATTATATTTAGTGACCTGGTTTAGGTCGATATCCTGGTATATATGATGATGTTATTGTTGGATTAGTGTCTAAGGCTGTAACTATATTTGGTAAGTACTTGACCCGATTGTGCATGGTCCTTTTGGGTTGCCTTCACCATAGCAACTTGATAGGGTGATTTAGAGAGAAGAGATATTATTATTAATGTATTATAAGAATAATATGTTAAAAGAATAATAATATTATTTGATTAATATAAGTCATAAATTAATTAAGAATTAATTTGCTGACTTAAAGAGATTAATTGAATAAAGGGGTATAAACTGTCAAATGTGTGAAAGTTGTTTTTTGAGTTGATAACCCTTATGGATATGGGTTGGACGATTTTAGGGATGTGGATCACCTAGAAATCGTCCAAGGCCTTATCTAGAAGAGGATTTGGATTGCTTTGAGGCTAAGTTATCCAATTAGGGTTTTAAGGTGAAACCTTAGGAGCTCACAGTATAAATAGACCTATAGGGTTGAGGAAATCGGCCACCCTTGTGATTGGAGGAACCCTAGAGCCGATTTCCCTCTTCCTCTCTCTCTCAAATCATCTTCTTGCTAGTTGGTGTTTGTAAGCCATTAGAGGAGTGACATTTGTGACTCTAAGCTCCAAGAAGAAGAAGGTTTTCAAGCAAGTAACTCAAGGTATTATTCTAGATCTATTTTCATAAGTTTTGATTGTTAGTTTACATTAGATCTAGCCATGAAAGTCTTGGATATGTTGCATGTTCAATTAGTGAAACCTAGATCCAAGCTATAGGGTTGTATGTGCACATAGGGAAAGTTCTTATGTCCAAAACCCATCAGTGGTATCAGAGCCATGATTGGTTTCAATTGAATATGTTGCTTAACTGTTTTGCTTGCTAAAAATCGTTTTTTCTTGCCCTCTGTCGACCCAACTCGACGAGTTGGCTCTACTCGGCGAGTCCAAAGCTTGACTCGGCGAGTCCGAGCGTCAGACAGAGGATAATTTGGGATTTTGTTGCTGTTTTGTCTTGGATTGATACCTAAATCGTTTTATTATGTAAAAATCCGAATTTTAACTTAATTTAATGATTATCCTTGACATAAATATAGATAATTTCAAATCTTTTAAATATTGATTATTTATATGATAAATATTGGACTATTTAAGATTATTTGGTAATTATCTAATGACTAAAATTCAATTAGGTCAAATATAGATAATTATGAAATTAATTGTTTAATTTGAATTATTTGTTATTTGATCCCTATTGTTTTGAAAAGTTTAATTTCTATCCTGAAGTTTTGAAATTTGAATTTTGTGATTAAAAGGTTTGTTGGGATTAAAACCCTAATTGTGATTTGATGAACAAGATGCGGAAAATAAGAACAAACACAAATAATGAAGATTATGTTGAATGATCACTCGATTTATTGAAATATGAGGAATAAATTACACTTAAAGCATAGACTAAAGAATGTAACACTACATAAGAAACCTCACGTGGCAGCTACATTTTGCCTCACACTCTTAACCCTAATTATGAATAATACATGACTATTTATAGGGAAAAGACAAGTCTTGGGCTTTTAACCTAGAACTCATCAAAGGGGCCCGTTGCCATCATCCATGGAGTGCTTTGAAACCCTACAATCTCCCCCTCAAATTATGGAATGGATGACAATGCTTTAACTTCCAAAACAAGCATCTAGCAAATAAAAAGATTTGCAATGAGGAATATATGAAGCAATCCACGAATCTTGATTCTTCAATAGTCTTCAAACACGGGCTCTAGGATATATAAATCAAGCACTGAAGTAATGTCTTTAAACTTCATTTTCGAATGTAATCCCAAAGAATCTTCATGAAAACCAAACCCGCCATAAAAACCCATTTCAGAACAAAGAAACTGAATCACTTCTTGTCTTTGAAGAGCTCACCCTCCAAGTCACAACGATCTTCAAATAAGCTAATGATATAAGCCATCAAAAAATATCATGTAACAACCCAAACTTTAAGATTCGTAACGCCACTTGATCGAGAAAATACAAGAAGTCGGAGATATAACAAGTCCTTAGCAGAGCTCGATGAAAAACTTCCGCTGTAAAGGATACTTCTCTGTAAAAGCTTTAGCAGAGCTCGATGAAGAACTTCCGCTATAAAAGCTACCTTCATAATTCTACCACAAGCTTTATCAAAAATCTTCAACTTTGAAAAGTCACAAATCTAATTTCGAATGGCCATACCAAATTCTCCCCCGATTTATAATCAAAAACATGATTATAAAGCCTTCAAATGGTCATGAGAATGATCTTGAATGGATAAAAATTTACTAAGCTCCCCGTGACAAAATGATATTAACGATGAAGTATAAAATCCGAAAAAGTCGTGAAAATTTGATGTTATCACGAAAAACGACTTTCCGAACCGCCAAGACTTGATGGAATCCATAATTTTCTGTTCACAAAAAAATATGTGCGTTAAAGAATTCAAAGCTGTTCACCAGCCCTTAAAATTGCAAACTTTTCGAAAAATGGGCTGAAATTGTCATTTGCTGAAAGTCAGGGGACTGAAATGGAAATTCTGCATCAATATACCCTTTTATTTGTAACAAAATCTAGAAATGGACCAATATTGCCAAGTCACAAAAAATTCATGGACCAGAATTGTCAAATATTTGAAGTTGAAGGGATCAAAAATGAAACATTAAGTCTTCTTTCCCATTTAGATGCCGATGAATGCGACTGGAACGGACAGTAACTCGCGATTGAAATCCAAATCTTTGAAATTACCAACCCCTTCGTTCCTGGCTAACAAACGATCCCAAGTTTGTTCCATGTTCGTCTTGAGCACAAGCAATCGAATCCAAGTTCGGTCCAGGTTTATTGAACCCCAAATCAATGTTGATGAAAATCAGTGTGACCCTGAAAGTGAGCATTATAAGCACCGAATATATCAACAACAAACAGTCGAGTCAGAAACCGATCTTAATTATGACTTTCGTTAGGAAATAACTGCAACCCAGAATCCCAATCCCGATTCCTAGAGCATTCGTAGGTAAGTTCATTCATATTGATTTTGACTTCCAATTGAAGAAGATAATCACAATACCACAGTCAGAGAACGTTCGTAGGAGAAGAACGAGTGGTTAGCAGCAAAACCTTCCAACCCAAATTAACCTTTTGAATTGCCGATGCGAATCAGAGTTTCCTTGTGTGCGAGCAATACAAGCTCCAAATCCGACTCCAGCCACTGATTCGCTGTGAATCACGATCAACAAACATTCGCAGGTTGAAGATTTGCGGGTAAGCCTGATTCCTTCATAGTTAACCCCGATTTATAGTCAATTTTGACTTTTTGGGTTTGACCATTCAAATCGAGATACTGAAAATGTATCTGTTCCGATTCCTTCACCATTCCTTCCGATCACAAATAGACACCCTTCGTTCAGATCGCCTGCGTCCAATTCCAAGCATTCAATTTCATTATCGCTGCGAATTCAAACAAAATTTTCACAATTTCGATTAAGTCTCCAAATCGTAAATCAAATCAGATTCCTTTATTGAATCTTGAAAAACGTTGGCCATCGGAACCCAATACTCGACAAACACCAAATTGATTTTCACAAATCGATTTAAAGATCAAACATCACTTCAATCGAATTTATCACCATCTTCATCTGTTCATGATAGTACTTCATCTGTTCTGTAAACTCAAAAACATCGGACGACAATTCTGGACCACAAAATCACAATCGATCTTAACAATAACAAGAGATGATTCACGTTTAATAACATCCAGAAAAATCATTATCAATTAGAAAACAAAATCGATGTTAAGACAGGGTGGATTGAATCAGATCTAAAATATTGAATGTGAACAATTCATGATCAGATAGATACATGAAACCATAATTAAGAACAAACAAATTGGTCAATCAAACAAGATTCGAGAACATGTTATCAAGCAGAAGAATCGCTTAATTTGAACAAAGGATTTTGAGATGTCTTGACTTGCGTGATTCAGAACTAACGATTTCAAAGAACAATAGATGGGCTTAAACATATGAACTGTACAGCGACAATACTGGGCTCATGAAACAATATAGGATCGGCTGAAGAATATGAATAAAAAATCGGGCTAGATGATTTGGTTTAGGGTACGAATTCAGATTAGATCCAAAGACAAATGAAAAATAACAGGAGAATTGGATCGAGATTATACCCAGATGAACAGTAGATGAACAACATAAATCCCCATGAACAGTAAGTTGAACAGAAATCTTGATTCCAAACAGCCAAAACACCAAGAATCTTCAATAACTTGTGCAGAAAATCATCAAATCAAGAACCGATACTTCAAAAATCAATAGATCTTCAAAGACCCGCTCTGATACCACTTGTTGGGATTAAAACCCTAATTGTGATTTGATGAACAAGATGCGGAAAATAAGAACAAACACAAATAATGAAGATTATGTCGAATGATCACTCGATTTATTGAAATATGAGGAATAAATTACACTTAAAGCATAGACTAAAGAATGTAACACTACATAAGAAACCTCACGTGGCGGCTACATTTTGCCTCACACTCTTAACCCTAATTATGAATAATACATGACT
Organism: Lactuca sativa; assembly: GCF_002870075.4. NCBI lineage: Eukaryota > Viridiplantae > Streptophyta > Magnoliopsida > Asterales > Asteraceae > Lactuca > Lactuca sativa. The sequence continues at coordinate 179,870,677 of NC_056624.2, read as the reverse complement.
ATTTATAGGGAAAAGACAAGTCTTGGGCTTTTAACCTAGAACTCATCAAAGGGGCCCGTTGCCATCATCCATGGAGTGCTTTGAAACCCTACAAGGTTAATTTAGAAGAATTTAAATTTCAACCCCTAGAGTTTTACAAGTTTAAAATTCAACCCTATACTATTATATTATTAAAAGCTTAATATATATATATATATATATATATATATATATATATATATATATATATATATATATATATATATATATATATATATATAAGTAAAATTAAAATGCTAGTCTTACCGTTAGTAGGCCTCATTCACGAAGCCGGTTTATAAGATAGGTATAAGGTTGCTGCCTATAAAATGACGCTTAATGGGTGTACACTCACACCCACCGCTTGCTTGACCGGTGGAGGGTCGTTAGCCGGACGGGTAGGATAGGGCAACTCTCTCTCCTCATTAATAAGTATAATGAACATATAAAGTAACTAAACTATTTTATGAAATTCCCAATCTTAGTTACTTTAGGAAACGTGAATTGATGCAATCCCATGAAATTGCACTTTGCACACTTGCTATGAAGTTAGTGGAGCGTGTGTGGTTTACCGACACACTAATTGGTTCTAAGCAAAGGTGGCAAAGGGTGATTCATTGTTTATCATAGTTCGATGGAGCGTGTGTGGTTTACCGGCACATCAAATAGATGATTGTAACAATGAAGGCACCATGTAGATTTGCATGGTAATTCACACCCGCTTTGTGATCCTCGGTATCCTAGTCACAAACTAGAGGGGCATATCGACATTTAAACATGCCATTGAAAGGTTCAATGAATCTCTAAAATCTAGGAATTCTCAATAAAACTTAAGGTTATGTTTTCGTGGTGAAGAATTAGTCAATCGTCATTCACTTACCTCCAAATTATTTGCATGATTGGATTACGGCATCCCTTTTCTAATATGTAAATAATTTTGTTGGGTCCTAGCCCTAATTTTTCATTTTGGGTGTTTTAATTAGGGATCCAATTCTAATCAAACTTTGTCCTTTCTATTTGTAGATGTCAAACGCAAACAATGTTGCTGCTAACTCATTCATGCTAATGAGTCTTTGCCAAAAGGTGACCTTCGATGGGACGAACTTTAGCGAATGGATAAGATACATTCGCACCATTGCAAGCTACGAGGACAAAGAGTATGTCCTCGACGAAAATCTCGAGAAGGTTAACCCGGAAATCGCTACTCCGGAAGAGATGGCTGTCTTTGAGACACACGAACATGATGCAACGAAAGTTCATTGCATCATGATAGCCACTATGAACCAAGAATTCCAAAAGTCCTATGAGGACATGTATCCGTATGAAATGCATCAAGACTTGATGGAGAGGTACCACCAAAGCGTGAGGCAAGAGCGCTACGAGATCATCACCAACATGATCACCACTAAGATGGGAAATGGAGAATTGTTGATTGTGCACTTGCAAAAGATGCAACGATATGTTGATCGTCTTCGCAAGTTAAATTTTAACTTTGGGGAGGATTTGGACATCGACATTGTTCTTCATTCCTTGCCTTCATGCTCTAACCGTACACTTGCAAAAGATGCAAAGGTATGTCGATCGTCTTCGCAAGTAGAATGTCGACTTTGGGGAAGATTTGGCTATCGACATGGTACTTCATTCCTTGCCTCCGTGTTACAACCAATTTAGGATAACCTACCATATGAACAAGGAAGAGGTCACCCTAAGCAAACTCCAAGGACTCCTAAGGACTGCCGAGAGCAACCTAAAGGACAAGTCTGTTGCACCAACTCCCGCACCAACCGCTGCTCCTGTTTTGGCTATAGGGCAGGGAAGGGGCAAGAAGAGGAAGGCTCCGTCAAAGAGCCACCGCAAGGGAAAGTCCTAAGATGGTTCCTCCTCTAGTGGGACCAAAGTTGATCCTGCTAAGCCAACCCTAACCCGAAGGAGGCAGAGTGCCATCATTGCCACAAGATAGGGCATTTGAAGAGAATCTGCCCGGAATATCTGCAAGCCATCAAGGATGGAAAGATCAAGCCATCTTTTGCAGGTATATACACAATTAAATCTAGTAATTCATCTCACACTATTTCTTGGTTTCTTGATACAGAATGTGGTTACCACATTTGTTCTGATTTGCAGGGACTAAGAAGAGATAGAGATGTGGAGCAAGGAAGAATAAATCTAATCATGGGAAACAGAAGATCGTTGCCTGTCACCAAGATCAGAGTGTATTCTTTAGTGCTTAGTAATGGATTAGGTCAAGATTTAAATAATTGTTGCTACCGCCTGATATGGCAAGAAACATCATTTCATTTCATGGTTTGTTTAGACAAGGATTTAGATATTCGTTTAATAATATGAATGGTTCTATTTATGCTTATCTAAATGGTGTTTTATACTTTGAAGCAATGCCTGGTAATGGAATTTATGAGACTGTTATGGTTGTAGATAACCTAGAAAATGATGTGTTGTGTATAGATTCTTCCAATAGTATGGATAAAGCATCTTTGTGGGATTGTCGTCTTGGACATGTCAATAAGAAGCGCATAGCCCAACTCCAAAAGGATGGAGTGTTGGAGTCATTCGACCTTAGGGAAGATGACACGTGCGAATCTTGTTTGCTTGGAAAGATGACCAAGTCACCCTTCATTGGTACTTGTGAGAAGGGTGAGGGTTTATTGGATCTCATACATACTGATGTATGTGGGCCCTTTAGATCCACCACAAAGGATGGAAACCGCTTCTACGTGACTTTCACCGATGATTATAGTAGATATGGGTATATTTACTTAATCAAGCACAAGTCTGAAACGTTTGAAAAGTTCAAAGAGTTCAAGAATGAAGTGGAGAATCAATTGGGCAGGAAAATCAAGTTGCTTCGATCCGATTGAGGAGGAGAGTACCTAAGTCTTGAATTCCACAACTATCTCAAAGAATGTGGAATAGTTTCACAATTGACGCCACCTAGGACACCGCAGTTAAATGGTGTGGAAGAAAGGCGCGATCGAACCTTCTTGGACATGGTTCGTTCTATGATGAGTCGTGCTTCACTACCTATCTCATTTTGGGGGTATGCCTTAGAGACTGCCACCCATATCCTTAACCAAGTCCCTACAAAGAAGGTTGCCAAAACACCTCACGAGATGTGGACAGGGAAAGCTCCCTCGTTGGCACATATCAAGGTTTGGGGTTGTGAAGTTTTCGTAAGATGAGAAACTCATGACAAGCTCGAACCTTGTAGTGAGCGATGTATTTTCATCGGCTACCCGCAGAAATCCTTTGGATATCTCTTCTATAGACCGAGTGACAATGTTGTCTTCGTTACGAGGAGAGAGGTTTTCCGAGAGAGAGAACTCATAAGCCAAGGAGACAGTGGGAGGCAAATCGATCTTGAAGAGATTCAAGAGTCAAGTGATGAAGGAACCTCTACCGCTGGTGCTCAACCCGAGGAGGAAACTCCGGTTGAACCGATTGACGAGTCATTACCTCTTAAACGTTCCGAAAGAGTTAGAGTTCAACCCCAGTTTTATGGTTTTCATATTACTACTGAAGGGGACACGTATATTAGTGATGGTACACTAATAAATCTAGATGAACCTAATTGCTATAAGGAAGCCATGGCAGGCCCGAAGTCTACAAAGTGGAAAGAGGCGATGGACAGCGAGATTCAGTCCATGTATGACAACCAAGTTTGGAATTTGGTTGACAATATGCCCGGACGTAAGACGGTTGGGTGCAAATGGATCTTCAAGAAGAAGACCGACGTGGATGGGAATGTACACATGTATAAAGCACGATTGGTGGCGAAGGGCTTTACTCAAACTCCCGGAGTTGACTATGATGAGACCTTCTCATCAGTTGCGAAGATTCAATCTATTAGGGTAATGCTATCCATTGCCGCATTTCATGATTATGAGATATGGCAGATGGATGTCAAGACCGCTTTCCTTAATGGGAAGTTGGCTGAGGATGTTTACATGGCTCAGCCAGAGGGTTTTGTCGATCCGAAGCATCCAAATAGAGTGTGCAAGCTTGAGAAGTCCATTTATGGACTTAAGCAAGCGTCTCGCAGATGGAATCTTTGCTTTTATGAGAAAGTCAAAGAGTTTGGATTTGTACGATGCGAAGATGAATCATGTGTACATGTCAAAGCCAGTGGAAGCATAGTTAGCTTTCTTGTTTTGTATGTCGATGACATACTGCTCATAGGAAACGACGTCCCAACTCTGCAGGAGGTCAAGTCCTGGCTCGGGAAGTGTTTCGCTATGAAGGACCTCGAAGAAGCTTCCTATATTTTGGGAATAAGGATAGTGAGAGAAAGAAGTAAAAGACTAATAGGACTTAGTCAGAATACTTACTTAGATAAGGTACTAAAACGTTTTAGTATGAAAAACTCAAAGAAGGGAGAACTACCGATACAGAGTAATACCAAGTTGAGTAAGACTCAAAGTCCGAGTACCGAAGCTGAGATAGCTGAGATGAGCCGAGTACCTTACGCTTCCTCAGTTGGCTCGATCATGTATGCTATGACTTGTACTCGACCTGATGTGTCCTTTGCTTTGAGCATGGTCAGTAGATATCAAGGGAATCCTGGAAGAGCGCATTGGATTGCGGTGAAGAACATCCTTAAGTACCTTCGGAGTGATGGGTTTTGAGCATTCTAACACTTCCTAAGTGTACATGCAACCCTAATAACCTTGGATCTATGTTTGTCTAATTATCATGCTAAGTTGAATTCCAAGGCTATATTCCTATCTAGCATACATGGGGAACAATTTTAACTTGAATAATAGATAGAATAACTTACCTTGTTGTTGCTTGTGTTCCTTGAAACCTTGTGAGCCTAGCACCCCAAGTGTGATGCCTCAAATGCTTCACACAACACCAAAATGCTCTTGGAAAGACTCTTGAGATAATACACACTTCTCAAAATCGGCCAAGCCCTCTAGTTTCCTTAGTGTCTATAAGTGTAGCCGATTTTGGCGGAGAATATGCTTCTTATATAGTGTTGACACATCTAGGGTTACACCATGTAAACCCTAATGTGTCATGACTCTTCATTTCCATGACCCATGGGTTTGTAACTCCCATGGAGCATCCATGGAGCATCCTATGGGTAGAACCCAACTTGATAATCCATGGAGCCTCTTAGCCCACTATACAAGATATGGATGATTTACATAATCAACCCATATATTTAATTAGTTATCCTTTGATCACTTAATTAATTCCAAATTAATTCTTGATCAAACTAATCAAATAATATTATTAATATATTAGAACTTATAATATATTAATAATCTCCAAGTGTTATTCCTCTCATTTAGTCTAACCAATTGCATGGTTCCATGCAACCCAAATGGACCATGCCGGGTCGGGTCAAGTACAAGCCCGAAATAGTTATGGACTTAGACACCTTATCCAACAGTCTCCCACTTGGATAAGTCTAATAACTATATCTTTTAGTACTTCAGGAACCGACCGGCAATCGTAGCTCTTTCAAGGTTTCTCGGAACTGAGAAGATAATGGTACGCCATTTAAGATAAGTGATCATATAATCCTCTGTTCTAGATATCAGCCGGACAAATACATGGAACATTGTCTTGCTTATTGTCCAGCATTTGTTTCCCGATTTCCGATTTGTTTGATATAGAACTTAATTGAACACATCAACTTAGTTCTGACCGGGCCCGGTACATGGGTCAAAACAAAATCATCGAGGGGCCCAGATATCAGCTTCTAATCCAAGAAGGAACAGATAAACTTCGACTCATATGTTTGTTCTACCACTCATTGAATTACACACAAAAGTACGTTTTATAACATCGAGTTACCAATGCGGTTTCGTACAGTCAATGCATAACCAACTTGTAAGTAACAAATCATATCTCTAGGTTTGAAGACTTATACGATATTACCGTCTCACGATCACTCGAGATAGAATTCCATGAAGTGATTCCAGTGAGCGTGGGTTGAGTCCAATGCTCAGAACTTATGAGCACTCATGATTGCTATAGCCTTGTCCAAGACCTCTACAACCAAACATGACAGTCTTGATTCATATCTACTTCCAACATATGACCGACTGTGGAGGTTTGAATAATATGTTATACCAAACAAAAATTATTCTGGAAGTCAAAACATGCAAAAGAAATATAGTAAACGATCGACAAGAGATAGCAACACTTTACTCATAAATAAAACTCCTTTTATTCATCATCTAATGTCAATTACACTTTACAAATTTCTGGGTTATCTAACTACTGAATCTAATATCATCCTTCAGCCCTATGCTCCGAGCATGCTGGAGATGCTTAACCCGTGTCAGTCCCTTTGTGAGGGGATCTGCCGGATTCTCATCTGATGATACCCTCTTTGCCACGAGGAGTCCTTCTTCGATCTGATGTCTGATGAAATGGTATTTTCTGTCGATGTGTCTGGATCTCCCGTGATCCCTTGGTTCCTTGGCTAAGGCAACAGCACTTTCACTATCACAAAAAATTTCCATTGGCTCTTTAATAGCTGGTACAACTCCAAGGTCTCCAATGAAGTTCTTCAGCCATATCGCCTCCTTTGCTGCCTCGCTAGCTGCAATATACTCTGATTCACAAGTAGAATCTGCCACTGTCACTTGCTTGGAACTCTTCCAAGAAATTGCTCCTCCATTCAGGGTAAAGACCCAGCCCGACTGAGAGCGGAAATTATCCCTATCAGTCTGGAAGCTAGCATCACTGTACCCTACAACTCTCAAGTCATCACTCCCACCGAGGGTAAGGACCCAGTCCTTAGTCCTCCGTAGGTACTTGAGGATATTCTTTACCGCAGTCCAGTGTGCCTTGCCAGGGTTCACCTGATACCTGCTAACCATGCTCAAGGCAAAAGCTACATCGGGTCGAGTACACGTCATAGCATACATGATCGATCCTACAGCCGAAGCATAAGGTGTTCGACTCATTTCTGCTATCTCAGCCTCAATGCTAGGGCTTTGTGCCTTACTCAATCTGGTGTTACTCTGGATGGGTAATTCTCCTTTCTTGGAATCCTGCATGCTGAATCTCTTCAGCACCTTATCCAAGTAGGTACTCTGACTAAGTCCAATTAGTCTTTTACTCCGATCTCTCAAGATTCTTATCCCTAGAATATAGGCAGCTTCACCAAGGTCCTTCATAGCGAAACACTTCCCAAGCCAGGACTTAACTTCCTGCAGGGTTGGAATGTCGTTTCCTATGAGTAGTATGTCATCCACATACAATACCAAAAAGCTAACTATACTCCCACTAGCCTTGACATACACACAAGATTCATCTTCACTCCTAGTAAAGCCAAATTCCTTGACCTTCTCATCAAAGCTAAGATTCCATCTGCGAGGTGCTTGCTTCAATCCATAGATGGATTTCTCAAGCTTACACACTCTATTAGGGTACTCGTTGCTGACAAAACCCTCTTGCTGACTCATGTAAACATCTTCAGCCAACTTTCCATTAAGGAAAGCGGTTTTGACATCCATCTGCCATATTTCATAGTCATGAAATGCAGCTATGGCTAACAGAACCCGAATAGACTTAATCTTGGCTACCGGAGAAAAGGTCTCATCATAGTCCACTCCAGGAATTTGAGAGAAACCCTTTGCAACCAGTCTAGCCTTATAAGTGTGTACGTTACCATCCATGTCGGTCTTCTTCTTGAAGACCCATTTGCACCCTACTGTCTTACGACCTGGTACATTTTCAACCAAGTTCCAAACTTGATTGTCATACATGGATTGTATCTCGCTATCCATAGCCTCTTTCCATTTAGCAGACTCGGGGCCTGCCATGGCTTCCTCGTAGCTGTTAGGGTCATCTTGACTTACTAGTGTCTCATCACTAATAAGTGTCTCACCTTCTGCAGTAATATGGAATCCATAGTAATGCTCAGGTGCACTCCTAACTCTCGTGGAACGCCTCAGAGGTACAGATTTGTCAATTGGCTCAACAGGAGTATCCTCCTCAAGTTGAGGGCTAGAGTTTGAAGTTCCTTCACCGCTTGATTCTTGAATTTCTTCAAGATCAATTTGCCTCCCACTGTCTCCTTGGCTTATAAACTCTCTTTCTCGAAAGACTCCTCTTCTTGCTACAAAGACCACATTGTCACTAGGTCTGTAGAAGAGGTAACCAAAGGAATGTTGTGGGTAACCGATGAAAATACACCTCTCACTTTGAGGTTCGAGCTTATCATGAGTCTCGCGTCTCACGAAAGCCTCGCAACCCCAAATCTTGATGTGGTCTAGTTTAGGTACTTTACCAGTCCACATCTCGTGAGGAGTTTTGGCAACTTTCTTTGTAGGGACTAGATTAAGAATATGGGCGGCAGTCTCTAAGGCATACCCCCAGAATGAGATTGGTAGCGTAGCTCGACTCATCATGGAACGAACCATATCTAACAAGGTTCGATTACGCCTCTCAGCCACACCATTCAACTGTGGTGTCCTGGGAGGTGTCAATTGTGAGACTATCCCACATTCCCTTAGATAGTCGAGGAACTCTGAACTAAGATACTCACCACCACGATCGGATCGAAGCATCTTAATGTTCCTGCCCAATTGATTCTCGACTTCCTGTTTAAATTCCTTAAACCTCTCGAAAGTCTCTGACTTATGCTTGATCAAGTAGACATATCCATATCTACTGTAATCATCAGTAAAAGTCAAATAATAACGATTAGCATCCCTTGTGGCATGTTTGAATGGTCCACACACATCCGTGTGTATAAGGTCCAACAAACCTTCACCCCTCTCACACGAACCTCTGAAGGGTGACTTTGTCATTTTTCCAAGTAAGCATGATTCGCAACTATCATCTGAATTTAGGTCAAACGACTCCAAGACTCCATCCTTTTGGAGTTGGCCTATGCGTTTCTTGCTTATATGTCCAAGACGACAATGCCATAATGATGCTTTATCCAAGTTATTATTATTAGTAGAATCAATACACAAAACATTATTTCCTAAATTATCTACAACAGACACAGCTTCATACACACCATCACAAGGTAATGCTTTAAAATAAAGAACATTATTAAAGAAAGCATCAATAGAACCAACTTCATTATTAAATGAAAAGGTAAACCCTTGTTTGTACAAAGCATGAAAGGAAATAATATTTCTTGTCATTCCTGGCGAGTAACAACATTTATTCAAATCTAAACTAAACCCACTACTTAGCGATAAAGTATAAACTCCAATCTTGGTAACAGGTATAGCTTTCCTATTCCCCATGATCAAGTTTATCCTTCCTTGCTCCACATCCTCACTTCTTCTTAGTCCCTGCAAGTCACAATAAATGTGAATACCACAACTGGTATCAAGGACCCAAGAATTAGAATGGGGTGAGTTATTAGAAATGATAGTGTAAATACCTGCATGGTTGGGTTTGACTTTCCCATCCTTCACATCTTGTTGGTATTTTGGGCAGTTCCGCTTCCAATGAGATTTTTCATGGCAATAGAAGCATTCAGCCTCTTTTGGGTCAGAAGAAGGAGTAATGAAACCTTTCTTGGTTCCACTTGAAGAAGAGCCATCAAGGGTCCGAGCCTTGGTACCCTTCGAAGATCTCCTCCTCTTCCTCCCTCGACTTTTCCCGATTGCCAAAACCGGAGTTGAGTTTGGAGTAGGAGTGATAGCAACCGACTTCCCCTTAAGACCTGATTCTGCGGTCTTGAGAAGTCCCTGAAGTTTGCTGAGGGTGACTTCTTCCTTGTTCATGTGATATGTCATGTGGAATTGATCATAGCACGATGGTAAGGAATGCAAAATAATATCTATTGCAAGATCCTCCGGGAAGTTCACATTAAGCTTCAGCAAACGATCCACATACCTTTGCATTTTCTGCATGTGGCTCGTGACGGATTCCCCGTCCTTCATCATGGTTGTTATCATGGAGCAGATGATTTCATACCTCTCTTGTCTTGCACTTTGATGGTATCTTTCCATCAAATCTTGGTGCATTTCATAAGGGTAGAAATCCTCATAAGACTTTTGGAGTTCCGCTGTCATCGTGGCCATCATGATGCAAGCCACTTTCTTAGCATCCCTTTCATGTGCCCGAAAGTCAGCGACCTCCTGAGGAGTTGCAGTGGTCTCATCAATCTCCTTAAGCTCCTTGTCAAGGACATATTCTTTGTCCTCGTAGCGGGTAATCATCCTGATGTTTCTGATCCACTCATTGGAGTTGGATCCATCAAAGGTGACTTTCCCACACAAGTTCATAAGGGTAAAGGAGCCATTAGGATTAGAGCCAGAAGCATTGTTGAAAGACATCTGAAGAAAAGAGAACAAGACTAGTTTAGATATAAGAGAGTCCTTAATAAAACACCCAAATGTAATATTAAGGCTAGGATCCAATCACAATATAATATAACTTTAGAAGAGGTATGCCGTAATCTAAGCTATATCATATTTGAAAGGTAGGTGAATGACGATTCACCAATTTCCACCACGAAAACCGCAATATTTTAGTATTAGGTTTTTTTTTTTCGAATGGTTCTTAGAAATTCCTAGATTCTTTGAGATTCAATGAACTTTTCAAAGGCATGTTTCAATCTCGAGTGTGCCCTCCAAGTTTTGTGACTGGGATACCGAGGATCACAAAACAAGGTGTGAAGTAACCATGCAAATCACTTGGTACCCATAAAGTTTATCACTCAATCGATGTGCCGGTAAACCACACACGCTCCATCGATATTATAATAAACCCTAAGTCACCCTTTACCTACCTTGTTAAGTCCAAGTTAGTGTGCCGGTTAACCACACACGCTCCACCAACGACTTAATCAAAGTGTAAAGTGTAATTTCATGGAATAGCACCTTATTCACATTTTTTCCTAAAGTAACTAAGATTGGGAATTTAATAAAACATTTAGTTACTTTATAATATTCATCATACTTTGAATGAGAATTAATAAGTCCTTGTCTTACCCGTTCGGCTAACGACCCTCCACCGATCAAGCAAGCGGTGGGTGAGAGTGGACACCCATTAAGTCACCATTTTATAGGCAACAACCTTATACCCACCTTATAGACCGGCTTCGTGAATGAGGCGTACTAGCGGTAAGACGACTTTGTTCTTATACATATATATATATATATATATATATATATATATATATATATATATATATATAATTATTAAATCATAATAATATAAGTATAAGGGTTGAATTTTAACTTTTAAAATTCTAGGGGTTGGAACTAAAGTTTTAGCTTAACTTTACTTGTTCCAAAACTTGAGGGCAAGTTTTGTAAACTTTCAAAACTTTTCATTTCTTGTAACTTATGAGTTTAATAGAGTAATAAAATGAGGACTTTTCATTTTTTCTAACTCTTGTGTTCTTTTAATGGTTTTTTTAATCCAAGAGACTTTTGTTTTTTCATAACTTGAGGACAAGTTATGGACTCCATTAAAACACATTATGATCAAGAATTAAACTACCACATAGGTTACAAATAATTCCTATGATCATCTAAACTTCATAAGAACAAGAACATGAATATGAACATGAACACCTTCAAGAATCAAAATCACATTTACTCTTTGTAATTTTGATAACTAGTTGTTGTAAATGAGTTAGAAAAGACATTACACCTTCTAAAACAAGTTTTCAAGTACCAAAACAGTTTAGGGTAATGTTTCTAATCCATTTCCAGCAACTGAAGTCGAAATTCTGCACTCTGTCGACCCTACTCGCCGAGTGCATAAACCTACTCGCCGAGTAGGTTGAAGATACACATGAACTCGACAAGTCCTCCCCATGGACTCGCCGAGTCCATCAGTCAGACAGCAAGATTTTCGACTTTCTTCAACTTTTAAGCACAAATAACAAACAAACAAACCTGGCTCTGATACCACTGATGGGTTTTGAGCATTCTAACACTTCCTAAGTGTACATGCAACCCTAATAACCTTGGATCTATGTTTGTCTAATTATCATGCTAAGTTGAATTCCAAGGCTATATTCCTATCTAGCATACATGGGGAACAATTTTAACTTGAATAATAGATAGAATAACTTACCTTGTTGTTGCTTGTGTTCCTTGAAACCTTGTGAGCCTAGCACCCCAAGTGTGATGCCTCAAATGCTTCACACAACACCAAAATGCTCTTGGAAAGACTCTTGAGATAATACACACTTCTCAAAATCGGCCAAGCCCTCTAGTTTCCTTAGTGTCTATAAGTGTAGCCGATTTTGGCGGAGAATATGCTTCTTATATAGTGTTGACACATCTAGGGTTACACCATGTAAACCCTAATGTGTCATGACTCTTCATTTCCATGACCCATGGGTTTGTAACTCCCATGGAGCATCCATGGAGCATCCTATGGGTAGAACCCAACTTGATAATCCATGGAGCCTCTTAGCCCACTATACAAGATATGGATGATTTACATAATCAACCCATATATTTAATTAGTTATCCTTTGATCACTTAATTAATTCCAAATTAATTCTTGATCAAACTAATCAAATAATATTATTAATATATTAGAACTTATAATATATTAATAATCTCCAAGTGTTATTCCTCTCATTTAGTCTAACCAATTGCATGGTGCCATGCAACCCAAATGGACCATGCCGGGTCGGGTCAAGTACAAGCCCGAAATAGTTATGGACTTAGACACCTTATCCAACACGGAGGACCAAGGAATGGTTTCTAGTCCTCGGAGGGAGTGATGACTTAAAGGTGCGAGGGTATAGTGACGCCAGTTTCCAGACTGACAGGGACAACTACCGTTCGCAGTCGGGATGGGTCTTTACCCTTAATGGCGGAGCGGTAACTTGGAAAAGTTCCAAACAGGAAACTGTAGTTGATTCAACATGCGAATCAGAGTATATTGCAGCGAGCGAAGCGTCAAAAGAGGCAATATGGTTGAAGAACATCATTGGCATTCTTGGAGTTGTGCCTTCCATAAAGGAGCCAATGAGATTTTCTGTGATAATGAAGGAGCGGTTGCCTTGACCAAGGAACCAATGGATCATGGTAGATCTCGGCATATCGACAGAAAATATCACTTTATTAGACATCGAGTAGAAGAAGGACACCTCGTGGTTAAGAGGATATCATCAGAAGATAACCCAGCAGATCCGCTTACGAAGGGACTGAGCAGGGTTAAACACTTGCAGCATGCTAGGAGTGTTGGGATGAAAGATGATATTAGTTTAGATTAGATTGTATTAGAAATGTGTAATAGATAAATGTAATTGACATTTGATGATTAAATAAAGGAGTATTATTTATAAGTAATGTTACTGTCTTATGTTAATTGTTTAGCTATTGTTTCACTTTGCATGTTTTCACTTCCAGAATAATTGAGTTTATTAAGAATAATCGAATTAATCAAACAGTCCACAATCGTTCATATGTTGGAAGTAGGTATGAATGAAGATTGTCATGAATTGGTGTGTAGATTGTCTAAATGGTATTAGACATAGCAAAGGTTTGCTGCAACGTTCATGAGTGCTTATGAACAAGTTTTGAGCATTGGAATAAACCCACGCTTGCTGGAATCACTTTAGAGTGATCGCAAGACGATAATATCATATGGTCTTAAAACCTAAATATATGGTTTATTATTTACTAATTGGTTGTACATTGATAATGCGAAATCGCATCAGTAAATTGATATCATAAAACGCATTGTTGTGTATAGTTGGTTAGTCGATAAGTAAATGCATATAAGTCGAAGTTTATCTGTTACTTTTATTCTAAGAGGGTAAAAGCGATATCACGGCCGCTCGATGATTTGATTTGAATTATGTGCCGGACCCGGTCAGGACTGAATTGATGTGTTCAATTAAGTTCTATGTCAAATAAATCTGAGATTGAGAAAATAGTTGTTGGACAATGAGTATGACAATGTTCATGAAATCGTCTGCACGATATCAAAACAGAGGGCTGTACGATCCCTTATCTAAAGGACAGGTTACTGATAAGATCAGATTTGACAGCGTCTTTGAGAGCTACGATTGCTAATCGGATTGTGTTTGGATTTATAGTTACTAGACTTATCCAAGTGGGAGACTGTTGGATTAGTGTCTAAGGCTGTAACTATATTTGGTAAGTACTTGACCCGATTGTGCATGGTCCTTTTGGGTTGCCTTCACCATAGCAACTTGATAGGGTGATTTAAAGAGAAGACATATTATTATTAATGTATTATAAGAATAATATGTTAAAAGAATAATAATATTATTTGATTAATATAAGTCATAAATTAATTAGGAATTAATTTGCTGACTTAAAGAGATTAATTGAATAAAGGGGTATAAACTGTCAAATGTGTGAAAGTTGTATAATGAGCTGATAACCCTTATGGATATGAGTTGGACGATTTTAGGGATGTGGATCACCTAGAAATCGTCCAAGGCCTTATCTAGAAGAGGATTTGGATTGCTTTGAGGCTAAGTTATCCAATTAGGGTTTTAGGGTGAAACCCTAGGAGCTCACAGTATAAATAGACCCATAGGGTTGAGGAAATCGGCCACCCTTGTGATTGGAGGAACCCTAGAGCCGATTTACCTCTTCCTCTCTCTCTCAAATCATCTTCTTGCTAGTTGGTGTTTGTAAGCCATTAGAGGAGTGACATTTGTGACTCTAAGCTCCAAGAAGAAGAAGGTTTTCAAGCAAGTAACTCAAGGTATTATTCTAGATCTGTTTTCATATGTTTTGATTGTTAGTTTACATTAGATCTAGCCATGAAAGTCTTGGATATGTTGCATATTCAATTAGTGAAATCTAGATCCAAGCTATAGGGTTGTATGTGCACATAGGGAAAGTTCTTATGTCCAGAACCCATCAGTTATGTTAGTTACCAGTTAGGTCGGTATCCTGGTTATAGGATGTTGCTATGCTATATGATCTGTTAGATCGGTTTGTTTGCCTATAGATTGTTATCTGATTATTTATTATATGTTCAGATGTTTATTGGTTTGGGGAAAGGGTGGATGTAGGTCATGCTGTGTGCAGTAGGCCAAGACACCCTGGGCGGACTGGGTAGACTACAGGCCCGGGCCGGGCAAATCTAGTCAGCTCGAAGGCGTTGCGAGCGGTCCGGATATGCTGAAGGCCTCGAGAGGGTGGTCCAGACGTGTCGAGGCTCATAGAGTGGACCAAATAGACTGAAGGCCCGGTGCGGGCGGTCCAGTCGGACTGTAGACTCAGAGAGTGGACCAGGTGGACTGAAGGCCCAGTGTGGGCGGACCAGTCACACTGTAGACTCGAGATGCATGGTTGTTCTGTTTTGTTGATATGATATGATTATGGTTATGAGGTTGGTATTTTGGGGGTAACTCACTAAGCTTTCGGGCTTACAATTTCAGTTTATTGTTTCAGGTTCAGCGGATGACCGCGGGTAGGCGAAGGCGTGACCGTACACTTCCTCGGGTAACGATTATGATTTATGGGAATTCTGATGCATAAACTATTTTGAAAACAAATTGTAATAATTGAATGGTTTCAAATGGTTTAAAAAGTATTAAATTGGCTCGAATTTTATGGGTGTTACAAGTTGGTATCATAGCCTTGGTTTGAGTGAATTGGAGGAGCACTCGTGTGAATCCAGTCTCAAACTAAGGAAAAAGATTTTTGAAATGATTTTCAAAATAAGTAAAAGAGGGTGTGAAGTGTACAATCTGCCAGAGCCAGTAAGTTGACCCCAAAATACCATGCAATTTTTGATTATGTGATATGTTAGAACACCATGCTAGTGATAAGATAGGGATCCTCAGGAACCATATGATAGAATTGCCTGATCTTTGATGCCTTATCTTATGTAGAGTACCTCATTGATTGTTGTATGACTCTTTCGCGTGTGAACTAACTATTGGGTGAATAACCCAAAGCACATGCTACATGGGTTAAATGGTCTTAGGATAAGGGATTTGGTCCTGCTGCGCAGCTCTTGTCTGAGTCCAACCGTTGTGGGATTAAATCTTTTAGTCTAAGATTGTTTAAGACATGTGGTATGTGATTGTATTCATGTAATAGTTAATTGGCACCAATGGAGGGTCGTGTGGCAGTTGGTGGTTGGGTGGGTAGTGAGAGGTCGGGAGGCCAGTTATTAGATATTTAACATTCCTCTAGGAATGAGGATGGATCGCTCGCTATGTTTATGAATATTGTTAGAGTGTTGTGGTGATACTTGAGACAAATATGGGTAGGTGAGTATGGGCCCGTACTACTGAAAGCACAGGACCCATACGCATAGCAAGGAAGTCACAACCCCTAGGGTTTGGTTGGCAATTGGATCTTTGTCATTATATGGGTTATCAGAGACCTTTTTGGTGTCTTACCAGAATGGTGGTTATGAGACGTCTTGACCAGATCCAGGCTAAGATCGGGAACTGGTAGCCAGGATAGGCCAACATTGTCAGAGGACCGTGTCAGTGAGACCATCCGGGAGGAGGTGATTGAGTTTTGTCCAGGGAAAATTACCGGAGATGTTTGGGTCTATTTAGACCGCCATGGTTGAGTATTTAGAAGAGCGTTATGCAGCCATTGCTGAGACATCTTCCGCAACAGCTTCAATAGCTGCAACGTCGGCAGGGGAAGGAGCTGGTCGAGCTTTCCACTACCAAGACTCGTTACTGGGACCTATTCTGATGAGCAGAGGGCTACATTTACTTGGGACCAGGGAGATATTTTGTACTTGTTATATTTCCGCGGGTTGAGTAGGAGAGGCTAGTACATGAGTCTCTAGATTTTAGGTTTGGGGGTTGCTCAAGGCCGGAATGAGAGTCGCGGGGACTCCGGAAAGGAGTGCTGACTATGTTCAGTTGGAGTTTCGCAGCTGGAAGTAGAATGACTAATTGGTGGATTGGAATATCGTTTTATAGGGTAAGGATTATGCCCTTTCAGTTTACGATCCCGAAGGATTGAGCAGGTTTGTGACCCCAGGATCAGGTTGTATTCCAGCTCGGGGTTAGCTAGTCGTAGGGGTTGGCGACAGTATTTCAGCGCTGGTGAGCGTGGGTGTATTGATGTGGCATAAGTATCTTGTGAGATCCGATTCACCTTGGATCTCTTGCATCAGACGGTAAGGATTGATTGTGCGATTCATTGCACTTTCAGGATTGGAGACTATGTCTTGGGAGCAGTTGTAGCCCGGTTTAAGGCAGAGATTGTTTCAGCTACTGCAGTTCAGCTGTGGATGATCGAGCTGGTGAGTGAGTCAGGGTGCGAGACCCTGAATGATATGATTTCTAGAGCCGAGAGTGGGAGATTTGTTGGAGCACTTTTGGGAAGAAGGGTATTATGTGGGAGGTCTGTGGACAGGGTCCCACAGGATGGTTATTCAACATTTTTAGGATTCAGCGACTTTAGTAACTGTTATTGACTGGCAGGGGAAAGCGCCAAGGGAAGTAGCTCATTGTTGAGACATTAGTTGGAGCATCTGTTTTTTGTTGGACTTCAAAATTTGGGTCTGGGATCATTCGAGCTTTAGGGACTGTTGGATTCTCTAGAATCAGGAAGTGTTCATCTAGTTATTAGAAGCGTGTGATCATTCGGGATTGGTTAGTAAAGGAGTACTAGTTGAAAAAGTCTGGTTGTCATCAGATCGATCGATGGAAAGTGAGAAGGATTAGGAATCCTCCAATTTTCATGTATTATGAAGGCTTAGTCGAATCTAAGTGGGAGAGTGTTACCACGAGATGCGGAAGTGGGAGAGGTTTTGAAATGGGGATAAGTTTCACAACCCAACAAGGAGAATGGAGGTCATAGTGGCTGCTTGGTTTGAGAGTTGTGTTGATTAGGGGTTCGACAAAACTTCCCAGCATAGGGAACACATATTCTTGGTGCTTGATAGCATAAATTGGGGGAAACAAGTTGGAGTTCTAGTCAGGGATTGAGTTCAGTTGAGTATCCGGTCAATGGTGCGCTCGACTCTGATGGTTTTTTTTGGATTGATAGATTGAGGGTTTAGTTAGCTTTCAGGGCTCGACAGTACATTAAGCACGGGAGTGTGGGTTATTTAGCATATGTGGTAGAAACGCGGGACAGGGAATAGACCACGGATTTCCGAGAGGGTGGATGATCGACATGAGGCCTAAGGTTAGGCTGGGGATATAGTCCACAGAGTACATCAAGAGTTCGAAGTCCCAAGTGGGTAAGAACAGGATGCATTGGAGAGAGCATCAGGAGGGGTGGTCCAGGGAGATGATCAATAGTTTAGAGCGGTTCGGATAGACTGAAGGCCGGTGGGGCGTACCAGTCAGACCGAAGGCTCGGAGAACGGTCCAGACAGGTTGAAGGACCGGAAAGGCGGTGCAGCCATACTGAAGGTTCCGAGAGTGGTCCAGATAAATTGTAGGCCTGGTAGGGCGGTTCAGTCATGCTGAAGACTCTGTATATGGTTGTAGATCTATGTTCGGGTATTGAGTAGGCTACTATGCTATAGTAAACAATAGGTCTGTTCCAAGTATTGAACATGCTGCTAGAGTAGGCCGAGGACTCCGGTGTATTTTGGTTGATCGGAAGCGGTTATTAATGGTCGGACGGAATTCAAAGGATCTTGGTGGTTTTATCAGTTCGGAGTGTCACTGAGGTTTCATCTTCTTGGATCGGGTAATACTCTAGTTGGGGAATGAGAGTGGATCCGAATGGATGTTTATCAGATTTGGGAGGGTTTAGGATTGTAATATACTGTCATTCAGGTTTTGGGAACCGGGTTAGATCTTTATCATGATCGTCTATGGCAGTTGGATAGGGTTGAGGCGGTCCTGCTCTATGTAGTAGGCCAAGATACCAGTGCGGGCCGACTGAAAGTCGTAGGCACGGAGGCTCAAGAGGAGCGGTAGGGTTGAGGAGGTCGGCCAACAAACCATAAGGGTTTCAACTTGATGGTTTAATTGATTCGATCAGTTGGTTTTCTAATCTAGGGTATTCCATCCCAAGGATGATCGTGTTGGAATAGTGTCTAAGGCTGCAACTATATTTGGCAAGTATTTGACCCGGTTGTGCATGGTCCTTTTGGGTTGCCTTCACCATAGCAACTTGACAGGATGATTTATAATGAGAGAAGAAATATTATTAATATATTATGGGAATAATATAAGCAATAATAATATTGTTATTCGATTAATATAAGTCATAAATTAATTAGAGATTAATTTGGTGACTTAAAGAGATTAATTGAATAAAGGGGCATAAACTGTCAATTGTATGATAGTTGTATTTTGGGCTGTGATTCCTTATGGATAAGGGGTGGACGATTTTAGGGTTTGGAAGAGCCTAGAAATCGTCCAAGGACTTATCAATAAGGAGATTGGATTGCTTAGGGCCTAAGTTATCCAATTAGGGTTTTAAGGGTGAAACCCTAGGAAGCTCACTAGTATATATAGACCCTTTGGGTGAAGGAAATAGGCACTCTTGCATCTGAAGAAACCCTGGCCGATTTCTCACCTCCTCTCTCTCTCTCTCTATTATCATCCTCTTGCTAGTTGGTGTTTGTAAGCCATTAGAGGAGTGACAATTGTGACTCTAAGCTCCAAGGACAAGAAGATTCAAGCAAGCAATTCAAGGTAATCCTTTAGATCTGTTTTCATATGTTATGATTTGAATGTTTACACTAGATCTATCAATCAAAGTCTTGGATACATTGTATGTTCAATTAGAGAAACCTAGATCCAAGCATTAGGGTTTGTAAGTTGTGACAACCCGGAATTTCCATTTTCTACGAACATTATCTATTCAATAGAAGCTAGACCAGTTTCAATGAATTCCAGACTTTTCCGGATAAGTTTGTGTACAATAGGGTTTACGTTTAAGGAGATATCAGGAGAGTGGATGCTCATGGGTTTGTGAAACTTGAGTATTTCAAAACTTCATAATATTAGAGTTCAATTCCGGAATAAAAATATTTCTGCCAAAAATATTTCAGGACTATAAATAGATTTCTGAACTAAATTCATTCACTATTCACATTTCCAACTAGAGAAAAGCCATTTTCTCTCTCACGGATCTTCGGGTTTTCATCCCAAATCGTGAGTACACTTCTCTAGTTGTTTTATAATGCTTGTTATATGCTTAATAACATTGATTACATGTCAAATATGTAAGATTCGGGAGTTTACCGCCCAAGAACGTTCTTGGGGAGTAAACTCCAAAATGAAGCTTAAAGGCTATCTAGTCCCATTTCCTTGTTAGGTAACTAGCTTAGGATAATATGTACGTACATTAGAGACTAGAAAACAATCAAAAACACATAGCTTAGGGTGTTCACGGCCCAAGAACTTCTTGGACCGTGAACTCCAAATTCAAGGGCCATAATGTGCCCTAATCACTCCTAAGGCTTTAGACATTAACCCTCAATTACTTCTAGCTAATTTGTGGACTTTACAACATCAAAAGCACCCCCTTAAAGGGAGTTTATGGCCATGGAATACTCTTAGGCCGTAAACACCAAATAAGGGCACCAAAGTGTGCCTGGGGTCCTCTTTAGCCTCAAACAAATAATTAGAACTTATCCTACTTGTGCTTGGGACTTGAAAGAATAAAAACACCCATCCCATGAGAGTTTACGGTCGTAAACTCTAAGGGATTTGGCCTTGAGGCCGTAAAATCCTCAAAGGAGTATTTCTATGCCCTAAACTACCCAAAGGATTAAACAACCAAGCAAGGCTTATTCTAGAAATCAAATAACACTTCAAAACATCAATTACCACCAAGATTGGAGTTCACGGCCGTAAACTCAAGGGTTTATGACCGTAAACTCCTTGTGTTGGGTTTATTGAGGAGTAAACACTTATATAAGGCCCTTTGGTACATTAAACCCCTTTAGCCTTGTCCCATAACAACCTAGAAGCAACCCTTAGGACCTATAACACTTATACAAAGTGTTTACATGTTCCTGAGTGTCTCAACTTATTTCATTAAGTTATTATTTGGCTAATTAGTTATATATATGCTCATTATATGATAACTAGGCTCGTGCGTGTGAACAAGTCTCTGTTTGTCACCTAGCACGGTATCCAATACTTCAATCCAATCCACTCACCGCAAGTGAGTTCATACCCCTTTAATTTACCTTTGAAATACTTTTAAATGTTTTAAATACTTTTATGGGGGGGAATAAAAGTTGAATACTTATAGTTATTACATCAATCACATGTGATTAATAACTAGAAAACCAATGTTTTTATTACTGTTCAAACTGTTTATCAAACTGTTTTACTTCAAACTGCTTTACAAACTCTTTTACTTATCAAATACTTTTATTTAAACTTTGTTTTACTTCTTATAAATTGCATGCCCATATATGTATAGATATATAAGAAATGTTTAAAGGACTTAGGAAGGCCATCCGCCCTATTTCCTTTTCCTCGATTTCGATGTGGTCTAGTGGGATTTCGGGTAACCGTCCGAAGGTCGTTTCAATATTAATTATATATCAAAATGTACATATATAGACATAAAAGTACTTCCATATTCATGCGTATTAGTCACATCATTAGTAAGTTACCATCAGGGTAACACAGGATCATACTATTACAACTTCTAGATCAATGAGTCAGTTCATTCATGAGTCAATACTTATTACTATGAGAACATATACAACTATACTAGAAAGAGAACATATACAACTATACTAGGACGAGAACATATACAACGATACTAGAACAAGTGACATTACATTACATGTACATGAATACGTTAACAATTGTGATCCACTGTATCGGAGCATGCCTTAAATGTCATGGCCCGAGTTGTAGCCAGAATTCTCTTGGAGGAAGAGCATGAGTTTGCATATAGATCTATACTAGATTGACTATCCTACACCTTGCTGCTAGCTACAGCCGGACCTGCAGGTCTGCGGGTGCCAAACGTCATTCCGTTATTATGACCATTCGTATGTCGTTGTTACCAGTCGATAGTATGGTGCAATTTATCACATGATACCTTAATATAAATCTGGTTTAAGGTAGTTAGTACAACAGTAGTTCCTATAATACAACACTACAGTACTACATTAATTTACCCATTACATATATTTAGTGATTATTTCACTTAAACATTAATGTACAAACTATATTTTGTTAAAAGATAGTTGCACTTGGGAAATTACACACTTTTACAACAAACGAGCATACAAAACAGTTAAGCCTTGGTAGAAGGCTACTTTAATAGAAAATATAGGTTTTTCTTAGAGATTCAAACTTTTATAAACACTTACAAACATTTACTTACATTTTACTAACTTACACTTGAGACATGTTCAAACGTTTTTGATAACAACCATCGACACTAAAATACTTATGAACTCACCAGCTTAATGCTGATAAACTCTTTCAAAATAACTTGTATTCTCAGGTCATTAGTAGACAGGTACCGAGGCCAGCTTTTGAGAAGATGGAGCGCATCCAAGACTCATCTTATTATTTTGATTTACATTATATTTTTGGTGTCTAAAACTGTACAGAACACGCTTGTATTAAAATTATATATTTAATGCAATGGATGATGTTGTTTGCTTGTTTACATTTACTGTGTTGTGATACTTTACATGACGTCCTCCGCCCCAGAACGTTTCCGCCGTTCTTGGTTTTGGGGTGTGACATATGTGCACATAGGAATGTTCTTATGGCTCAAACCCATCAGTGGTATCGGAGCCATGATTGGTTTCTATTGAATTGATGCATTGGTTGCTTGATTGTTGATTGCAAAATCATTTTTTGTCCTTCTGCCTAATGAACTCGGCGAGTACCATAGTGTACTCGGCGAGTCCATTATGGTACTCGGCGAGTTCGAGCGTCAGAAGGAGCTAGTTTCGGGATTTCTTGCTGTTTATCTTATGGAAACTTGCCTTTATCTTAAGGGGTCAATATAAATCCGATTTTAACATATATTTGAGTATATCCTTGACCTAATTCAAGATATTTACCAATTAATTGAATAATAATTTCCTTATGTGATAATTGATTGAATATTCTAATTGAATTGGTGAATTGTTTTGCAAGAAACGATTAATTAAATAAATCAAATATGGATACTTATGTTATTAAATGGTTAATTTAAATTATTTTTTATTTGATCCCTTATGTTTTGAAAAGATTAAAACTTTTCCTCAAGTTTTGAAATTTATGTTTTGTGATTAAAAGTTTAATTTAAACAATTTAAATTTCAAAACCTAGAATTTTACAAGTTTAAAATTCAACCCTATACTAATATAACATTGCAAAATTAATATATATATATATATATATATATATATATATATATATATATGTAAGATTAAAATGCTAGTCTTACCGTTAGTAGGCCTCATTCACGAAGCCGGTCTATAAGGTGGGTATAAGGTTGCGGCCTATAAAATGGCGCTTAATGGGTGTACACTCACACCCACCGCTTGCTTGATCGGTGGAGGGTCGTTAGCCGAACGGGTAGGATAGGGCAGCTCTATATCCTCATTAAAAGTATAATATTAAATACAAAGTAACTGCATGTTTTTCAAATTCCCAATCCTAGTTACTTTAGGAAAAGTGAATTGATGCAATCCCATGAAGTTACACTTTGCACCCTTGCTAAGAAGTTAGTGAAGCGTGTGTGGTTTACCGACACACTAATTGGTTCTAAGAAAAGGTAGCAAATGGTGATTCATTGTCTATCATAGTTCGGTGAAGCGTGTGTGGTTTACTGGCACATCAAATAGGTGATTGTAACAATGAAGGCACCGTGTAGATTTGCATGGTTATTCATACCCACTTTGTGATCCTCGGCATCCTAGTCACGAACGAGAGGGGCATATCGAGATTTAAACATGCCATTGAAAAGTTCAATGAATCTCATCGAAACCTAGGAATTCTCAATACATTTAGAACTTAAGGTTATGTTTTCATGGTGGAGAATTAGTGAATCGTCATTCACTTACCTTCAAATTGTTTGCATGTTGGATTATGGCATCCCTTTTCTAATGAGTAAATAATGTTGTTGGATCCTAGCCCTAATTTTTCATATTGGGTGATAATTAGGGATTCAAATTCTAATCAAACTTTGTCCTTTCTTTTTGTAGATGTCGAACGCGAACAAGGCTGCTGCTAGCTCATTCACGCTAATAAGCCTTTGCCAAAAAGTGACTTTCGATGGAACAAACTTTAGCAAATGATAAGATACATTCATACGATTGCTCGCTACGAGGACAAGGAGTATGTCCTTGACGAGAAGCTCGAGAAGATCAATCCAGAAGTCGCTACTCCAGCTGAAATGACTGCCTTTGAGACTCATGAACGTGATGCAACGAAGGTTCATTGCATCATGATAGACACAATGAACGTCGAATTCCAAAAGTCCTATGAGGACATGTATCCGTACGAGATGCATCAAGACTTATTGGAGATATACCATCAAAACGCGAGGCAGGAACGTTACGATATCTTCACTAACATGATCACCACTAAAATGGGACATGGAGATTCTCTAACCGTACACTTGCAAAAGATGCAAAGGTATGTCGATCGTCTTCGCAAGTAGAATGTCGACTTTGGGGAAGATTTGGCTATCAACATGGTACTTCATTCCTTGCCTCCGTGTTACAACCAATTTAGGACAACCTACCATATGAACAAGGAAGAGGTCACCGTAAGTAAACTCCAAGGTCTCCTAAGGGTTTCCAAGAGCAACCTCAAGGACAAGTCTGTTGCACCAACTCCCAATCCACCCGTTACTCCTGTTTTGGCTAATGGGCAGGGAAGGGGCAAGAAGAGGAGGGCTCCATCTAAGAGCCACCGCAAGGGAAAGTCCCGAGATGGTTCCTCTTCAAGTGGGACCAAGGTTGATCCTGCTAAACCCAACCCTAACCCGAAGGAGGCAGAGTGCCATCATTGCCACAAAATAGGGCATTGGAAGAGAAGCTGCCCAGAATATATGCAAGCCATCAGGGAAGGAAAGATCAAGCCGTCTTTCGCAGGTATTTACACAATTAAATCTATTGATTCATCTCATGCTATTTCTTGGGTCCTCGATATCGGGTGTGGTTACCACATTTATTCTGAATTGCAGGAACTAAGAAGAAAGAGGGATGTGGAGCGTGGAAAAATAAATCTAATCATGGGGAATAGAAGATCGTCACCTGTGACCAAGATTGGAGTGTATTCTTTAGTGCTTAGGAATGGATTAAGTTTAGATTTGAATAATTATTGCTACTCGCCAGATATGGCAAGTAACATCATTTCGTTTCATGGTTTGTTTAGACAAGGATTTAGATTTTCGTTTAATAATGAGAATGGTTCAATTTATGCTTATCTAAATGGTGTCTTATATTTTGAAGCAATACCGTATAATTGAATTTATGAAACTGTTATGATGGTAGATAACCTAGGAAATGATGTTTTATGCATGGATTCTTCCAATAGTATGGATAAAGCATGTTTGTGGCATTGTCATCTTAGACATGTCAACAAGAAGCGCATAGCCCAACTCCAAAAGGATGGAGTGCTGGAGTCATTCGAACTTAGGGAAGATGACACGTGTGAGTCTTGTTTGCTTGGAAAGATGACCAAGTCACCCTTCACTGGTACGTGTGAAAGGGGTGAGGGTTTGTTGGATCTCATACATACCGATGTATGTGGACCCTTTAGATCCACCATAAAGGATGCAAACCGGTTCTATGTGACTTTCACCGATGATTATAGTAAATATGGGTATATTTACTTAATCAAGCACAAGTCTGAAACATTTGAAAAGTTCAAAGAATTCAAACATGAAGTGGAGAATCAATTGGGCAGGAAAATCAAGATGCTTCGATCCGATCGAGGAGGAGAGTACCTTAGTCTTGAATTCCACGAATATCTCAAAGAATGCGGAATAGTTTCGCAATTAACACCACCTAGGACACTGCAGTTGAATGGTGTGGCAGAAAGGCGTAATCGGACCTTGTCGGACATGGTTCGTTCTATGATGAGTCGTGCTTCACTACCTATCTCATTCTGGGGGTATGCCTTAGAGACTGCCGTCCGTATCCTTAACCGAATCCCTACTAAGAAGGTTGCCAAAACACCGCACGAGATGTGGACAGGGAAAGCTCCCTCATTGGCACATATCAAGGTTTAGGTTTGCGAGGTTTTCGTAAGACGAGATACTCACGACTAGCTCGAACCATGTAGTGAGCGATGTATTTTCATCGGCTACCCGCAGAAATCCTTTGGATATCTCTTCTATAGACCGAATGACAACGTTGTCTTCATTGCAAGGAGAGGGGTTTTCTGAGAATGAGAACTCATAAGCCAAGGAGACAGTGGGAGGCAGATTAAGCTTGAAGAGATTCAAGAGTCGAGTGATGAAGGAACCTCCACCGCTGACACTCAACCCGAGGAGGAAACTCCGGTTGAACCAATTGATGTGTCCTTACCTCTTAGACGTTCCGAAAGAGTTAGAGTTCAACCCCAGTTTTATGGTTTTCATATTACTACCGAAGGGGACACGTATATTAGTGATGGTACACTAATAAATCTAGATGAACCTAATAGCTATAAGGAAGCCATGGCAGGCCCGGAGTCTGCGAAATGGAAAGAGGCGATGGACAGCGAGATTCAATCCATGTATGATAACCAACTTTGGAATTTGGTTGATAATGTGCCCGGACGTAAGACCGTTGGGTGCAAATGGATCTTCAAGAAGAAGACCAACGTGGATGGGAATGTACACACATATAACGCGCGATTGGTTGCGAAGGCTTTTACTCAAACTCCCAGAGTTGACTATGATGAGACCTTCTCACCAGTTGCGAAAATAAAGTCTATTAGGGTGATGCTAGCCATTGCTGCATTTCATGATTATGAGATATGGCAGATGGATGTCAAGACCGCTTTCCTTAATGGAAAGTTGGCTGAGGATGTTTACATGGCTCAGCTAGAGGGTTTTGTCGATACGAAGCATCCCAATAGAGTGTGCAAGCTTGAGAAGTCCATTTATAGGATTAAGCAAGCGTCTCGCAGATGGAATCTTTGCTTCGATGAGAAAGTCAAAGAGTTTGGATTTGTACGAAGCGAAGATGAATCATGTGTATATGTCAAAGCCAGTGGGAGTATAGTTAGCTTCCTCTTTTTGTATGTCGATGACATACTACTCATAGGAAACGACGTCTCGACACTGCAGGAGGTTAAGTCCTGGCTCGAGAAGTGCTTCGCTATGAAGGACCTCAGAGAGGCTTCCTATATTTTAGGAATAAGGATAGTGAGAGAACGAAGTAAGAGACTAATAGGACTTAGTCAGAACACTTACTTGGATAAAGTACTAAAACGTTTTAGTTTGGAAAATTCAAAAAAAGTGAGAATTACCGATACAAAGTAATGCCAAGTTGAGTAAGACTCAAAGTCCGAGTACCGAAGCCTAGATAGCAGAAATGAGATGAGTACCATACGCTTCTGCAGTTGGCTCAATCATGTATGCTATGACTTGTACTCGCCCTGATGTAGCCTTTGCTTTGAGCATGGTCAGTAGATATCAAGGGAACCCTGGCAGAGCCCATTGGATTGCGGTCAAGAATATCCTTAAGTACCTTCGGAGGACCAAGGAATGGTTTTTAGTCCTGGGGGGCAGTGATGACTTAAAGGTGAGAGGGTTTAGTGACGCCAGCTTCCAGACCGACAGGGACAACTACCGTTCGCGGTCGGGCTGGGTCTTTACCCTTAATGGAGGAGCATTAACTTGGAAAAGTTCCAAGCAGGAAACCGTAGATGATTCGACGTGCGAATCAGAGTACATTGCAGTGAGCAAAGCGTCGAAGGAGGCAATATGGTTGAAGAACTTCATCGGTGATCTTGGAGTTGTACCTGCCATAAAGGAGCCTATGGAAATGTTCTGTGATAATGAAGGAGCGGTTGCCTTGACCAAGGAACCAAAGGATCATGGTAGATCTCGAAATATCGACAGAAAATATCACTTTATTAGACATCGAATAGAAGAAGGACACCTCGTGGTTAAGAGGATATCATCAGAAGATAACCCAGCAAATCCGCTTACGAAGGGATTGACTAGGGTTAAGCATTTGCAACATGCTAGGAGTATTGGGCTTAAGGATGATATTAGTTTAGACTAGATAGTTTTAGAAACTTGTAATAGATAAATGTAATTGACATTTGATGATTAAATAAAGGAGTATTATTTATGAGTAAAGTTATTGTCATATGTTAATTGTTTAACTATTGTTTCACTTTGCATGTTTTGACTTCCTGAATAATTAAGTTATTAAGAATAATCGAATTATTCAAACGGTCCACAATCGTTCATATGTTGGAAGGAGATATGAAAGAAGATTGTCATGAATTGGTATGTAGATTGTATAAATGATATTAGACATAGCAAAGGGTTGCTACAACGTTCATGAGTGCTTACGAACTAGTTTTGAGCATTGGAACAAACCCGTACTTGCTGGAATATATATATATATATATATATATATATATATATATATATATATATATATATATATATATATATATATATATATATATTGTAAGTGATCGCAAGATGATAATATCATATGGTCTTAAAACCTAGATATATGGTTTGTTATTTGTTAATCGTTTGTACATTGATGATGCGAAACCGCATTAGTAAATTGATGTTATAAAATGCATTGTTGTGTATAATTGGTTAGTGAATATGTAAATGCATATAAGTCGAAGTTTATCTGTTACTTTTATCCTAAGAGGGTAAAAGCGATATCTCGGCCGCTCGATGATTTGATTTGACTTATGTGTCGGGCTCGGTCAGAACTAAATTGATGTGTTCGATTAAGTTCTATGTCGAATAAATCTGAGATCGAGAAACTAAACGCTGGACAATGATTATGTCTGCGTGATGTCCGAACAGAGTTCTGTACGATCCCTTATCTAAAGGACAGGACTGATAAGATCAGAGTTTGACAGCGTCTTTGAGAGCTACGATTGCGAATCGGATTGTGCTTAGCAAACCAGTGGGTTCCACCACACTTTCCACAGATATCAAAGTCCCCATGACCTCCAGTACCCAGGTTAGTTGTCTTGAACTCTCCATCCACCGCTAAAAATGTTGAATCATGAGCCTTCTTTCTCTTTCCATGATGCACTCCCACAACAATACCCCTCTCCCCAGACGCCTCAAAAAATCTCTTCCATAATCTTAAAGACTGCAGCTTGCTCCTCGAACTTGAAAATCAGTCTGTCGGTGATACGACCAGTGATACCAGGCAACTCTTCCAGTAAAATCTGTGAAACTTCAGTGGAAATCCAATATCATAGCTTTACATCATCTGTATAAACCTCAAATGATTATGATTCCCACCTAGACATCGACATCCTATTAAACAAAACCAAACTCTCATCATTAATCCATCACACTTTATCCACTATACAGAAGTCCGCACATATATCCTCTACTGGTTTCTTAGAATCCTCGTGACTTTCCTTGATTTGAGTATGGATCCTGTGCCTTCAGTAGTACGAGCCCAATACCGCCTTCCACACCTATCCATACTTTCCTTAAGAATCATCCCAAATATGCTAAGTTACCTCCTCATAACGATACTCCCAAAACCCACTAAATAGCACATCATGAGCACTACACACTCCCTAGGCTTTCCTAGGATCCTCACATCACCTTGCCATCAACTGTCAAAAGACCCCCATTAGTTCCAATTAATTATTCCATGAATATAGTCACATACAGCAAAACTTAAATAATATTAGATTAAAAGACTCAACCCTACAACGGTTGGACTTAGAAAAGAGTTGTGCAATAGGACCAAATTCTTCACTCTAAGATTATTTAACCATTACAGCATGTGACTTCACATATTCAATTAGTGGTTAACTCACACCCGAAAGAGTCCTACATAGCAACAAGTAAGTAGCATTCGTGCAGTAAAACTTTATAGGAAATCATGCATTATAATTCAGGAAATTTTATCATGCAATTCCTGAAGATCGCTAGCCTACAACTAGCATGAAATTCTACCATAATCATCATAAAAAATAGTGTGGGTATCTTAGGGAATGCTTTCTTGCTCTGGCTGATCGTACATGTCTCATGCTTCCTTGGTTACTTTTGAAAACAATTCTAAAAATAATTTAAAAACTCTACAGATCCTTAGTTTGAGTTTGGATTCACATGAATGTTCATCTATTTCTTTCAAACCGGGGCTCTGATACCAACATATGACATCACAAAAATCATGAAAAAAGTTTTCATTTTTTAAAACCATTTAATAACCCATAAGTCTTACAAAACTTAGTGCCCAAAAGTCATAAACATGAAAAAGAGTATCCCAAAATCATAATCTCATAAAATACAGAATGATGTGCACAATCAAGCCTTCACCTTGCCCCTACCCTCTATAGTACCTAAAATACCACAGACAACCAAACAAATATACATATTGTATGTTAGGTTCACAGTCTCCCAATTGGATTAACCTAGCCCACAATCTCTTGATTGGATTGCCACTCTGGCCTACAATCTCCCGATTAAACTACCACTCTGGCCCACAATCTCCTAATTAGATTGCCACTGGCCCACAATCTCTCGATCGGATGCTCGAGTTTGTTGGCCGACAACACAAAGCGGTATAACCTCAACCCACCCATACTATGTCTAAATATGTAACAAATAAACATACAACTAGCAAATACAAGCAATCATACACATCTACCAATCTAACATATAATCAGCATAGCATCATCATATATACTAGGAAACATAACCTAGTGAGCTGACATTGGTGCCATCGACCCACAAGTACAGTGAGGAAAAACTCACATGTACCGCGTATTAGGTAAACCACAAATCAAAGCCTTGCAATCGTTGCTACAACACTCCTATCACAACATACAAGGTCCAACCTTATACCGCACACTAAAATCAACCATCTTGACCAAAATCAATACAAGTCAAAATTCGACGGTTAAAGCCAAAGTCAACAACCCATAATGTTAATTATTCAGCTTCACATTGTGACAAACCCTTGGTCACATGGTGAGAGTTCAATCGGTCCGATTCCAACTCGTCTTGACACAAACCAGCCAACTCGGTCAACGAAAAGCATTTGAACTGACCTCACAATGTGAACAGCCTTTCGTCACGTCGTGAGCTCTAGATAAATCAGCAGAAAACGGAGGGTCTTCCAATCTCATGTCGTGAGACCTCATGTCTCACGTCATGAGCATAATTAGAAGCCAAAATCCAAAGATTTAAGTCCTTATTCCATTAAACCTTTTGCTCTGACTTTCCATAAGGTTTTATAACTCCAAAATACACTAAAAAGTCGATACTTTATGGACATGTATGTCCAATACATTCCTAAATCTCATTTGGATAAAAATGTGGAATAAGGTCATTAAACTTTCATGCAAGGATCTAAAACTCAACCATTCACTAGATCTACACTTCATGACACTCTAAAGACCCTTATAACTCATAAAGTTGCCAACTTTATGGTTTACTGTGACAACCCGATATTCATTCCGTCATTTTTAACCCCTTTTCCGTTAATAAGCCTCGTTTTATTTAACTGTCCGTTAACTTTTGGACAAGCTAATTAATTTGGGACTTTTTAAATGACTTAATGAGGGCTGAAATAAATTAGAAACACCACAATTTTCCCCTTGAAAAATTGTAGTTTCAACCAAGTCAAAATACGACCACTAAATCGGGTGCGACCAAAAGCCCCGTTTAACGGCAGTATCGGGTAGATTTCCGATGAGCCCCAACTCAAACCCCTATATAAGGGTGAGTGGAGTTGATTTGAGACTTTTTCACTCTCTCTCCTCTCTCTCTAACCTCTCTCCTCAATCCAAAATCTAGGTCCAAAAATCACACTTTACAAGCTTCAAAACAGTAAGGTAACTTCCCTAAGTCATAGATTAGCATCTTAGACCTTCAAATTTGTAGTTAAACAATCATTTAGGACCATTTTCATGTGTTTACGGACCTGGAACATGCTTGGGCCGTAAACACACATATAAGGGGTTTTTGAGCCGTTAAACCCTTCCAATCGACCTTTGGAGCTTAGATATGGCTATATGACTTTATGTACTGGACTTAGAACACCTTGAAACGATTTTTTGGAGAGTAAACATGAGTTTACTGCCCAACAACATGCTTGGGCCGTAAACTCACCTTCATGGAGAGTAAACTCATATTTGAGTGTTTAAAAGCCACTTAAACACACCAATGGCCTTGGATTAAATTCTAGAATCATCCACCAACAAGTTAGGGACCTTAAACTCGATTAAAACAACTCCATAAGGAGTTCACGGCTGTAAACCTCTCATGAATGGGTTCCTGGGCCGTAAACTCCTATAAAAGGGTTAAATGGTGCCCTAAACTCACCCCTTGACTTGTAAAAATGAGTAGAACCACTTATGATTAACCTATGGCCTTCAAAACACATAATGAATGTGTGGGTGAGAGTTTACGGCCGTAAACTCATAGTTTACTACCATGAACTCATCAAATAGTCCATATGTTTGAATTAGTCCCTTTCTAATGCCCTAGAACAAAACCTAGCATCATCCCTTAATTGGTAAAAGGCCATTTAGCACTCAAGAACCTCATCCATGAGTTTACGGCCGTAAACTCATGGGTATGAGGTGTTTAGGGCCAAAATCTCTCTTAAGAGTTTAATCTTGAAGAGTAAACTCCTTATCCAAGTCATACACACCCTTAAATGTTACCCGGGACACCCCTAGCACTTAATCAAAGTGTTTTCCGCACTTTAGGATGTGTATACTTGTTTAATTAGTATTATATGTACTAATTGTATGTAAACCTATGTTATCATATGTTAATAGGTCACTAAGTGTGTTCAAGTCTTTACTTGACACCGAGCACCCAACCGGCACCTTCGTCGGATCCACTTACATCAGGTGAGTTCATACCCCTGAATCAACCTTTTTAAATGTTTTTACATGTTTTATGGCGGGGGGGATACAAGTTAAACATGCCAGTTATCATATCAATCACATGTGATTGATAACCCGCATGTACAAGGATTTATTACACTATTAACAGTTTTACCAAGAAGGACACCGTAAATGGTTTCTAAAACATCGTTACTTGTTCAACTCTTACTTATATTGTTTTATCAAAGTTTCATTTTAAACTTGTTTATTAAAGGTTTCCAAAGGATTTTTAAAGGTTTGCAAACTTATTTTACAAAAGAATACTAAGTCGTGATTTTCTTAAGTATTAAGGTTTTTCAAAGTTTACATCAAGGTTTTCTTCCATATTTTTATGCTCCTACTTGTTAGATACTACTGCTTCACTTCTACTTAGTTTAAACTCCTACTTGATAACGCTTTCACTTCGTGATACGCTGATACTTGTTAACGCTTCTACTTCACTTATACTTGTTAACGCTTCTACTTCACTTATACTTGTTAACGTTTCTACTTCACTTATACTTGTTAGACGCTTCTACTTTGTTAATACTACTACTTCGTAAACGCTTATACCTTGTTAGCACTTCTACTTTGTTAATGCTCCTACTTCACGATACGCTCCTACTTCACGATACGCTTATACTTCACGATACGCTTATACTTCACAATACGCTTCTACTTCACGATACGCTTCTACTTGTTAAACACTTAAACTTCGTTAAATGCTTCTACTTAGTGAAATGTATGTCTGTGCTTGTATAAGCTATATAAATAATGTTTAAAGGACTTAGGAAGGCTAGTTCCCCCTATTTCCTTTTCTTCGTTGAGATGTGGTCTGGTGGGATCGGATGTCCGTCCGCAGGTCATTTGATCAGTAGTTATATATTATGTATACAAGCATAGACATATAAGTTTACATTAGTCAGTTCAGTTGAGTCTCTATCATTAGTCCAGTATTTTACATCAGATCTCGCTATACGAGATACATCTTCAGTACACGGCCTTCTCCGTTGTCAAGTTGGTAACCAGAGTCTCTTGTAGGGAGAGCGAACATTGTGTGTATAGATCTACACGGGATTGACACCCCCGCACCCTGACTGCTAGCTACAGTCCACGGCCTACCAAGCCAAAGGGTGACAAATGTCATACTTACACCGACGCTTGCAGGGCGTCAAGTTCTCTAGTGTCTATCAGTATGGTTACGAGTATCTCGGGGTTGCCTTATAATTCATGGCCTTAAGGTAACGGGTTTTAACATTGTATTCACTATTTTAGACCGTGCTAGCTGTATCTTTCATTTGATACTGTCTAGGGTCTGTATTCACTGTTTTAGACCGTGCTAGCTGTATCTTTCATTTGATACTGTCTAGGGTCTGTATTCACTGTTTTAGACCGTGCTAGCTGTATCTTTCATTTGATACTGTCTAGGGTTTGTATTCACTGTTTTAGACCGTGGTAGCTGTATCTTTCATTTGATATTGTCTAGGGTCTGTATTCATTGTTTTAGAGCTTGCTAGCTATATCTTTCATTTGATACAGTTTGGGGTCTGTGTCTCCTTTTTGTTAGATTGAGCCAGGCATGTCGTTCATCCGATACTCTCCTGGAGACTATGATTCCTTTTGCCTTAGTCAGCAGTCTTCACTGCTGAGGCATATGTTATTTTCCCTGATATTCTCCTATTTTCTTTAAATCAAATCCCGTATTTTGATAATGATTGTGTTTAAGGGAAAACTACTTTTTACAACATAACTCTGACGGGTCTTGGTAGAAGACTACTTTTATTTAAGAAAATATAGGATTTTCTGGAAAGGACTCTAATGCACATTTGATTCTAAACTACTACTACTTATATAAAGTTATTTTGGATAAAATGACACTAAATACTTATGAACTCACCAGCATTTGTAAAAATGCTGATACTCGCTTTCAAATAACTTGTATTCTCAGACCAGCAATAGACAGGTACATCCCCAGAGCTTTTGATGAAGACTGTTTAGTACCTAGCTGCACTTATACTATTACTTGTATTACTTTGACATTCTATGTAATGTAAACCATGTAAAACTATTACTATTAATGCAATGGTTTTTGTACTTTGATTACTATACTGCATATGTTGTGATACTTGACATGACGTCATCCACCCCAGAACGTTTCCGCCGTTCTGGTTTTGGGGTGTGACAGATTGGTATCAGAGCATTGTTTATAGTGAGCTAAGTATATCAATTCATAAAAGATATACAGCCTATAAATACATAGGGATAAAACACTCTGACCGAGAATTATACTTTAAAATATAACCATATTTTACTAAAGTATAAGAACATCCAGAATCTAAACACTCGAACACAAGTATCCCAAGAAGAACTATAATAAAAGTCTTCGGATGTTGAGCATTACCGTCAAACCAGGGCAGTTATGTAATCGTAAGCTAGAATAAATGTAACCTGATCAACTACATTTATTCGAGATGCGATGAACGTGTGCTTGGGAGTGGTAGTGGTGTTGCAACAGGTCTGAAACTTACCAACTAGCAATGAGAGAGCCAAACATAAAGTTTAAAATACTATGGGGGTATTTTGGAATACTAAAAGACTCACATTAATCCCAAAATCATATTCAGAAGATAAGAATCAAACAAGAAATTAAAATACCATAGGGGTATTTTAGGATCCATAGACAACCTTGTGTGAAGAACTAAAAAGATCCTTATTGATATACCTACAGTTACAGAGGGTATACTCCCAAGGTTATATATATTAAGGATCCCATAGGCTAAGAATGTGTGGTTTCGCTCTACTTCTTTTTCCTTGTGGGGATGTGGATATAGAGTAGTATCACATATTCAAAGGTCTATCGGATCTAAGCTATATATGATTTGTATACCCTGTGTAATCATAACAAGACTCGATATGGATCATCCAGTGAAATGTTAATAATCTCTTAGGATTCTTTAGACATTTCCATTCTCGCACGAACCCTGTAGAAAAGCCCATCCACTTCAGTGCTCGCCAGAAGAGTTGATTTAGACCCAGAAGAGTTGATTTAGAACCAGAAGAGGTTCATTGAGGAGATTTCCAATTCGGAAATAAATGAACAAGGTCGAGACTATTGAGACCACCAAGTGCCTATATCTTTTAGGGATATCGGTGAGAGATTCGCCTAAACATTCGAGATTTCCAATCATCCATCACGAAGTGATGACACCCAGAGTCGGATTCGGAAGTAAGGCGGAGTAGAAATTCAATATGTCTTCACGAGAAAAGGACCCTAGGTAACTACCCGAAGGAGACCAACGCCGGTCCCAGTCAAAGATACGAGGTAGACAGAGGGAACCAGTACATGGAACCCAAGAAGTGTCTTCTCCTCACGATTCGTCACACTAATACACCCATAAAATAATACAATTTAGTGAGTTAGTAGTTACACTACTCACGCTATATGTTAGGTAAAATCGCCTTTTCCCGTTGCCAGTTACACGATTAGAGCGGATCCCCACACTTCTTGAGAGTGTTTAGCCATAAGCCTTCATGAGCCTTTCTTCCTGCGGTCTTCGTTCCAAACTGTTCTCAAATCTTTCCAGGCCGGAGAGTGAAACCTTTCCCAGTATAAAGGTAACTTAGTAGGAACGACTCCCATTTTATGGCTTTTTCCGATACTCATACACCTACCTTGAATACCAGGACTACATCATAGGGATGTAGGTCGACACTCAGACAACCAATATCCGAGGCATGAGAAAAATTTAGGCCTAACATAGTAAGGGAAAATATGTCCAGGGTTAAGCATCGTCTCTCATCCGCTTGAGTTCCTTTCCATATAGGAAAAACCATGCCTCCGAGCAAGCATAACCAATCCACTAACAAGAAACCTACTCTCCTACTCGATGAAGCTACTTTCCAGACTGCAGTCTCGGCAGCCGTAGCAGCCGTCCTGGCTCAGCTGAACGCTAACAATGCTAGTGTTAGCAAGAGCCCTATCGGGAATTCCGATCCTAGCAATGGACAGCAGCAACCAACACCTACATACCCAGCCGCCCACGAACCTCAGCCAACTTCACTAAAGAGAAAACTCAAGATCGAGGAGGGAAGTACGCGGCTCAAGGACCTTCCGAAGGGCAATGAGCTGAGACAGTCAATACCCATGCCAGCCCTCCCATCCTGACCTCCAGAAGACCATACCTAGGAAGCCTTCCCCACTGCGGCAAGTGTAGCTACCATCATCATGGTATATGTCGGGAACTCTTTTGTGCTAGGTGCAACCGGAAGGGGCATACTGCTTGTGTCTACAGAACCCCGGTTGAGTTTATTACATCAACCACCAATGTGGCAGCCAATCCAGTTTGCCGTCTATGTGGTGATATTGGACACTTCAAGAAGGACTGTCCAACCGAAGGAAACAACAAAGACTCAGGAGGAGCCTGACTCTAATGCTTAGGGAGAAGCATCAAGGAACTCGGTAGATTTTGGTACGCCTCTCAATCTCAGATAACTAACCGAAAACATTAAAAGGCTAATTCTAAATGTAATTATTTCCTCATTAAGGCGAAAGTCGTAGCACGGTTATAAAAATAAAATAAAAATTCATTAGGTAAAACTATAATGGCTAAGTATATACGTTACAGCCATGTATAATTGAGATGGATAGACCTAGAGTGAGTGAATGCCGCCTCATTTCTTGTTCCTTGTTTGGTTGTGGATTTAAGGCGGAGTCGCTCAGTCAACAGTCCTCCCCACCTTAATTATACATGACTAGTATATGTTAGGCGATTATAGAAATGCCTCGTGAGAATCCATTCATGAAAAGGTGCTCTACTCAGAAACATTCAGGACCCTCTATAGTTCTGAGTCGACTCTATCGGTCCAAGTATCCGCAACAGGGATACACGGGACGAAACCCGAGATGCCTAGAACTTGTTTGCTCGTTCGGCACATGAATCTATCGCCCCTCCAACTGTATCATGTCGAAGTGTGCCAACTTCGACGACTCTATCAATCATGGTTCAACTTCGTGCAACCATGTGTAAACCCTGAGTGCTGTGTAAAAAGAGCTTTCTCCATAAGCCATTTCGGAAAATAAAGGTTCTTCCAAACCTAAACATAATACAAATAATCAAACCTAATGCGATCCGTCATTCGTCCCTCTTACCTCGAACCTTTCGAAGTACCCAGGAGAGGGGTACCGCACGT
The DNA here is from genome assembly GCF_002870075.4 of Lactuca sativa. Lineage (NCBI taxonomy): Eukaryota > Viridiplantae > Streptophyta > Magnoliopsida > Asterales > Asteraceae > Lactuca > Lactuca sativa. The sequence continues at coordinate 179,832,594 of NC_056624.2, read as the reverse complement.
TGTTAACCAACCCTTCTTAGACAGATAGAAACCGAAGCGAAAGATACTACATATATTCCAGAAGACGATAACCACCCGAAGCATACTTAGTAGAAACCCAGAAAGACCCTTCGCACCTCGCAATCAGGTTCGTGAACCCAAAGGATAGAACTCATGGGACTAACCACTATAACGGAGTATATGCATAAAGGTGGTATATAATTGAGATCAAAAAGATTTAAGATGTGTGCTTCCTTCCTACTCCCTGTTCCTCGTTGGGTTGTGGGTCTAGGGTGGAGCCGCACAACTGAACATCCTGCCGACCTCAATTATATATGGCTCGCATACACCAAGTATTAGTGGTTAAGCCGAGTATGAGCTCTACCACGAACCTCATGGTAAAACCATTCATCCTATTCCATATAATATGAGCTAGATTCAAGAGAACCACGACAGGTTGAGCCACTATAATGACCACAAATCTGTAATTTGTTGTCATCCTGGTTAAGCCAGCATATTAGCCAACACCTTAAATTGGTAAAGAAATGTAAGTCGTAAGAGTCAAGGACATTGACTACGACCATCCATTCACGCTTAATCCCCGAATTAAGCATCTCAGCGGATATCTCTTAAATCTGAAAGTTGTGGTGAATTAAACTCTGAGAAGAGTGGATGAGGAGATTAAAGTTCCGAGTGACGGAACCCTATACTCACTAGATTTGACCTAGACCGGGAAAACTCAGAACCTTCAGGAGAGTAGTTGCTGAAGATGTTCACACTACTTAGGCACTTCGTCCACCCCGTTACCGACAAGTAGTGCCTAGGACACTCCACCCTCTTACGTAGAAGAAGTCACCGTCGCCCTGTAGATAGACTGCATTATCCGAAGCAAACACTAGAATACCGAGAACCACAGGATAACCTCCGCAGCCATGAATACTTGAATAAAATGCGAGAGTAGGTGGCGTTAAGCCTTATAACCCAGATCCCGAACAGATTATAGACTCGACACCAGTCTAGGTGTTAGTCGATGGGTTATACAAGAGCACACGCTTTCTGGAACTGAAATAAACCAACGCCTTAGAGAATAGGGCATGTCTTAAGAGATTCATTGGACTACTAGGTGTTCCACTAATACTATCTCGCATAGAAATAGTAGAACCACCTCCCGAGATAGTCCAACACTCGTCTGGAGAAACCCTATCTCCCCGACCCTGAGGGTTTCCGTTAGAATATCTCAAGCTTCATTAGTGCAGGTTCATTTTGCACAAGATTGAGATAGACACTCTGCAGCAAACAAGTACCCGTAGACACGCAGTCCATCCGATGATCTAGAAAGTCTCTAAAAGCCAATTGATAGGAAACATGAAACCAAGGACAACCCGAGCTTCCTAAGGACCAACCTGAAGGACTACACTTCCAATATGAGAGAGAACGTTAGGAACTTCGGAATGGCGATCACGCCAGTGATGATCTAGTCATAGAAGTACACTATGTTCTAAGTACTAAAAAGCTCTACCCTTCCGAGAGCTTTGGACCACCCGAGATCCTTTACGGAGATTGGTCCAACCCTCGTCAGACCACTACTACTTTCGGAAATCCCACAAGTTTCTAGACTTGATCAGTATGTGCCCGATGCCACTCTTCGTATCCCACTCATCTTGATAGAAACCATTGAGAACCCTAACTTCGTAGACATACCTGTAGGAAATCGCTAACTACACGAGACGGAATCCGCATCCCATAGGTGAAGGTTTGTTGGAATGACAGAAACAGGCCAGAGATCACTTGGGAGTGCAAGGCAAACCAAAAAGGAAGTACCCTCCTGCCTTTACTCGGTCATTCATACCTACTTCCTTGCCTAAACCTGAATTTCGAGACGAAATTCCCTCTAACGGGGGAATGATGTGACAACCCGAAATTTATTCCGTCATTTTTAACCCCTTTTCCGTTAATAAGCCTCGTTTATTTAACTGTCTGTTAACTTTTGGACTGGTTAATTAATTTAGGACTTTTTAAATGACTTACTGAGGGTTGAAATAAATTAGAAACATCACAATTTTCCCCTTGAAAAATTGTAGTTTCAACCAAGTCAAAATACGACCACTAAATCGAGTGCGACCAAAAGCCCCATTTAACGGCAGTATCGGGTAGATTTTCACTGAGCCCCAACTCAAACCCCTATATAAGGGTAAGTGGAGTTCATTTGAGACTTTTTCACTCTCTCTCCTCTCTCTCTAACCTCTCTCCTCAATCCAAAATCTAGGTCCAAAAATCACACTTTACAAGCTTCAAAACACTAAGGTAACTTCCCTAACTCATAGATTAGCATCTTAGACCTTCAAATTCGTCGTTAAAAGGGCTTAAATATGAAGAAAACCCTAAAAGATGATGGGTTTGGGATGCATCAGTTCTCACATCGTGAGTCTCTATGTCCCACGTCGTGAGATAAGTCTGTTGCACAATTTGCATATTAACCCTTCGCACGTCATGACTACTCAAATGTCACGTTGTGTGACCCCATTTCATCCAAAATCCGAACTTTTCCTCCTTGAAATCGTAAATTGATATATCCTAGAAAAGAGGTGTTACAAGGATGCTAATGTTAGGACCATTGTCCAGGTCTTGCATTGTTTTTATTTATTCTAAGGGATGAGAATTAATCTCAACAAATGTATGTAATCATAAATCATATATAAATTTTATTGATTATTATTCTTGATACATGTATCCATACTTGATGAATGGAAAGTCTAAATCTCTTAAAATGCTTCAGGACGAAGTTGAAAATCAAATTGTCAAGAAATTACAAGTATTCAGATTAGATACAAGTGTCATTAATATATTATGGTAGACATATAAACATCGGTAAAGGACCCTGATCATTCTTTGAATTTTGTAAAGATCATGGGATAATTAACCAATACGCCATTTCGGGTACTCCTTATTAAACAATGTTGTCGAGAAGAGGAATAGAAACCTAATGGATATGGTGCAAGATGTAACTGTAATGCTCGAGTCGCCAAGTATAAATTTATCCATTATTTCAATTAATCAAGGACTAGACCATGAGTATATTGGGTATAAACTAGCTACACACGATGTACTCCTTTGCATGCGTTCATCGGGGATGAACCCTACGTACAATGGGCGTACCCATACGTATATAGGGCGTACTCAAGAAAGAGGCAAACTCTAATTTTTAGGGATTTCACCATATTTAAGCTCATTAAGTCCTTCAAGTTCACTACCTTATCAGCCTTGTTTGCCTCTTGAGTCATATCTTGAAACCCTAATCCAGTTTCCCTAAAGTTTGAGCTTATGTGTGTGTGTGTTTTTGGGTGTGTGTGGTGCTTAGAAAAAGAAGAAGAAGAAGAGTTGTCAAGAAGCATTGGATCAGAAAAAGCTTGTAGATCCAGAGGTGTCTCATCATTTCTAGCTTATTGAAGGTCAAAAGCCTCCACCTTGATGACTCTATGTGTTAGTTTGTAGTTTAGGGCTTATTTCATCATAAAATGGTCCTTTAAGGTATTCGTAAGAGTATGAGCTACTCCAAAATGTTATAATTCTAGATCCTAGTGTTTCTAACGTCCCTTGAGCATAAAAATGGAGTCTTGATGGATTAATTTCAATCATGCAAGGAGAAGGTGGTTTCATGACGATAATGTGGTTAAATCCAAGATTTGCCCCCATTAAGACATGCAAAAACATAAAGCTGGCAACTTTATGGCTTAATGCACTTTGATCAGCCAAGATCTAAAGTTGGACGTTAGGTCTTAACTAATTAAGACCTTAGAATGAGTTTTTGGCCAGCTCACCGTATTCCAGGCGTACCATGGGGTACACTCCACATATGCTTCTGAAGTCCCAATGATGCGAGGGTTGTTAGTACGTCGGGCGTACTGGTTGGTACGCTGAGCGTACTCATCAGAGTGGACCTTGGGCTTGTTTCGAGCCATGTGTGGGACTTAGGGACTTTGGGCCCTTGTTGGGCCATAAGCTTTTCTGTGATGGGCTTTTGGGCTTGGGCCCATTTTTGGCAAAGATTATTTTTTGGGCTTTGTGGCTAGTAGCATTTGGTACTTGATGGGCTAGGCCCAATAAGGCAAAGATAAGTAACTTTTCCCCTTAAGACGAGGATTTAGGGTTTGGACTCACGGGTTGGATTATTGACCTAATTTCTAATTAGGTTTTCTTTACTTGTGATTAGTGGGGATTTCCGGTTCAACAGCCCGATCATTTGTTTGACTGTCAGCAGACTTAGGTGAGTTTGCTCACTATAATGTAGGACACTAGGATATATTATGTGCTTTTAGTCTTTGTGACTCCTGTTGTATGTGTTATATGCCTGTTTTCCATGTTTGCTTTATGTATGTGGGGTGAAATAGACCTGGTACAGCCTTGTGCTGACATATGATTTGAAATAGACCTGGTACGGTTTGGGCCAACGTATGAGTTGAAATTGACTCTATGTTCAAATGCTATGAGTTTGGAGAGAAAGGGCATGTCGTTCATGACTGCAAGAAGGATCAGACATGTTTCCAATGTCACCAGCCGGGTCATCTCAAACCTGACTACCCTGCATGGGTAGCGGAGGGAGTGTAAGCCCAAATGGATGTACTTGTTTTTATCTAGAATCATAAAAATCACAGGTATAAATTTTGATACTCGGTTTTATCTTGAATGGATGTACTTGTTTAATGTAGTGTCAAATGGATAGTCATTTGTATAGTTAGCTTGTTAGAAGTATTATGTTCGCATCTATAGGTTGTAATGGATCAGGGATTCGGCCTTCGGAGTGCTTTGTAAATCATAAAATAAGAGGATCGTTCGTGACGGGTTGGAAGCTTTAATGTGGAGAAAGATTTTGACATCTCCATCTAAGGTTCACGATTTCCTTGCGATTTATGGTTATTATTCAAAATTGTCACATACCATTTTGCATATCAAGGATAGTGTTTAGAAAGTATATGGATAAACTGGTTATAGGTTTCAACATGGAATACGTCGACCAATGAGGGAGTAAACGCAGAGTAGAGGAGAACTTGGTATTTTTCTTGAATGATCAACAACCAATTTGATTTTGATTGGTTCCAACAAAATAGGTCGGAGGAAGTTGTAGTGTAAGTTCGAGGGATTTCCGATATTTGAGATTGTTGAGATCTTTTATCGTGGAGATGATTAAGGGGTTGATCAGAAGTGGGTGCAGGCTGAGTTAATGTCAGATTCATGCCTTCAAGGTTATGCACATGGTTTTTTGCATCAGAAGCTTTTAGTCAAAGGATGTCATTGTAGTCAATTGTCCCTTCTGGGACAAAGATATAGAGTTAAGAAAACATGTGTCACTTAGGGTGTATATCAATTAAAGGTATGGTTAGCTCATTGAACCGATCGTTAAGGTTAGTAAGGTTAGAGTTATTGTTTATTTATCAACCTACTTCAAGGTGTGGTGGATGCACTTTCACACGAGTTTTGTTTAGCGGTTGAGATTGTTCGAGAATTGATGGGTTGTATTAGTTGACGGTGATGTGGTGCATCTGTATTCTTCAAGTGTGGAGCGATGGATACTTTGGACCTATGGTTAGATTGTCGGAGCAAAGCTGACCAGTCTTCTGGAAGGGATTTAGATCTATGCGTAATCCAATTTTGGTTGGTTGTGCCTACATGGTTGTAAGAGAGTCAATCTGATCTCGTTTCTGATAGCGTTCAAGTTAATTATGGAGCTTTCCTTCAAAAATGAAGTTCGGTTCAATAAGTTGAGCAATTATAGTATCTATTCGATTATTTAAGAGTGGTATATTACTTTGAGGAGGTTTTGCGATAGCAATATTTATTGATATGGATTGTGATCACAAGTTGGGATTTCGACGCTATGAATTGTGCACGCATAGTGGAATTCCTGAAGTCAATAGGGAGTGGCTGATACCAAGTGGGGGAGAACTGCTTGAGAGTATCGAAAATATTTTCAAGTGAGGAATAACTTGGAGTTTCGTATCTAGAAGGTAGTAAGGAGTGATTTCAAGGACATAATCTAATCTAAACATGGAGAGTTGTAACACCTGTTTTCCATGATGGGTCAATTTAGGGTTCAAGGAGTTAAAAAGTATAATTTTGGAAGAAAAGGGGCCTCACGACATCACCTTTGAGTGGTCACGAAATGAGAGATAGAGACTCACGACATGAGAACTGATGCAGCCCAAGCCCATGATCTTTTAGGGTTTCTTTCGTATTTAAGCCCCTCGAAATCCTTTTTAGGGTTCATTATAAGCCTCCAAACCCACTTTCACCTCAAAAAAAACCCTAGCCTTCATTCCTTGCTTGATTCTTGGACCTTTTGGAGCATTTCTTGGTTCGAAGAAGAAGAGAAGAAGGCGATCTTTTGGTGAGGCTTGCAAGGAATCGTCATCATCGTCACGTCATATTGTTTCTGAACCCTTGTAAGTGTCAAAGTTTCCACCTTTATTATTGGTTGTGGCTAGATCTAAGTTTTGTCCATCTTTTCTCCTTGATTGAGCAAGTTTGTATGGATGGAAACCATAAAGTTGGCAACTTTATGAGCTATAAGGGTCTTTAGAGTGTCATCCAGAACCGAACCCCTCGAAGAATTCAAGTGACCTTGACAAACCCTCAACTTAGAACCGAACCCTATACGATGTAACACATCATCCAAAGAATCTCGCCTCATATCTTCCAAGAAATAATTTCATTCATAATAAAGGTACCATCTAAAATATTCTACCTCTAATACAAGCAAATTCCTCAGTACTCACCAAATCTTCTATCACGAGCGCTAGCCAATTGGATAGAATCTTGCACATAATCTTGTACTGGCAACCACTAAGACTAATTGACCGAAAATATTTTACAGACTTCGCATCATTAACTTTCAAAATAAGAGCAATAAAAGACGGATTACATCCTATTGGAAATCTGGCAAGCTTAGTAAAATCTTCAACGACAACAACAAAATAGGACCAAGTAAAACTTATAATTGTCTAATAAAATCAAAATGACTTTGTCTAGGCCTGAAGACTTGTCAACCCGACAATCCCAAACCATTACCTTAATTTATTCAAGAGAAACCCCAACCTCCATAACCGCTACCTGCTCAGAATTAAGGCATTTTCAAAACTCATGATTAACCAAAGGTTTTCCAAACCAAGCACAAAAATGATCCAAGACTTGACAAGATTAGGAGTATTAACCCAAGAATCTTCATGCAGGATACCCTAAATCGCCAACTGTCACCTTTCATCTTCAAAATATCATGAAGGTATTTGGAATTTTTGTCTCCTTCGATAACCCATTTAACTTTAGCTTTTTGAGCTACATCTGGCACCTCAGAATGAGATATTTTAACATCTTTGAAAAGAGCCGCCCAAGTAACTACATCAGAAGAAGTGTTAAGCCCACAGTTCATTTTATGATCAATGTCAGAAACATCCTTGAGGATCGCATATTTGATAACAGAACGAGACTCTCTAGCCTAAGTCATCCAAGTCTTTAAATTCTTTTTTAAGGCTGGAAGCTCCTTTTTAAGGTACACCATATGGTTAGATTCAACAATACCATCATTTTCCACAAGTCCTCCACCATTTTATCAAAACCATTAATAGAAAACCAAGAATGAAACACTCTAAAGGGAGAAGGGCCATAATCAAGAGCAACCTCATTTACAAGAATCAATCTATAATCAGAAAGATGATGATCAAAGAATTACCCCTGAAATATTGGAGAAAACCTCTAAAAGACCTTTAGAAATAAAAAAAATCTTGTCAATTGTACTCATTTTGGACACACCTCTGTCTGACCAAGTGAAAGAATACTCGTAAAATAACAATAGATATTGAGACATCAATAAATAATAATTCAAATATTCAATAGATTTATAAAAGAAAAAATAGTAATAATAATTGGAATCTAACTAAAATCGATTCATCATATTCCATGTATGCAAAAATAATAACATTAACCGGAATCAAAAAACAAATTCGATATATGTAATATATTTTCCAGAAATAATAACATTAGTTGGAATAAGAATGCAAAAACCTTCGTCTTCCATTTCAAGCTCATACTTCAATCACATGTTATATGATGAAAATGATTTCACAGGATATCAATTGTAGTTTTTTCATCTTTCCATGGTTTCAATATAAACTTCAACCCACTAACATTCATCTTGCTCGGCACAAACTATATATCAAATCTCATGTTTCACAAAGGGCTTTTGACATAAAAGTCCTTAAGTTTGTCAGGTCTTGTTGGTTTTGTCCCTGTGACGATTTTTTATTCTTTAATGTCTAAAATTTGACAAGTTTTTTTCACTTTTGTCTTTTTTTTTACAAATCTTTGAAGTTTTTACCCTAAGTATATTTTTCAAATTTGCAAAAAAAAAAAAAAAAAAAAACCCTCAAGTTTATAAATCTTATATGTTTTTTATCCTAAGTATGTTTTCCAAATTTGATATTAAAGTCCTTAAGTTTGTTAAATTTTGTCGGTTTTGTCCCTAGACACCTACTATTATAGGTAGCAAGGGCAATAATGAAAAAAACTTGGAGAATTTTGGACATTAACCAACAAAAAATCGTCATAGGGACAAAACCAACAAAATCTGACAAACTTAAGGTATTTTAAGTCAAAAGCCCTTTCACAAACTATATATCAAGTATCATGTCTCATCATTCAGGGGCGGTTCCACTATGGTGCCATAGTGGCACCGACAAAATATTCTTTTTTCAGACATAGTGTAAAAAATTTTAAATTCGTTTTTCTATTATTGTAGCACTATCTAAAAAAAGTGCAACCGACAACTCCTACTATGAAATCATGCGTCCGCTCCTGTCATCGTTGGTTATAACTTATAAGTAACGTACTATATTTTTTAAAATATTGAAAATATATATTAAATTTCAACTAAAAATATAATTTATCAATTTATATGGTTAAATAAATCATATAAAGATAATTTGAATGATAAAAGTTAAACTTGATGGATCCAATTTGATTTCTCTCCATGCTCAAATTGCATGAAATAAAAAGTCCCAAAGAATGGATGACTAAGGGGGTGTTTGGATAGGAAAAAAAAGATGGTGCTTATTATTTATTGCTGATTCCTTCCACAATAAGCTAAGGGGTTGTTTGAAACCCGTATGACCGGTCTGAGTCAGCGATTCTGGCTGACTCGGTCAGCCGGATGTTGTTTGATATGTGTTGTTTCGGTCACCAGGTCTGGATGAATCGGCTGAATAGGTCAGCTTGGAAGATCCATCTGACTGGGAAAAAAGACCTCCTTACCCTTGTCTATTGTTCCCTTCGTGACCTAAAAAGAAAAGCGGCAACCTCATCTATTCTTCTCCCCTTCGACAGGTTTCAATCACCGCAAGATCACCAGCTTCTTCCTTCAATCGTCGGCTTCTTCCTTCAGCCGGATAGCTATCCTCCTTCCTTCCAAGCTCCGTCCGTCTTCTCCGGCCATAATTGTCCCATCTTCTTCGGCTAGAATCTTCAACACAGGTAAGCTCTGAAATCCGAAAATCTCTTAAATAGTTTAGGAAATCAGAAAATGCTAGGGTATAACATCTCAAATCCGAATCCTTTTTGCTCTAATGTTATGAAAACGGGAATTGTTTATGTATAATCTCTGAAAACGGGAATTGTGTATGTATAATCTTTGAAATCTTAATTGTGTATAATGTATGAAATCAGAAAAAAAAATTGGGTATAATCTCTGAAATCTTAATTGTGTATAATGTATGTATAGATTATGAAACCGGAATTTTTTTCATTGTATAATCTATGAAATTGGATTTTTTTTTGGTGTACAATTTATGCTCTAATGTTATTAAATCAGATTTTTTTTTGTATATAATCTATGCTCTAATGTTATGAAATCAAAATTCCTTTTGTATATAATCTATGCTCCAATGTTATGAAATCAAATTCTTTTTTTTTTTTTTTTTTGTATAATCTTATGTTCTAATGTTATGAAATCTCAAATTGTATATGTATAAGCTATGAAATCAGCATTTTTTTCTATGTATAAGTTATGAAATTGGTAGAAAGTTGTTGACTTTGATTGTGCTATTGTTATTTAGGATTATTTTGGTCTCATTGGTAGAAAACTGTTTATGTTTAGATATTTATGTTAGCTTGTTATTTATGTTTTAGGATGTTTGTTTGGAGCGAGAGTGAGGATAAAACCTTTCTTGATGCATGTTTGTGGTGAAGGTAGGTAATGGCGAACATACTAGTTTCTGGCATGAAACATGGATTGGAGTGGAACCTTTAGCCTCTCGGTTTCCTAACATATTCAAGCTTGATAAGAAGAAGTCAACATGAATTTTGGAAATGAGAGATGAAGAAGGTTTTTTGGCGAAATGGAAGAAAGCCCCATCCTCCCATGTTGAATTGATGGAGTTGTCTCAACTTCAGACAATTATACGCAACATTATTTTCTCAAGTGCGCTAGGCTCTTGGAAATTTTCACTTACACAAGATAGAATTTTTAGGGTGGATATACTTAGATATCAGGCGGATTTGGCATTGGGGGTTTCATCACCAAAACGGATCGAATGGATTCACATGATGCCACTAAAAATATTGGTGTTTTTATGGAGGGTGTCCATGGATAGAATTCCTACAACAGATGCTCTTTTATATAGGGGAATAAATGTTAATTCGGTAACGTGCCCTTTGTGTCAATCGGATTTAGAAAAGACGGACCATCTTTTGGCAAATTGCTCATACTCGAAGGAAACATTCAGGTTGATATTTGAGTGGTGTGGCATTGAGCCTCAAAAATTCGCTTTAGTGGTTGAATTACTTGATTTTGCTTCTAAATGGGGGAACAGGCCAAAGAAAAAGAAAATCTTCCTAAGTGTTATTTATGGTACTATTTGGTGTATTTGGCGGGCGAGGAACGACATAGTATTTAATAACACTCCTTCAAAACCGGCTAAAACAGCTGATAACGTGATCTCATTGGTGTTCAGATGGGTAAAACATAGGGGCAAAATGGGAAATGGAGATTGGGTGAAATGTTGTTGTAACCCATTCACCATCTTGTAAATTGTCATATTTTGGTGTTTTTTCTGTTTTCTTCTGTTTGGTGGTTTCTTCCCGGTATCTTGCCTAGTTTGGTCAATAAAATTCTAGCATGTTCCAAAAAAAAACTAACCACTCATGGTTGTGATGTTGGATATTTTGGGACCACTAATAAATATATATAAATAATGTTATCATTAATTTTATATTATTATGGAAATTATATAAAATTGTTGATGGACCAATTTTATTAATAAATAAAGATATACACTTATCATGTTTATCTTGTGGGTTGAGTTCCCGGTTTGACTCAAGATCTCCTAAATCCCTAATATCTCTCACATTCAGTTATATCTTCATCTATATAAATACGTGATAAGAAGCAGATTTACTATATACGAAAATACATACAAGAAAATTGGTGTAGGGTTTGTTGTGGGATTTAGAGAAGGTTCTTGTGATCTACTGGAAAACTCAACCCTAGCTCTTCAGATACGAAGATCATAATGAAATCAGGTATGTAATCATTATTTCAGGTTTGAAGTTTTCTTTTAACAGATTCGAGATTAAGAATTAAAGCTTCCGCGTTTATGTTTTTGGTTATCAAAATAACCAACAATTGGTATCAGAGCCTATTCGAATATGTTATTAGAAATTTATAAAATTGTTTTTTGAATTAAAGATACCCGTTTCTTCCATTGGCGTCGATCTTCCCTTTTATGTGCATTTTTTGTCCATGACTCCAAAAAAAAAAAGATGGAGGTTTTTTGTTGATCACTTGGAAGAAGGACATGTGTATATTTTTTTAAAAACACGTATTGTTGTTATTTTTTCTTTACTAAAGTCTGTGATGCGAATTGTATACATTTTGTTTTATATGACTTTTGTCCTCTGTGAATGACTCCATTAGGTTTAATTTAAAACACATGTTTTTAGTTTGAAATCTTTACACGTATTTATGATTTCAATGATATTTTTTCTTATGTCTTTTAGTTTTTAATGAGATTATATGTTTAATTTATGATAGGGTCAATTTAAATATGTATAACTAGTTTATAACCTGTGGAAACCACGGTTATAAAATTAATTAAACTTTCATATTAAAAATATATAATTATTAATCAATTGTTTTAAATAAATGATTTTAAATAAATTATTAATTAAGAGATATATCAAATTTTTAAAGTTATTATAACTTCAAATTTAACATATAATTAGAAAATATAAATTTGAATTTTGAAATGGTTGCCTAATATATTTACATGACATATGACATAATATTAATGAGGACTTGTATTAGAGTGACACTTGTCTTATGTTTTATTTAGGAAGTGATCACATGTCATTTATATGGATTTTTTGTAATCAATTTTACAAGAAAGAAATCAATAACCTTATGTTTTATTTAGGAAATGATCACATTTATATCAATTCTATTTTATTTTGGGGACCTATGGATATGCAAGTATTATTATTATATTGTATTATTATAATTTATAAGTTTAAGTTTTACATGTGTTATGTATAATTTGGGTGAAAGGTGACACAACTCATTTTTAAGGACTTTTAATTTTAAGCGCCAATAACTTTCTTTAGTCCCTATGAGGTTAATGTTTGGATGTCGGCATTTTTTTTTTTGGACTATACAACCGCTCACGTGAATATGTTATATCACACTAGGTGTAAGACCCATGTATTACATGGGTTCATTTAAAAAAAATATAAAATTCTAAAAATTTAAGAAGTTTAAATTTATAAAAAAAAAAGTTAGAAAAATATTGAATTATTAAAATTAAAGTGTTTTTCTCCTTTAAATTTAAACATATAATTTAGATAAATAAACAAATAAAACTAATGGAGTTTTAATTTTGAAAATTTGGAATTAAAAAGAAAATCAATTAATGAAATTGATATGCATTTATTATTACATTTATTGAAATTAATACATTTAATAAATTATTATATGAAATTTAATAAAAATGAAAACAACCACAAAATGTCATGTGGAAAAAATTTAATTGAAAATAACCACAAAATGACAAGTAACAAAATCAATAAGAGTGTATCATGTGGCAAAAAGATTTTCATTTATTAAAGTAGATATGACTTCAATTTAAAACAAGAGATTATATCAAATTTTGGGTTCTAGAAAACTAATCAAATAGCATAATGGGTGTTTTAGTATCACACCTGCTTCATATTCTGGATCACATATAGATTAATTTTCTTTTAAGTTTGTGCATTTTACAATGCTTTTGTGATTTTGTACGTGATTAAATAATGCTAATTTTTCTCCTCCAAGTTTCAAACAATATGTTATTGCTTTGTCGTTTCGTTAATAGGATAATTATGGTTACAAATTAAGCTTTTAGACTTTATTATAAAGTAGGGAAAATGACTTGATTAGGTAAGATATTTTTTGAAATGTACACATTTAGTCATTATTCTTTTTTTCTTGTAAAATAAACTCTTATACTTTATTTTTTGTAACAATGCAATCCTTGTGACCGTCTATACTCGGTATACCGGTCATATACGAATTTTCTTTTAGGGAAAATGACTTGATAGGGTAAGATACTTTTTGAATTGTACATATTTAGTCCTTGTTTTTTTTTTTTTTTTTTTTTGTAAAATAAACCCTTATACTTTATTAATATGTATACATTAAGTCATTTTCACCGGATTCTACAGGTTTTGCTGATGTGGAAGCACAAGTGGCACTAAATAGCAATTAATTAGCTTAGTCACCGGAGGTGGGTGATCCTCCAACAACAAGAAAAGGGCGGCGACCCTTCTCTTTCTCGTCTCTCTTCCTTCCGGTCGAACAACAACAGCCAAACACCCTTTACCTGTTGTGTTTCTCCGATCTGTCTCTCTTTGCCTCCATCTTTGAGATATGTTGCCAGAAAAAGAAGAAAGAATCGACGAGGGGGCTACCAGAGCAGCTCCTCGCCGCCAACTACTGTCTCTACTTCCTCCTGCCTCCCCCTTCGACCTTGCTGTTTTTGCCATCATTCCTCCTTGCTACCAGTGATGTGTAGGAACACACAAAGGAGTTGCCGGAGATCGGGGTTCTCCCTCTTTTTCATGATGAATAAAAGTTGGAAAAATCTCGTTGTGGATATGTGGATGCCACCTGCGTATTTCATTTCAACAAAATAAAAGAAATGGAAAATGACTTGATAGGGTAAGATACTTTTTGAAATATACACATTTAGTCCTTATTCTATTTTTTTTTGTAAAATAAACCCTCCACGTCAGCAAAACCTGTAGAATCCGGTGAAAAGGACCTAATGTGTACATATTATTAAAGTATAAGGGTTTATTTTACAACAAAAAAAGAATAAGGACTAAATGTGTACATTTCAAAAAGTATCTTACCCTATCAAGTCATTATCCCTATAAAGTATTATTGGAGTAGAATTATCCTTATGCATTATATGCTTTGGTTTTGGGCTACCTAATATATTAACAATCACAATAATTTACCAAAATAATCTTTATTATTTTAATCAATTTGGTTGTAAATTCATTAAAGATTTTATGATATTGTTTATCGTGTTTGACCTAAAGGTAGATACATTTAATATATTTCAGGTTTATTGTCAATAAACTACAATTATGACATGTTTATTTATTTTCAGAGTAAATTAATTGACACAATATATTTCCAAAGTGATCTCTTTTGTGAAAATTAATTACAGAGAAGTTAAATTTTATGGTTTGTGTTTATTAATGCGGATATTAATCGACCCAAAAGTAGGTTAATATTTGGTTGGATAAACACATGTTTGATATTAAATATCTGACAATTTTTATGTTACATGTCATTAATAAGTCAATCTAAAGAGGGGCTTATTAATTGACATGATATATTGTCAATTCTTATTATCAAAATTTATAGTTTATGTGTTTATTAATGCGGGTATTAGCCGACCCAAAGGCAGACTGATATTTGGCCGAATAAACATATATGTGGTGATGATCCATGTGATTAATAAAGTCAATCCAAAGAGGGACTTGTTAATTGACATGATTTATTGTTAATGTTTATCTCTAAAACAAGGATATCTCCTGCAAGTTAGTATTACTGTCTAAAGACTTGATATTAATGTTGTGTTAATACCTTGTAACGATGTAATAAATTGAATTTATTGATTACGGTTTATGGATTAATGAGCATAAAAATAGATTTGTTTATGTGTGAATTATGGTATTATATTTGTTAACATTGATCACATTTATGATTTATGTACTCAATAAGATTAACTTTAAGTAATAGAACGAATGCATTATGTTAGTTCTCAATTGCTTGGATGTTGACCTTGCATTGTGGATATAACAACATTATTTGAGGATGTTGAGTTTGGGGGAGAAACAAGGTTAAAATATTGTCCTTAAGGAGGAATCAATCTTGATTCCTATTATTGCTTTCGATAATATGTAGATTATGAATCAATGATTGATAATGTTATTCAATCTCCTACTCAGAATACACAAACTCAACAACCTCAACTTTGGATATCCTATGTGTGGTACCACATTTTTCATCAATTTATTATCTCTTTTGGTGTTGAGATAAATACAATAAATGATTTTGTGTATCACAAATTAAGTGGGAATAAATTTATCTTTCTGGTTTTGGGCAGATATCTACGAACCTAATTTTGGATCATAAGAAAGTAGCCAAATGGATTTTAAGATATCTATATATAACAAAACGCTATATGCTCAATCATAGGAAATCAGATGTTTTGGAGATCATTTTTATTATGAATCTGATTTTATTAGATGCCAAAATAGTTATCGATCCTCATCGGGATACTTTTACATTTTAGCATGATAAGCCATTTCGTGGAATAGACTTCAGTAGCTTCTTCCATAATGGCAACATAATTTGTAGCATGAAATATGGTTGTGGAAATTTGTCACGAGGCTACACATTATTGGTATTGAAAGACCACTAAAGTTGTGTCAATAAGTCAACAATGTTATATTCTAATAACAGAAGTTCTATTAAGTCAAAGCATATTGACATCAAATTTCCTTCTGTTAATACAATAGTGCAAAATGGAAATATATATATATATATATATATATATATATATATATATATATATATATATATATATATATATCACATATGAACAAACTCCATGAAAGCGGATCCGCTCATAAAGGGATTACCTCCCTAAGTCTTTCATGAGCATACTACACACGTTGGTGTGATATTTGGTTTTAGTGGGATTTTTATGGTGCTTTATGTTTTGTTTAAGAACAATTATGTTTTTCTGTACAGAATTAAGAATTCGGTTAACTTCATTATTAGTTGCACTTATTTGAAGTTTGATCTCACTTCAATTTAAAGAGGAACTCGTTGGAAATCTATTTAGATTTTAAAACCACACGTCATGTTTAATCTATGTCGTTAGTTATATATGTATATGTGACCATTAATGGGTTTAGTTGCGTAAATTGTAACGAAGACCGCTTTGATCCTATACTTGTATGATTAGTGGACAAGATTGTTTAAAGGTACCAATAGTATGATAAGATTCATTAAAGCGCTTATATAGTTATATATAAGTTTATGCATTCGTGGTCCAGTGGGAGATTGTTGGATATTTTGGGACCACTAATAAATATATATAAATAATGTTATCATTAATTTTATATTATTATGGAAATTATATAAAATTGTTGATGGACTGATTTTATTAATCAATAAAGATATACACTTACCATGTTTATCTTGTGGGTTGAGTTCCCGGTTTGACTCAAGATCTTCTAAATCCCTAATATCTCTCACATTCGGTTATATCTCCATATATATAAATACGTGATGAGAAGCAAATTTACTATATACGAAAATACATATAAGAAAATCGGTTTAGGGTTTGCTGTGGGATTTAGAGAGGGTTCTTGTGATCAACTGGAAAACCCAACCCTAGCTCTTCAGATACGAAGATCATAATGAAATCAGGTATGTGATCATTATTTCAGGTTTGAAGTTTTCTTTTAACAGATTCGAGATTAAGATCTAAAGTTTCCGCGTTTATGTTTTTGGTTATCAAAATAACCAACACGTGAGGCTTCTGGGCTTAAGGAAAGTTCATGGAAGACAACACGCGAAAAAATGATAAACGAACACGGTAAAGAGGTTGATCAGAAGTAAACGAGAAACCAATTTGACTACTACAAATCAAAATATGTTGCTTGGGTGAAATTGAAAAACAAAACTAACAATATATATGATCCTATAAAAAATAAATTTAATTTGACCGATGAACAACGGAAGGAAGAGGGAAAGGTAATACTTTTTATAACAAATACTAGTATCATTATTTTTATAACAAATACTAATATTTACAAAAATTGTAAACAGTTGAACAAGTTCGTGATGTCATTAAAAACTAGACCTCTAATGTACCCTGATCTTTGCACCCAACTATTTGAAGGGTCGACCTCAACTGACTTTCAAAGTTAGGGGCCATCTTCTACACTCCCTCATCCTATAGAAGAGTTTATTGCCCATGATTTTGATGATGATCTTCCAATGGAAACCTCAACACAACACGTAGGTGCAAGTGAAGAATCTTCGAGGCGTTCAAAAAATAAGGAAGTTGGTGGAACAAAAGAGTTGGTGGAAAAAAAAAAGAGATGCAAGGAAATTAGAAGTTGAGGATGAGATTG
Organism: Lactuca sativa; assembly: GCF_002870075.4. Classification (NCBI taxonomy): domain Eukaryota; kingdom Viridiplantae; phylum Streptophyta; class Magnoliopsida; order Asterales; family Asteraceae; genus Lactuca; species Lactuca sativa. The sequence goes on along the minus strand of NC_056624.2, from coordinate 179,814,876 downwards.
TCAAGCTTGCAAGGTCGTTAGTGTAAAAAAAATGAAAGAATTGAAAAAAATGAAATGGATAAGGATGTTGATGCATGTATGGAGAAATTGAACAAAATGGAATGGGGAGAAGAAGATAAAAGACACAAGACTGCTCTTTTGCTATTTTGTGAAAGTTCCGATGTTAGGAAAGTTTGGTTACGACTTTCACATACTAGTTGTGAGTCGTGGGTGATGGGTGCGGGTAAGAAGTATGGTTACCTTTGATGATGTTTACTAGTTTTTTTGTTGAATGACTTTTTGTTACTTGCATGACATTTGGATGCTATGTTTGATGACTTTTTTGTTATGTTGGATGGTACTTTGGATGCTATGTTTGATGACTTTTTTTGTTATATGATATTTCTTACTTTGAATATGTTTGATGATTTTTTTTTGTTACTCTTGTGATGTTTGATGACTTTTTTGGTGCACAAATATGTATTACTTTAACATGTTACATAATTGCTTGTAACAGGTCAAATATGGTTTCTGATGGTGAAGTTGTAGCTTTTCATTTACTTGTAATTTATTGGTTGAGGTCAAACTGGCGCAGGCTAATCAAAATTCATAGAATTAGAGATAACGATTCAAACGTGTATGCGTATACGCAAGATTTGATGTACGAAGACCCTACATAATGTTACGATATGATGCGTCTTACACAAGAGGCATTTGCCTTATTATTTAACCATCTTACCAAAAAAATTCGTTGCAACCTAGTAGGACAATAAGCATTGAAGAGAAGATGGCTATTTTCTTACATGGTATAGGACATAATGAATGTTTTCGCGCGGTAAGGGAAGATTTTATCACTCCACACAAACAATTCATCAATGTTTTCACGAGGCCCTAACTGCAATGATGTGTTTTGCAAAAGAAATTATAGTACCAACAACTCCTAATTTAACGCAACATAACTCAGAACAACATAAACGATTAAAATATATTTTTTCCGGAGCAATAGGTACATTAGATGGAACTCTGGTACATGTGGTTGTAGTCGTTGATCAACAAACTCATTATAGGGGAAGAGGAAAAGGAGAATGTTTTCAAAATGTAATAGGAATTTGTGATTTTGATATGATATTCACATTTGTTTGGGCTGGATGGGAGGGTATTGCACATGATTCAAGAGTTTTGAAAGAAGTTGCATTCGATCTGACTTCAGGATTTCCATGTCCTCCACCAGGTTTGTAATCTTTACATAACTTGCATTATTTATCTTCTTTATAGAATATGTTTCACACTCATTTGCAGATAAATATTACCTTTGTGATGCCGCATATACAAACACTCGTGGGTTTATGGTTCCATACCACAATACTAGGTATTGGTTAGCCGATTTTCAAAGAGGCAGACCTTTAACTAGAAAAGAAAGGTTCAATTATGCTCATGCACAACTTAGAAATGTTATTGAGCGTGCTTATGGTGTATTGAATGCGAGATTCCCTATCTTAAAACAAATGGCTCCTTATCCTTTTATAGTGCAAAGAGACATAATCATTGATTGTGTCGCGGACCATAATTTTATAAGGAAATACAATATAGAAGATGACTTGTTTACAAATTTTGTGGAGAACACTATGGTTACTTCAGACGTCCAAGGTGGGGGAATTGATAGAGAAAACATACAAGACATAAAAATGGGGTCCAGAAGTCGTTTAATATATGCGTGTTTTGCGTGATCAGATTGCAAATCAACTACTTTCACATACTTTATATTAAATTATTATGTTATTTTAAATTTCATTATGTTTTTATTTGGATATTAAATTATTTAGGTTTAATTTACATTTTGTATGATAATTTTTATTTGGATTTTTAAATTACTTGTGTGTAATTCACATTTTGTATGACAATTTGTATGTTTTTATAATTATTCAGCAAGTTCATCCATCACTATATACAATAGCATGGTAAAATGGTCATTTTTTTATTAGTCAGCACATTCAGTTAAATGTACAATTAAACAACATGATTTCTTACTCACTTACCCAGACAGGCATTTCTCAGTCAACACTTTTTCAATCAACTTCTATCAAACGGGGCCTAAGTTTAAGTGTTTGGATATAAATTCATAAAAATCAGCTTATTGTAATAGGAATAAACTTAATAAGCTGATTTTAATAAGCATTCATCTTGCTTAATGTTTATTGCTTATTGTTTATTCCCACCACAAACACTTTTGCAAAGACTATTTATTCCCACCGGAATAAGCTAATAAGCTATAAACCAATTTATCCAAACACCCCCTAACAAACAAGTGTTAATGTGATTAATTAGAGCTTGTGAAAAAAGATACAAACAACTCCGTTTAGGGTCCGCGAAATTAACTTTATTTTTACAAATTGTTTGCGAGAGATTATAAAGATGGTAGTTCTAATTTTACAGAATTTAACATATTTTTCGATGATTTGAATTCACGAAATTACTTTTGTCAAAAAAAATCTATATTGCAAATTTAAAAGGATATTTTAGAAAACTAGTTGTGAAACCCGTATATTATACGGGTTGATTAAAACAAAATGTTAAATAAAAACGATTAAATGAAAAGTTTATTTAAATTCGAAATTTGAAATAAATAAAAATTATGAGAAAAAACATGCAAAAAATAAATAAATAAAAATTATTGTTTAGTTATCAAACTCGTATACTAAACAGGTTAATTATAACAAAATGTTAAAAACAAAGGTTTAAAGTGTAAATTTATTTGAAATTGAAATTGAAATTTAAAATTTAAAATTTAAAATTAATATTATTATGATAGGTTTAATTTATGGAAACTAATTAATAATATATTAGAAATGGAAAATCAAATAAATGACAAGTGGAAAATAAATATATCTTTAAATTATGACAAAATGACATGTAGCAAATTGAATGAGAGAAGGACATGTGACAAAATCATTCTTATTTATTATGTTAGATTGAGTGCTCGTTTATATAAGAGAAATTAAATAGATTTTTACTTTTAGTCTACCATATGAAATCTATTAACTTTTTTTTTTGATCTGTTGTTTTGATTTTAACATTTATTTTAACCGATAAGTGAGTAGAAATACAATAAAAACAAAAAATGAAAAGATATTTGATTTTTTTTTATTATCAAAATCTAAATGCAATCATTTGTTGATATTTGTTGATATTGTATTCCATATTTGACATTTTATGGAATAACACTTGTTTCGTTACTTTCTAAATAAAAACAAGATAAGTTGAGAGAAAAACCAAAAAGAAAAAGTCAACTTGCTTTTCCATATGTTTTTAACATTTTTTATGATTGTTGGGAGAATATGTACAAAATATTACATGCATAATATCAAAGCTGTCGTCATTTGTCCAACTTGCAAAAATGACTCATAAATTTATGATACTATCATATGCATATATGCATGAATTTGAACTTAAAAACCTAAATCAACTAGTTATACAAAACCTGATGTAGTTTTATAAACTTGATCTATTGTTTTCTTATCATCGACGACGTCACAAAATCTGATGTGCTTTTATAAACTTGATATATTATTTGTTTATTATATTCTATTGTAACAAATTGATTTTTTTTTTATAAACTTTATATATTATTTCCTTATCATGTTTGTAGAAAAAAATAAGTTAAAATACTTATAATGCTTGCAAATGTTGCATGGATTCAGATCGTTTTAGGTCATTTATGTTCAAAATTTATCTGAATTTTTGAGTATGATAAAAATGAAATAAAATAAATTAACTAACAGGGTAATAGACATTAAATTAAACAATGTAGTAAAATAAAATACGCTAAAGAGTAAAAAAGGCAATTTAACTAATTAAACTAAATCAATTTTAAAATTAAATAAGAACAGAAAATTGTGTGGAGAAAGGCAGTACGACAAAAATCAACAACGTCCAAAGCATCTCCCTTCCCGGCCGGTTACTCGGCTCCTTGCGGTGGCAGCGGTTGTCGGTGGAGCAACAGTTGCCGGTGAAGGTTGTGCTGTGGCTGGTGTTGAATCTGATATATATTATTATCATAAGAGCCACCAAGTGATAAAGACGGCGTCATGGCTGCGGCGGTGGTCATGTGGCTGAACTCGCCGCCGCTCACCTGCCCAGACGCTGCTGAAACCGCATCAAACCCACCGGAAAATCCCAAATGATCACCCGACGACCGCTGCTGATCGTAGTTTCTTATCACCTCCGGATGTCCTCTCTCACCGTTAGTTACCCCAATCTGTTGCTGATGATCCTGAAGAATCTGCTGAACTTCCCGGAAACTCCTCGGTCCGGTCAACCCCAAAACCGGCTCTGGCTGCATGTTGTAAGGTAAAGCCGACTGTTGAATAAACCCTTGATTCAAAATCGGAAGCATAGCCGAAGGTCCGATGTAATTAGCTAATTCCCGTTTAGCGTTTTCCAAATCGATCTGGACTTGTCGTAGCCGGTGTTGAAGAATCGAGATTAATCCGACACAGCCGTAAACCGGATCACGCAGGCGGGCGTCGGCTTCATAGGCCAAGGAGTTAACGGCGTCTTCTCGTTGGGTGGCGCTGAGCTCGTTGAGGATTTTTGCGACGTTGCTTGCTCCGAAGACTTTGTGTACGTTGGCGAATTTCTGAGGCTGATCCGGTGGAAAATAGGGTGCGAAAACGCATTCTTGTGTGCATTTACGACGCAAAAACTTGCAAGCTGCACATGGTGAATTCGAAGACATTTTCTCCTTTACCTTCACAACTGCATACATAGTTTCACAACTGCAAAAGTAGATTTAACTAATTAAATAAAAATATATACAAAAGAAAGGAAATCATTGTGATTGATCGTGTTGACAGACTAGATCTGTTGATGGTGATTAGACACACACACATTCATGCGAGTGATCAGAGAAACGAATATATATTAATTGTTAATTGAATTCAGAGAAGCTTCATTTTAGTTACGTTTTTAATTTCACACGGCTGACTTATTAAATTATACATCAATGAATGAATCAAGTGTAAGAATATGACAAAATCAAAAAAACACAACACAAGGAGAAGAAAGAGGTGAAGCTAGGTTTTAGAGGATGAGAGATGAATGTAAATTCCACAGAAATCTGGAACTGAAACAAAATAGATTGATATTCTTTCTAAAGTTATACCCCACCTCTATTGTTAATTTTTTTTTCTTCGAAACCTGTTTGGATCACACGCTTGTTCTTCCTTCTCCAAACGAAAACCTAATGATATGGTAAAATTTTGTTAGATGAGTTGCTTCA